>NW_022103906.1:95137275-95158831 GCF_000313985.2 Echinops telfairi | reverse complement strand
CCTTCCTTCCTTCCTTCCTTCCTACCTACCTACCTACCTACCTACCTACCTACCTACCTACACTACCTAGTGATGTATCCATCCATGTACTTACCTACTTACCTATCAATCTATCCATGCATTTATCTATCTACCTATCATAGTTACAAAGTAGTAACATTCAATTAATGTTTCATTAATGGAATCCATGAAAGGTCATTTCTATTATCTTCAGTGTCCTTGTCGTGCTGTTTCATTGTATGACCTTAACAACATTGCTGAAGGCTTTTTTACATATTTATTTCCAACCCTATTGACTCACATCAAAGTTCTCAAGTTTCTTCCTTCTGAAGCAGTGGTTCTCAACCTTCCTAATGCCATGCCCTTTCATACAGTTCCTCATGTGGTGGTGACCCCCAGGCACAAAATTATTTTTATCACTACTTCATCACTGTCATTTTGCTACTGTGATGAATCAGGTGACCCCTGTGAAAGGGTCGTTCGACCCCCAAAGGGACCATGCCCCACAGGTTGAGAACCACTGTTCTGAAGGTTCTTCGCTGGGGATGTCTGGGAGTAGCGTTTCTCTGACCCCCATTGATGAGGCAGTGCATGCATGTCATGAGCACAAGCGACACTGACATCAGGGGACCATCACTCCTCAAACTCTCCTGCTGCTGGGCTCCCTATTCGAGGCTTCCTCCTGTGTCAGAGCCACGTTGGTGCCTCCGCACCGACACAAACAGCTGGGTGGCCCAAGCAAGAGCCAGTAGGTCACAAAATATTCTAGTGAAACTTACATTAAACGAGCGTTAGTGGGGATTTGAGTCACAATAAGTTAACTATGGAACAACAATGGGGCATCTTATTTTCCTTTCTTTGGCATGCATCAAGCTACTACCAAAGTGTATCTCAATATATACAAATTTACAAAGAGCTGATCAAAATGCCATTAACTTTCCTTTAGGCCATAACTGATGAACTGGTCGATGACCCTGGGGTTCCTGGTGGGTGCAAACGATGAAGTATTTGTCTGCTAACGGAATGAAAGCCTGGAGGGCCAAACCCCCGAGCAGAACCTCCAAAGAAAGGGCTGCTGATTCATTTCAACCCCCAGAAATCACACACTAAGCACACAGACAGGGTGGGTCAGGATGGACCCGGTGACAACCGGTGGATTCTAACTCTGAATCTCTGACCAGCTTCAGAGGTTGAATCCCATTGCTCGGCCATCCTCTTCAACTGTGGGTGAGCACTCGGGAACTCTACACATTAGAAAGATAGGTAGAGTTGATCCTCATTATGTGTGAATTCTGTGTTTGAAAATTCACCCACCTTCTGCTATTTATTTTTGGACCCCGAGTCAACATTCCTGGTGTTCTTGTAAATAGGCACAAAGCAAGGTAGGGATTTTGACTCTCGCCAATGTGCATCTTCCTAGCTGATATCAAACACGATGGCTGGCCTTATTTTCTCAAATTTCTACTGTGAATCAATGTTCTTTTCAGCCTAGTGAGTGTCCCACTTTTTGCATTTTTGTTGGTGATTTAGAAGTTTAAAATGCACCCCCACCCCCACCCCAAGTGTAGTGTGAATGCGCTGTCTAGGGTGATGCAAATAGTTAAGTGCTGAACTACTAATGAAAGGTTGCCTGTTCAAACCCACCCAGAAGTGTCTTGAAACACAGGCCTGGCATCTGTTTCCAAAGCCACAGGCTTGGAAACCCTTCGGAGCAGCTCTGGTTGTCTCGTGGGGTCGGTGTGGTTTCAACAATGAACAAGGACAGTGTTCCTGAGTGCAAGAAGGCTGCGGTGTGCCCTGTGGAGTACATGTGTGTGCTGGGGAAGCTTTCTTCCATCATGAGTTACAGTGCAGCCGGCTGTGAGTTTGATGTTAATGAGTCGACAGCATGCATCACATAAAGTACCTCTGAACACGCATAAAATCAGGTTGTGCATTGATTGGTTGATGAACATGTGATTTGAGGTTTACAGGAACCTAATCCAGAATTTCCTCTAAGAGCACATACCCCCATGTCCTTTCACACAGAATCAATTTGTTCTAAATAAAATCATCTCATCTGAGTCTGATCATCCTAAATAATGAGTACCATAGAGGGAAATTCCAAATTAGAGTCATCACTGAAGACCCAGTTCTGACTTTCACCTTAGGGCTCCCTGTATGGGGCTATTTGTCCTTTTTCCTTCCCCAGGTGTATAAAAACAAGACTAATGATTTAGTGTATCTGTGTGAAGTGCAATGTATCATGGAACATAGACATCTGTTTGATAATACAAATGTAGGCAATTCCCATCCTCTGGGGACATCTTTAATCTCTCTAAGACTCAGTTTCCTCTTCAAAGTATGCTTAGCCTCTCAGGGTCATTGTGAAAACCAGGGGGATAAACAACCTCAGGGCATACACTATCTAAATTGCGAAGATGCTCCGCAAACAGTAGCTATGATCATCAGTAGTTTAACCAATTCCTATTTCTGGGTCCCGACAGTTGATTGTCATTCCTTCTTTTCTCCTCAGGTCAGTAAAGGATACAGGAAGCGGGGTCCTAGGCAGCATTTGATTCCCTGTGTAAATCGAACCCCACTCAATATTCAAACATGTACTCTAGCTGATTCTAAGGACAACCCTGTTCCCAATCGGGTGGCAGTTGTCAAAAAGGACCTGCTAAGATGGTTACAAACCAGGGCGAAGCTGAGCTTCCTGCCGCGTTGCCCACACGACCATCCGGAAGACCACCTTTAACAGGTTGGCTCTGATTTTGGAATCCTCAGCTTCTTCCCCCTTTCTGGGAGGATTCAAGCCCTGTAATTGAAGTTCCAAGCAAATTGAAGTCATTCATCTCTTTTAATCTCTAATGTAAAAAATATGGAAATACTGTAACTTTTGCAGGAAAAAAAGTCCCACAACTGCACACAATTATAATAATTGTCTCTGTTTGTCTTCATTTCGCCAGCTGGGAAGATAGTCTGGTGGAACACGGCAATTTTCTAAATTCAGAGACAGTTAATTCCCAGGAACAGCTGTTACCCAATCGAGTCCCGGCATTTCCTTCTTCCTTATGAAAAACCCAACTAATGACAGGCTGCCACAACAGCCCAGAAATACAGTAGGGGTCTGCTCTTGAGAGAGACTAGCACAGCCCCTCCCACGTTTTACAGGTGAATCACCTTCTCAATATTGCCTGCGGAGTGCGGAACAGGACGAAGAGAGTTTAGGATGGTATTGGTTTGGGAGGACAGTCATATTTGTTTTGTGTTTGGTTTTTCTTTTTTCTTTTTTTCTTAACAAGTGCTGATCATGACAGAAACTCCCAAGCAAGTTTATCTTGGTTGGCACTGCTGTGTTTCACAATGTTTCAACTTACATTTCTTCAAAACAGTGTTCTTGAACTTTGTGTGGATGCGTTGAGCATGTGGAGCGTGGGCACTGAAAGTTCTGGGCAGAGTGGGAAAAAGACAGAGGTTGGGGCAGGAGGGGAGGTGAAATCCAAGAAAACGAATCCACCTTCATGGAGTTGATTTCTGATATTACAGGACAGAGTAAAATTTCCCACCACTCCTGACTCCTAGAGGATTTCCCAGGCTGTACATCTCTATAAGTGCTCATAACCTCATCATTCCTCCATAGAGCGGCGGATAAGTTTGGACCTCTGACTTTTCCATGACTAGAGCAATGCTTACCTCACTGCACCTCCCGGGCTCGGGATGCGTGGAGAAGGGGATTGCTGAATGGGGATCTGAAACATCTACCAGATGTGCTCTAGGCCTGGAGCACAAAGGAAGCATGTGCATGTTTTCCCCACCAGTGGATGCTGAGAGCAGTGATAGTTGCTGTCTGTCAAATAGATGTAACTTACGGCGTCTCCCTGGACCACGGAACTAAGCAGTCCATCAGAGTTGGTATGCCCGTGTTCAGTGTTGTGGGCACTGTACATTTTCAGTGTCATTCAACAGAGGAGTTTATATAGGACACCACTCTGCTGTGTTCATCTATAGGATTTCCATTGGCAAATATTCCCGTCTTTCTTCGTGGTCTGGGTTAGTCCAGAAGCTCCGTTGACTCTCTCTATCAGGAGTGGTCCTACTGATAGCAAGTCTCCTCTAGCACGATAGCAACCTGCTGGTCATCCCTGTATGGCCAACTGACGGGCATGTGGAGGAGCTGGGTCTGAACTTGGCGTTTAAGGAGCAAGTGATGTTAGATTCCCTTGGCTCCTCTTTGTTCCTTATCCTCTAAGTATGACGACCACTGCTCTGCTCTTTGTCCTTGAGTATAGCCAAGGTCATTTCTTTCTCGATGGATTTTGCTTGCTTGGCTCTTTGCCTCGTAGGCTTGCTCTCTAAATCTTCACCTGGTGGGCTTCCTCTTACTTTCAGGCTTGACTCCGAGGACACCTTCTTGCAGGCATTTCCCACCCCTGCCTTTGTGAAGCGGATGCTAGTTCTTTGCTCTTCCGTCATCGGCACTTTCTGCTCTGTTGTTCAACGACCTCCCTTGCCTGACTTTATGCCCTGTTACTATCTAACCACGGGAGCCTGGTTACTCTCTGTGTGTGGTGCTCGGCTGCTGACCACGATGCAGGCGGCTCACACTTGAGAACTGGGACCTCACCTTTCTTATTCACTGCAGCATCCTCAGTGCCTAATATGACCAGGAGCCTGATAAAGTTTTGATGGTGGAAACATGACTAGATTAAGCACTGTCTCACAGGCAGGGTAAAGCGAATAAGAGTCAGAGCTTCCAGGATTCATTGCTTATCAAACTTGTCTTTGAAATGATTCCTTTCATCTTTAAAGGTATCACAGTGGATTTTTGCCCACGATTCCACAATACAACCCTATGCATTTAAAGATAGGGTTCTTTTATAGAAATTGCTGTTGCTTCAATAAAATCAGTGCTCCACAAAGATGTTGCTGCTGTTGTCAGGTTCCGTCGAGGCAGCTGTGACCCATAGCAACCTTATGCACAACAAAAACAAAACAGTCCCTGCGCCAGCGCCCTCCCTACAAATGCTCCGATTCTGGAGCACCTTGTTGCAGCCGGGCTGTTTGTCCATCCAGCTCCTCGACAGCCTTCCCCTCCTGCACTGCGCTGCTCCTGTACCAAACCTAATGTCTTTTTCCAAGTCGGTTCTCTCCTGAGAGCATGTCCAACGTATCTTAAGACGACATCTCCCCGCGATTGCCTCTAAAAAGCACTCGCACCACCCTTCTTCCAAGACAGATCTGTTTGTCCTTTGAGTAGTCCATGGTACTTCCAACACCGCAATTGAAATGCATCAGTGTTTCATCTTCAGCTTTCTTTATTCACCATCCAACTTTCACAGGCATATGAAGCAATTGAAAATGCCATGGCGTGGGTCAGGTGCACCTTAGTTCTCGAAGTAAGATCCTTTTCAGTACTCTAACGAGACCGTGTGTGGCAGATTTACCTAATGCAACATGTCTTTGATCTCTTGACTGCCGCTTCCATGAGCATTGATAGTGGATCCAAGCAAGGCAAAATCCTCGACCACTTCAACCCTTTCTCCATTTATCGTGATGTTACCTATTGATCCAGTTGGGAGGATTTTGGTCTTCTTTACATTAAAGTACAAACCAGACTGAAGGCTGCAGTCCTGGACCTTCATCAGCAAGTGCTTTAAGTCTTCCTTACTCTCAGCAAACAAAGTGGTGTCATCTGCATATCACAAGTTGTTAATAAGCCTTCCTCCAATCCTGATATCACCTTCTTCTTTATGTAAGACAGCTTCTCTGATGATTTGCTCAGCCTAAAGATTGAATAAATATGGTGAGAGAATACAACCATGCCGCCCACCTTTTCTGATTTTAAACTGTACAGTATTCCCTGGTTCCATTCAAACAACTGCCTCTTGACCCATGTACAAGTCCAGCATGAGCACAATGAAGTGTTCTGGAATTCCCATTCTTTCAAGGATTATTCGTAGTTAGTTATGATCCACACACAAATGCCTGGGCACAGCTAATAAAACACAAATAAACATATTTCTGGAATTATCTGCTCTGAGCAAAGATTCATCTGAAATCAGCATTGATCTCCCTTATTCCACATCTTCTGAATACAGCCTCAACCTTTGGCAGCTCCCTGCTAATGTACTGCTAAAACCTTTGTTGGATGATCTTCAGCAACATCTTGCTTGCATGTGATATTAAGCACATTGTTCTATAATTTGAGCATTCTTTTGGGTCATCTTTCTTTGGAATGGGCACAAACTTTCCAGTTGCCCAAATAGCTGTCTTCCAAATTTCTTGGCACAGATGCCTTAGCAGAAAGAGCCGGTGGTCTCCTTCTGAAAATCCAGCCACAGGAAACGCTAAGCAGCACAGCAATACTCTCACACACAAGGTGCAACTCCTCTTATGTCCATAAGAAAATAAACTTGTATACCAAAAACATACATGGCAGCTAATTTACTGGTTATTGGTTGAAAATATGCTTAAGGGATATTGAACCTTTCTTCCTTCTATTCCTTATATCCTCCGAGTATAACTACATTGCTGTATCCAAGGACTCATGTTCCCCTGCGTTGCTGTGAATAGCATTGGATTGCTCAGTGGTCAAAATAGTGCACGTGCTAAATAAGAACCATTAGACTTGCCTGAACCCACTGAGATATGGAACTGTAGATGATATAGATGATAGCTGAGGCACAAACATACATCACTCCTCTGATTCAGTACCTACTACAGTGGGTCTTAGCAAGAACGTTTTAACAAGATTTGAAACTATCACATTCCATGTTGCAAAATGAGACCGAAAAAGAAACCTCTTCGTCCAACAGTCTGGTTGAAATTGTTGAATTTTAAGAACTTTAACACAACCTTAGTCATGCTATATATGAGTGGAAGCAGTCTTTAAGAAATCTATCCATCATCACGAGGGTTAGGAACACAGCAGCAGTGCTTACACTCTTTGGCCTAAGAGAGCCCTCAAAGACAGCAGCTCTGAACTTGATTCTTTCAAGCCCTTCCAGTGAGAATCTGTACAGTCATCAGTACTCCTTGTGGCACATCCATAGATAATGCAGGGGAGGGAGAAGAAGGCACACAGTGAACTAGACATTGCGCCACAAAGCTTACACAGTATTTATTTTTTAATTAATGATTTTATTGGGGGGCTCTTATAAATCTTATAACAATTCATCACTCAATTGTATCAAGCACACTTGTACATATGTTGCCATCAACATTTCTGAAACGTCTTCTTTCTACTTGAGCTCTAGGTATCAGCTACTCTTTTATCATCCCTCCCTCCCCCATCCCCCCCCTCATGAATCCTTGATTGATTACATGTATAGTGTTGTTGTTATTTTGTGTCTTACACTGCCCGTTGTCTCCCTTTACTCACATTTCTGTTATTCACCCCCTTTGGGGCTTGGGCTATATAGCCAACCTTGTGATGGGTTCCCCCTTCCCACCACCCCCACCAGCCCCTTCTCCTCATGATATCGCTACTCTCACTACTGTTCCTTAGGGAGTTATCTCTCCTGAATTCTGTGTTGAGAGCTCTTATCTGATCTGTGCCAGTGTGTGTACTCAGGTCTAGGCAGACTTGCAAGGTGGAACTGAGTCATGGTAGTGGAGGGAGGACACATTGAGGAACTAGATGTGTGTTTTGTTGGTGCAATGCTGCACCCTGGTTGAATTGTCCCTACCTTGTAACCCTTCTGTAGGGGGATGTCTAACTGTCTACAGATGGGCTTTGGGTCTCCACTCAAATCCCACTTTTTCACATAGATATAATGTTTGTTTGTTTTTTTTTAACCTTCTGATCCCTGATAACTGATCTCGTCGACACCTCATGATTACACAGGCTGGTGTGCTTATTCCTGGTGGGCTGATTTGCTTCCCTGCTAGATGGCTGCTTTTTTAACTTCAAACCTCCAAGACCCCAGATACTATATTTTTTGATAGTCAGTCACCATCGGTTTTCTTCACCGCATTTGCTTATGTGCCTTTTGGTTTCAGGGATCATGTCAGGAAGGTGAGTACTGTATAAAAGTGTGCCAGGTTATTAGAAAACGGTGTTCTTGTGTTTAGGGAGGCCTGGAGTAGAGACTATTATAATACTTAACATATAAATATATGTACATTGGCCTCTATCCCTTTCATTATAATATATTTACATATATATGCCTATAGCTATACCTTTATAAATAGCTGTTGCCTCCTACTTCTTTCCTCTATTTCCTTTCACCTTCCTCCTGTTCCACTGTCACGCTCACCCTCCATTGAACTCTCAGTAATTCCTCGTGGATACATTGCATTTGATCAATCCCCACCAGGAAGTATAACCCCTCCTCTCCATAAATTTTAGATCTCTTATTGTCCCCTTGCCCATTATAACAGCTCATATTTGAGTAGCTGCCATCAAGAATAAGCACATGAGGTAGGGCAGCGTTATCAGGGACAGTAATAATTGTATCTGAATTCCACTCATAGTATTATTTCTCACTGCTGCCTCATGTGTATTAGAGGAAAATGAACAGCTTGAGCCAAGGTGATGGACACAGGCTTTGATCAACACTAGGAAGTTACTTGGTGAAGACAGATAAAAGGGTGCCTTGTGGATACGGCACTGTGAATTGAGAGAGCCTGCTGTGACCATCGTAAGCCCAGACCAAGCCTAGGGGAATTACCAGTGTGCTGTCTTCCATTTCTAATCAAGAGGAATCAATGAGTCAGTGCCAGAAGCTGCAAGGCACCTGATCTGCAGGAAGCTGCAGCCTATGCGCAGAGCCAGGCTTCCCTCCGATGTCTTAAATCAGTCCACTCTCTATCAACACACGTATTTCTTACCTCTGCTCTGTGCAAGTGGCCAGGACAAATCATAGAAAAAGCAGAGAGAAAGAAGGTGCTTACCGAGCGAGACACACACACACACACACACACACACACACACACACACACAGGGAAGTAAGGCCCCAAAGTGTTCTCAGAGCTGGAATGTAGACAAATGGGGGGGTGTTCCTTTTCTGTCCTTTCATTTAAACCTGTTTGATGAAGCAATGCCTTCCTAGCTCTTTTTTTAGTAAAACTTAGAAGTCTTTAATAGTGAAGAAGACAAGAGAGAAATGTGCTTTCAGTATTATTCTGAGACAGGCACAGCATTGATAGGTGCCAATCTGTTCCTCTCCTCTTTCCCTTTGTCTCATTACAATGAAGACCTTCCCCTAGAACAGCCTTTTTGTGTGACTGTGAGTGGAGTTTCCTCAAACAAACAAACAAACAAACAAACAAACAAACAGAACCCAGACCCAGTCAATTCTGAAGGATATAGAGTGTGGACCAGTGCCTATGAATGACTCCAGCATTCCCATAAGAAAGCGCATGTTCCCCTTAATAGAGAATAGATTGGGAGAGATTCGTACTGACATGTGCAGGGTGATGACGCCTCTGGTAAGTGGGAAGTAGCTACAGAAAGGGAGACCTCCAACCTGATTTCCTAACGAATGTATGTGTCTGACATCTCTCAGGGCTGGGTGGGGGCATAAGACTAGGTATGAGAGCAAAGGCAGGGATTTCAACAGCATACACATAATTTATGCAATATTTTGAGACTACATTTCCCAGAACCCCTGGCAGAAGTTCCCCCTCTGCCAGAAGAATTTTCCTGACAAGAAGGCTTAAGAGCCTCTGTTTTACTATAGGGAATTAAGAAAATACTGAAACCAGTCATTCTGCTGGGAAGGTTTTTTCCTTCCTAAGAGTCTCTCAATAAAATACTCTTTTTGAAACACTTAAAAAAAGAGACCTACTGAAGGCTAGATTGTTGGTCCTGCATGGCCTTTGAAGGAGACAGGCAGCTCCTGGAGATTGGCAGTAAATTACTGTGGCCGACATCAAGTAGTGCCGGCAGTCGTTGCAGTTGTTCAGGCAAGATGTGTGTGCAGAAAACACAGCAGGCTCAAGGCCATTGATAACCAAGTGATTGATTGATCTTTCACTTGTCTTGTTCTCCATCCTAATCTCTGAAAAGATTTAACCTGTTCGCTTTCACACGGCAAGGATCACTACACACTTTCACCACATTCACCCAGGGTTACTTACATGCTTCACCAACCTGTCACTGTTTGGTTAGGAGAGACTTGGATCGGGGGCCGATATCAAGTGTAATGATACACTTGATACATTGATGGTCTCATATTAATATCGCACACCAAGGACAGGCTGGGGCAGATGGGGAAACAGCGATGACTCACATAACCACTGGAGGCTGGTGAATAAATCTAGCAAAAATCCAGGGTTCTGCCAATTGGCGAAGTTCTCGGGAATAATTTGGGCAGGGACCACTTGTGGCATTCCCAAGGCAACCAAGAACAAGTTACTGTCACTTTCGTCTCCCAAGATTAAGCAGGAGACCAGTGTTTGGTTGATTAATTTGGATTTTGGAGGGCTCGTGGTCGGCACTTGGGAATAGTGCTAGCTCCTCTCCATAAGTCTACTGAGAAGAAAACTGCATTTCGATGGGGGCCTGAGCAAGGCAGGCTATGTCAAAGCTACAGAAAATAGTTTCGCTCTCTTTGCCTTTAGGCCCTTATGACACATTCAGACATAATTTTCAAAGTGTCTGCAACACTTGCTTACGTAGACTGGAGCTTATGGATGAAAGACCTGAAAACACTGCCCTATAATGACCATTGGATTGGAAGTTTCCAGAAGCTCCAACATGCTACCCAGCAGTTGAAAGACTTGCATGCTACTGGACCTCGACTGAGGCTGCCTCAATGACAGAAGGACCTAAAGTCATCATGAGACCTGAGATATTTGTAACATCTTTGATCATGTTGGAGAACCAGTCACCCAGGGAAGGTGCTGGCCAACGTGGTTCCATGGCCAAATGGAAAAGCTTCATGCAGGGAAAGCTCCTGGAGGACTGTAGGGTGGCACCTGCCACATTCACCAACAGGTCACCTCCTTCTCTCGAGGTCCTGCTCTGGAACCATTTGAGAAGCTTCTAGATCAGTGGTTCTCAACCTTCCTCATGCTGCAACCCTTTAATATAGTTCCTTGTGTGGTGGTGACCCCCCAACCATGAAATGATCTTTGTTGCTACTTCATCACTGTCATTTTGCTACTGTTATGAATTGGGCAACTCCTGTGAAAGGGTCATTTGAACCCCAAAGGGGGTTGAGAATCGCTGTTCTAGATCCTGTTTCCACATGGCCAATGCCCGCTGAACAGCTTTCTACTGAACAGCAGAGGGTAACTTGGCTACAGATGGCCGTTTCAGGGACACCATCTGATGTGGAAAGCTACTCAATTACGACCTTGACAGAAAAAAGCAAGAACAGGTGAGTTCAATGGACTGACCTGTGTGCTGTTTTTCTAGCTGTGATGGCAATATTGGACTGTGGTGAGAGTCTATGTTTGGATTTTTACTGATTCACAGTGTGTCAAGCTGTGTTGACGAGAGAAACAAGTCCAGAGACAATCATATAAGTATAAGAAAGAGATTTATATCAAGAGGTAATTATATATATATAGAAAACATCCCAGCCCAATCCAACTCAAGTCCATAAATCTGATCATAGTTCATAAGAACCTCTTCAGACTCATGCAGCCACATGCAATGATGAGGAATGCAGGCAGCTCACAGGCTGGTGGGTGTAAAGTCATGTGGATCCAATGGTGATAGAAGCATCACAGGGCTCTGGCAGCAATCAGGGTCAGCCTGCAGGAAGTTGACAGTAGAGAGAGAAAGGCAGGTTCCCAGGGCCCTCCTTATGAGGTCACACACACAAGGAGCCACCATCAGGCTGTGCCCTGATTGACAAGCTAAACTCCACCCTTACACTTTTCTATATCTTCAAGTTGAAGTGAAATTATGTAACTACCACACATGGGCAGTGCCAATGGTCTGGCTATATATATGGTTAAGCAAACAGACAATGGGAAACTGTGCTATTAAAGGAACACCCGCAGGGAGCAAAGACCTATGGGAAGCACTATGGGAATTTAAAGGGCACACAAGAATAGGAGATGGTGATGCCTACTAGCAGAACCACCTTCATGGAACAGGAGGTGATGGGAACTAGCAGGTTGACACGTCCATACGCTCCCTTGAGGTGGCCAGTTTGGATGAGAACGTGGCCGAGACAGGCTGAATCCTGATACATCCCTCTTATACTCTTTGAGGCATTGAGTGCTGGTAAGGCTTGCTCTGTCTGCCAATAGGAAAAGCAGATGTTGTAGATGGCTATGAGGCCAGTTTCTCCAGGGTGAAGGCCCTGCACATGGCTGGAAAACCAATTATATTAGACGAATAATCCAGTCGAATCAGGTGGCTATGGATGGATGCCCACAGGAATGTGGACATTGATGCCAGACTGGGTTTTGCATATCCAGTCACACATGCAGATGTTAAAAATGCCATCAAGATGTTACAACAAAAGATTCTGTACAGGCTGAGGACACCTAGTTATATCTTTACACCAAGGACTATGCTTTGTGGCCCACAAAGTGCAGCAGCGAGCCAAGAAATATGACATTAAATGGACATACCATGTTGCATATCACCCTCAGAGTAATGGTTGGGATGGGCAGTTGACATTTGGTTATTGAAAATGGGGGTGGGAGGTGTGGGGGGGAGAAACAAAAGCATGAGGGGCTGGCCTTCATGCCTTCATGAGTGTGTGCTCACACTCAACATGAGGAGGACCACTGAGGACCACCCCTGGATAGATTCCTACATTTCTCAGGAGGGGCTGGGAAAGACGGCACCAGAGAGGAGGCTGGTGCCATCATACAGTTCTTCCCCACATCACCTGAAATATCTTTTTCTCTGATGGATGCTGTGCCTGCAGCTTCACTAAGGGCTCTTGCCAGTGATGAGCTCACACCCCCTGCTTCTCAGAGAGTTCAATTTATAAGCAGCAGGATGGCATGGCTGGGATCCTGCCCATAATTGCCCACAGGCCAATTCTATCTCGATCTTTCCCACCTTCTTACGAGACCCACACAGGGAGAGGTCATTTGTTGGGAGTAACAGTGAGTATCGATGGTGCAATCAAATAAACATATAATGCTTCATGCAAATGTAATGATTTATCCTCCATCCCTGTACTATATCTTATCTATGCACACATGACATGACCTGCAGCACCTGGCAGGATGTTGTGGGTAGGCATTGGTCTCCTTCTAATCTTATTCAGCCAGGTTTTTTCCCCAGGCCACTCCCAAAGCATCTTTTATTCTCTCAGCTAATGCATATCATTCCTTCCATCCACTACAAGTAACAGTAACCAAGATCACCGTTCAACAATGAGTAAAGGCCAATCCACACACTCTACTAATTTTAGATCTTGATTTCATCCGATTCCTGTTTGCTAGTAGATAAGGCTGTCCAAAACGGGACAAATGAAATCCAGAATGGTAATATATCACGTAAGGGTTTGTGGCTGGAAAGCCATATCAATTGAGTATAACTAAGCTACTTTGCCTGACTTTCCACCCTCTGATGGCTTGCCAATGATCCCTGTGACTTGGTGGGGTTACATGTGGGGTTGGTAACTGCAAGGTCAGTGGCCCAAACCCCAGTCAGTCAATGGGAGAAAGGTGAGCTGTCTGCTCCAGGAAAGACTGATGGTCTTGGAAACCTTATGTAGGGTCCCTAGAGTTATCTAGAGTCAATGGCGGGGTGTGTGTGTGTGTGTGTGTGTGTGTGTGTGTGTGTGTGTGTGTATGTGTGTAAGTGTAATATCTTACTCCAACAGGACATAAAATCCATATGAGGAAATTATTCATTGATTTACCTTGTGATATTTTTTTCTTGCATAGGGTGGGTACAGAAAATGTTGTTTTCATCACTAGTCAGATTATTTAACCACTGCCCAAATACCACGCCCAAAGTAGACAAATGACAAAGCCTGTTTCCAAAATGTTGCTCACACCAGTCACTTTCATTCATTGCTAGACTGAATGGCCTTCATAACTTCCAAATGACCAGTCTGAGGACAGTGCCTGAGGACAGCCTGTTCTTCTGGACAGACTTCACTTAGAGGAGTCATGTTGTCCCTGTTATAGACCCCGTACCCCACAAAGCACTATGTAGTGGCTATGCACAACATAGAACTGACACTCTCATAGTCCCGGAAAGGTGGTTCTCTCTAATTGCTTCTCTCTAATTGCTTCTCTAGGGTCAGATGTTATTGCTGAGAAATAGATATTGGTTCCCGGTATCCGATTTGCCACCTATTAGGTGTACAATCATAGGACATTCATTTCTATTTTTTCCTCAACTGTTCATGGGGCTAATCCTTTTCTATATAATTGCTATTACTATTAAATGAGATGGTATCTGAAGATCACTTAAATAGAAAAGCATAGTTTCTCAAAATCATAATTATTATTAGACATAGGAGTAGTCATTGTCACTGTGCCTTCTTAAGATTTGTCTATCTGCTGGGGATAAAACAATAACATTTTTGTTATTGACATCAATCAATCAATATTAATCAAAAAGAATATATTGAGTAAATAAGCGGTCATCTAGCTCAGAAGCAACAAAGCTCACATGGAAGAAGCACACCAGTCTGTGTGATCACAAGGTGTTGAAGGGATCAGGTATCAGGCATCAAGGAACAAAAAAATCATATCATTGTGAATGAGAGGGAGTGCAGATTGGGGACCCAAAGCCCATCTGTGGGCAACTGGACATCCCTATACAGAAGGGTCATGTCAGGGTGCAGTGTAGCAACGATGAAACATACAACTTTGCTCTAGTTCTTAAATGCTTCCTCTCCCCCACTATCATGATCCCAATTTTACCTTGCAAATCCGGCTAGACCAGAGGATGTACACTGGTACAAATAGGAACTGGAAACACAGGGAATCCAGGACGGGTGATCCCTTCAGGACCAGTGCTGAGAGTGGCAATACCAGGAGGGTGGAGGGAGGGTGGGGGAGAAAGGAGGAACCAATTACAAGGATTTATATATAGCCTCCTCTCTGGGGGACAGACAACAGAAAAGTGAGTTAAGGAAAGGATAAAATAATAATTTATAAATTATCAAGGGCTCATGAGGGAAGGGGGAGCAGGGAGGGAGGGGAAAATGAGGAACTGAAGGGGGTGGTGAGACCCAGTAGAATGAATGGAAGGTGGGAGTGGGAGAGGACAGCAGAGTTTAGGGCCTTGGAGGGGCGGGCAAAGAGGAAAAAAAAAAAAAGAGATGTTACCAAGGGCTCAAGTAGAAAGCAAATGTCTTGAGAATGTGACGGCACCAAATGTACAAGTGTGCTTGGCACACAATGGATGTATGTATGGATTGTGATGAGTTGTACGAGCCCCCAATAAAACGATTTTAAAAAAATAAAAGAAAGGGAAAAAAAGAATATATTGAGCATTCATAGCAGTAGTGGGGTGCTTGGCTAGAAATAACTAATCTAGATTGTATCCTAACTCTATTTTCAGGTATGTCTGTCATAATTTCAGAATGAAAATGTCAGTGGGGTTCGGATAAAATCCAGTAATTGAAACAACCACTTGTGACCTGGGAGAAACTGAAGAGACGCATTGGATTCCCAGTAAAGATGGTATTTCCATACAGGGCTTTACCTCTCTCTGCTCCTGAAGCAGCACTAAGATGACATGAGAAAGGAGAATATAGCAGTTTTTGGAAACTGGGAAGATGATAGACAAGTGAGAATTGACTTTAGCAGACTGGAAAAAATCCTATTGCAGAAATGGGAAAAAAACTAAAAAGCATAAATAAATAAAGTTCTTCAGCACTTAGAAATTATCTTGAATTGGGCATATTAGCTATTTCTCACAGAACAGGTAAAAATGGAAGTAAAAACCAGAGGACATGTTGAAAGACTGTATAGGAGGCAGTTAGACACCCAGATCTAGAACTCAAACAATTTCTCTCCTTTGTCCTAAGTGGGGGAGCTCTGTAAGATTATTTTCTGGAAAAAAGGAATCAGAGGGAACCTCCCTCCTTTCCTGTCTTCAAGGACCACCATCCCTTGTCTATTTTGGCCCTTCGTTGGCTTTTATTCTTCTGTCTCCCTTTCAAATCTTTGAGATCTCAGGGTTTCCAAATTATCTATACCTGCTCTCCATAGACTTCCAAACTATGGTCTTATGAACTTCATAGCTTCAGTAACCCTGAATTTTCGCTTCTAAACTTGACCTGTCTCCTGAGCTTCAGACTCACACACACAGATTCTTGATTGGCAATCCCACCTGGATGACCCGCAGACCCTCCCTCCCTCTGTGTGCCACCCATTACTAAGACACTTACTCTCATTGCTTCCCAAAGCCTCCTCGATTTTGACATTTTCATCTCCGATTATTGCTTTCCATCTGTAAGACTTAAAGTAATTGTAACTAAGTTATTCTTCCCCGATGTTCTTCCTGATTTGTTGCTAATTCCTCCCTATTTTCTTAAATGGATGACACCAAGGAAGTAAGACAACGTGCCAGACCCGGTGACATGTAATCCGATTGAGCACATGGGCACGTCAGTGCTTTGAGAGTTTTCCCCAGGGAACGTTCCAAGGGGAAAAGACAAGGGAGCAAATAGTTTCTGGGTGGAAAGAAATGGAAAGAGTTTTTAGGGAGGAGCATACATTGTAGTTGAGGCTTGAGATGGAAGAGGTGCTTTGGAAGCAGGCCTGAGACCCATGGAAAAGTGTTGCCTCTTCAGGCAAGCCCTTTGACCTTCGCTGGTTGGTTGTCTGAGGAGATCTGAACCTTGTGAAAATGTAAATATGTGCCTGATACCATGCTTGAATCTTTAGGGTTTCCTCCAACGGCAAGAAGAAGGACCCTCAAAATCATAGAAAAAGGTTTCTAGAGAAACAGAGCAAGTGATGTGTGTGTGAGTGTGTGTGTATGTGTGTGTGTGCCCCAGGATCTATAGATCAAAGTACAAGAGAGGGAGTTCAACAAAATATCCACTTGTCTTCCAGAGGCAGAAACACACCCGTGAAGCAACTACTCTTTAAACCAATTGGTGGATCACTTCACATCACATAATAGAAAGTGATCCCGTTAAATCAAAATATAAAACAGCAACTACGGTAGTCTCTGCCAAACCACTGACAATCATAGGCTAGCCAAGTTGACACATAAAACTAACTATCACAATTATATTTCCAAGAGACTCTTTCGACTCTAAGGCGAGTGGACTTAAAAAGGAAGCCTACACGTGGGTCTGGAGTAAGCCTGGAAAGTTCGCCAAAGGCCAGTGTGCTTCTCAAATGAGTTGTATCCGAGGCAGTGTCCCGGAGGATGGGGACAGATGTGAAATGCAGAGTATGATTTGAGTGGAATGACTTTTACGTTAGAGTCTCCTTGCTTTGGCTTAAAGGGGAAACCAGGATTTATTCTTGAATACCGTGCAGGATGCAGACATCCGTTTGAAAGTAAACTAATATCCTTTTCATGTCAAGCAGATATCAGCTTAGCATGGAGATCTCTACCAATAAGCCTCAATCAGGTATCACGTTGCTACTTTGTGCCATGTGCTGTACAGACTGGATGTTCAGAAAATACGATCTTCTCAGGTCCTGCAATGAGAACCCACCCTGGCCCCCACACCCCTGAAGAACAAAGTCCATTCTCAGGGTTGAGCAACCTCCCCCAAACAGTACCATATTCAAATCAAACCCAACAGCATCAAGTTGATTGTGGCTCACAATGATCCTACGAGATCCTACAGGTTGAGTTGCTCCGTATGGTTTCCAAGGCTATCACTGTTCAGTCCGGCAGACTTTCCCTAGGAATAACTGATGGGATCAAACCCAGACCTGTCATTTAGCACCTTGACTCTTCCCCCATGGTGGCACTGTGACATCTTCAGAAAGCAGCACCGCTCAGCTTGTCGGCACGTACACTGAACCAGGGAACGGGGTTCTTGACTGACAAAGCAGTGACGCTTGCTGAATCTGAGTTCAAGGAGTCATTTGAAGTTAGCCAGAATTCAAACTCAATTCTAAGTGAGCTGCTCTGCGGAGATGTTTCCTTGCCTAGAGGGTGGTTTTTGGAAATGGAAAAATCAACTTTGCTGCTGCCAAGAGTAAAAGTCTTATTGGAACATTCCAAAGTGATTTCTTGTCTTGTAAATTGGGTCAAATGAATGCAATTTAAATGGTAAATTTGATAGCAGAAAGGGTAACTCTTCTGTAAGCGTGTCTTTTGGATTAAAAGAGAGCGTAGGACTTTGGACAATTCAACAGCAATTGTGTAGGTAGATTTGAGAATGTGCTCAGTTGGTATCTGGCTGGCGGAAAGAGGCAAGTGCAAGGAATGGTCTCGGAATTTATAAATGACAGCTTGCAAAACAAGCTATAAGTATTGACTAATAATGGAAGAAACAAATTCAGGGAAATCTGAGCTCGGGGTCTTCTTACAGCTGGGAAACCTTCGAGCCCCTGGAATCCGCACAAATGACCTGGGGACCCAGGGTCTCAGCTGCACCTTGCAGACTCCACTGAACGTTCATTACGGTTGGTGACATACAGACTTGTCTTGTCTGTTCTTTCTTTTCTTATTCTTCCTCTTTCTTGCTTCCTTTCCTCTCATCCCCCCTTCCTTTTGTTTTCTTTCTTTCTGATTGTTCCTCACACTCTCATTCTTTCTCTCCTTGCTTTGTGTTCAGACATCTTGACCTGCTTTCATGTGTAAGCTTTATTTAGAGTGGTTCTGTGTAGGAACCAAACTGTCAGGTCAGCAGATCAATACCACCAGCTGCTTCTTGAAAGAAGGAGGGGACTTTCTACTCCCTTAAAGAGTTCCAGTCTCAGGAACCCACAGGGGCAGGTCTGACTGGTCCTCCAGGCTCTTGGCACAGACTTGATAATAGTGAGTTCAGTTTTCTTTTCTTTTTGGGGTGGATGATAGTCCACCTTCCATAAAATGTGTTTTAGGTGGACGAGTCACTAAGTTTTAGGCAATTCATCGAGTTGTGCAGCATCATGACAATATACCATTAGGTTATTTTTACCATCCCCCAAGTTCACTCAAGCTCATTTGCAGTCAAACCTCATTCAAAACTTAACTCTAAGCAAAAATTAATCTGCTTTTGATTTCTATAAATTAGCATTTTAGATTAATCAACATTTATTTATTTAGATTAAATATTATTGATATAAATTAATCTGCATTCATTATAACATAGTATTAATAATGTTAATATTAACTAATGTTAATTAAAATCAATATTCTTATCAATGGAAGTACATTTAGTCTTCTTTTCCATCTTCTTTACATTCAGCATATTTCTGAGGTTAATCCACATCACGACATGTATCAGCATTTTGTTCCTTGTTATTGCTAAATCATATTATTTGCATACTTATGTTATATATTATTTATCCATATTGGACAATTATACTGTTCAGTGGATATTATGAATAAAGATCCTTAGATGTTTGCATATAAGACTTTGTAGGAGTGCATGTTTTAATTTCTCTGCAGTAGAATTCTAGGTGTAGAATTGCTGGATTTCATGGTCAGTTAGTGGTTTGTATTTTAAGAAACTTGTAAATTGTTTTCCAAAGTGGTTGTACCATATTATTTTACAACCAGAATTCTTTGAGGGTTCAAATTACTCCATATCCCTGTCAACTCTTGAAGCAATATGGCTTTTCCATTCTAGGCATTCTAATGATTGTGGAGTTTGTTTAAAATGGTGATAAAAATGCGTTCACATTTTTATTTGCCACTTGCACAGGGCACTTCAAAAATTCGTGGACAATTTCCATTACTTTTAAATTCAATTTTTCACAGGGTTTTTGAATCTCATTCATATGCCTTCTTTTAAAAAAAGTCTTTTCAAGAATTTTGTTGTTTGGCATGTGATCATTGAGTTGTAGGGATTTTCACATATTCTAAATTCAAGTCCTCCATCAAACACTTGGCTTGCAAATATCAACCAATGGGTAGCTTTTCCCCCCATTTTTCTTAGTGATTCTATTTGAAATTCAAAAGTTTTCATTAATGGAGTTCCTTTTACTTCTCTTTCTCTCTTTTTATTCTTTTTATGATTCATGCATTTGGTAGAGTGCCCCTTATATAATAAATAAGGATTCCTAATGGCACAGTGGTTCAGGGCTTGCTGGCTAAGGGAACGTTTAGCTGTCAGGATCCACCAGCAGTCCCATGGGAGAAAAGACCTGGCAATCTGTTCCCCTAAATACTACAGCCTAGGAAACCCATAGGCAGTTCTACTCCATGCTATGGAGTTTTCTGAGTTGGCATAGACTCAGTAGCACCCAACACCAAAAATTAATGTAGGATATCCATTTGGCATTAGTTTTTCTGCATGGTATGAAATCAGGATCAAAGTTATCAAATTATTTTGTATATTAATATCAAATTTCCCCAGTAGTATTTGTTAAAATGATCATCCTTTCTCCATTGCTTGTCTTGGCATCTACTATGGATTAAATTGTCCTCCCCAAAATATGTGGTGAAATCCTAACTGCTCCTCCTGTGGTTGTGATCCTGCTGAGAAAGTTTTGTTATGTTAATGAGGGCATACCAGAGTAGGTTGGGTCCTAAACCTAATCATTTCTGAGTTGGAAGAAGAGCATAATACAAACAGATGGAGGAAAATAGTCTCTAAGGAACACCAGAGCATTTCAAGCATTGCTGGCAGCTACTATATGGTGAAATAGATGAGAAGTACATCCCACTTAGAGCTACATTATGAAGTAGTAATTCTACCCTTCCGAATTATGAGACAATTGATTTCTATTATTTAAGGACAACTGTTTGTGATATAAAAATTATTTAGTAACTAAAGTAATTTCTGTATTAAAACTCACTTGCTAAATGGAAAGATTTGTTCTGAATACCAATTTTGTTTCATTAACCAATATACCTATCTTTCCACCAATACTGTAGTTTCTTGATTAATACATCGTTATAGTAAATTTTGAAATTGAGTGGTGTTCTCCAATATTCTTTTTCATTTTCCAAATTGATTTACAATTTTGTCTGTTTCCATAAAAATGTCGCTTAACCTGTCAAATTTCTTTTTAAAAGTAGGATAGGATGTTAATAGCCACTGTGCTGAATCTATAAATCAACCCATAAAGAAGCACTGTATCTACAGTATTAAATCTTCTAATTCATGAACATGCAATGTTTCATTCAAGTATTTAACTCTTCTTTAATTTCTCTCAGTAACAATGTTTTGTAGTGATCAAAGTATAAATCAGATACTTCTTTTGTTAAACATTTGCCATTTTATTCTTTTTGATACTCTGGTGAATTTAATATTGTTTATTTCATATTTTGGTAGAATATGTTACAAAATTGCTGACCTAATTTATTAATTCTGATAGTTTTGTTGTGGATTCCTTAGGATTTTCGACATATAGACTCCTCTTACCTGTGAATAAAGACAGTTTAACTCCTTTCTTTCTTCTCTGCCTCCCTTTTTTCTTTCAATACAATGCCAATAAAAAGTTGAAAAAGTAGACATCCTCATTTGATTGCTTTTTTAAAAAAAACATTTTATTAGGGACTCATACAACTGTTATTGCAATCCATACACACATCAATTGTGTAAAGCGCATTTGTACA
>NW_022103906.1:95104401-95135800 GCF_000313985.2 Echinops telfairi | reverse complement strand
GCAACAATGTACACCAAAAACATCAAGCCACTGACAAAGAACAAATTAAAATATACCAAGAAAGAAAAGCTTGTGTTTTCCAGTCTAGCCTCTTGAGGCACCAGGCCCTGTCTCCAATGTCCACCCTCATCATTCCCTGGGGATCTTGCTACTCCTCTCCCCTGCTGTTCTGCTGCACTCCCCCAGTGCTTTGCCTCAGTGTGGCGGGGTCAGCTCATTTGATTTCTTATCTTAAGGGGAAAATATTTTTTCTAATTATGAAGTTAGCAGCATATTTATCGTAGATGTGGCTCATCAGGATACATACCTGTTACTCTGTGTCTCAAAACAAACTCATTGCCAATGGAATAACTTCTGCTTCTGCTCCAATAGTGACCTGACAGGAGAGAGTAGAATTGCCCTTGTGAGTTTTATGAGACTCTGTATAAGGGATCAGACAGTCTACTCTGTCTCCTATGGAACAGTGGGTGGTTTCAAACTGCTGACCTTTCAGTTAGCAGCCCAATGCACAATCCACTAAGCAACCAATTATCTCAAAATGCTTTGATTCTTTTAAAAATGATCAATAGAGTGTTAGATTTCGCCCCCCCCCCCAATGTTTTCAATTGTGATGCTAAACCAACTTTGTATTTGGGGAAAATCACACTTGATCATGGTGTTTCATCCTTATTATATGTTGCTTAATTCAGTTTCTAATATTTTGTTAACAATTTTGCATCTGTGTTCATGGACTATTGGTTTTAATTTTCTTTTCTTTGAATGTATTTGTCTGACGTTGATTTATCAGGAGAATAGAACTAGTTAGAATAGAACTATTCATTCCTCTTTTATTGTCCAGCAAAATTTTTGAAAGATAAGTGTCATTTTTTCCTTTAAGTAATTGGTTCAGGAATAAAACCAAATGAGTTTAGGATTTTTCTTTGTGGAAAAAATTCAAATTCAAATTTTTGCTTATTATATATATGTTTTAAAATTTCTTGTTAAGTCATTTTTGGTTTGCTTTGTGTCTTTCTAGGAATATGACCATTTCATTTATTTAATTTGTTGGCAGGAAATGTCCATTATTGTGATGAAAGCTGTACCTTCCTTTGTTCTTGGTCTTGGGAATTGGTGTCTTTTGCTTATTTTTGTTTGGCTAAAGAATTTTCAATTTTGTTCATCACATCAAAGTCCAATTTTTGTTTTCACTGATTTTTCTCTCGTTTTCTCTTTCTGTTATTGATTTCCAACCAGTCTTTCAGTAGTTATCATTTCCTTCCTTCTGCCTGCTTTAGTTTATTCTCCTTTGCCTGTTTCTTAAAATGAAAACTTGGGTTATATGAGAATCTTTTTTTTTTCTGACACAGGCATTTAAAGCAATAAATTTACCCCTAAGCAATGCTTTATTGCTTCACATATATTTTGAAATATATTTCGTTTTCATTCAGTTCAAAAATATTTTTCAATTTCCTTTGTAATATAATTTTTGACCCATGGGTTTTAGAAAATGGTTTCATTTGATTTTCAAATATTTGGCATTTCCCCAGATATCTTTATTTTTGTCAATCTCTAATTTAATTCATTATGGTCAAAGGGTATAATTTATATGATTTCATTCTTTTTAAATGAACTGAATTGTTTTGTGGCCCAGCATATGGTTTATTTTATAGAAGGGTTAATGTGCATTCTGTGTATAGGCTGTGATCAACTCGGCCCAGGTTATTCTTTATCCTATATTCTGGCACCTCTGATGTCTCTGCAGTTAGCATGTCCTCTCTGAAAGCCAGTAATGTGTAGGTGGTCTGATCTTACTCTGGTCTCTGCTACATATGTACACCATCTGTGTGGTCAACCCGGGCTATGGAAGCTTATTAAGGCTAATCATAGCTTTCTCACCTCATATAGTTTCCTGAAATTCCTCCTTAGTGGACAAGTTTATTCTCTCTCTGGTCTATTGGATTATTGTTACTTCAAACAAGACCTCGATCTTGGCCCAGTGGCATCAATATTGCCCCTTGTTTCTTTAGCTCTATAACTGGCAAAGGGAATCCAGTGAGCTGCTTGTGTGGTAACAAAACACATTGTTAGCAATTCTGGTTGAACAGGAGCCCTGGTCGGATAGTGGTTATGAGTTGGCCTGTGATCCACACGGTTGGCAGCCTGAAACCACCAGGTGCTCCCGGGAGAAAAGTAAAGAGTTAAAACCTCTGAAACTCCCAGGGGCAGGTCTACCCTGTCCTATAGGATTGACGGGAGCAGAGCAGACTCAGTGGCGGTGATTTTTGAGTTTCTGGTTGAACAGGAGCAGAGTTGAAGTGAGATTGAGGGATTCTTCATTGTTTAGTCATTGTTGGGAGATGATGAAGCTTCCAGCTTTACTGTCTTATTCTACTGAAGCTTATGCTATATTTTATTAATAAATGCATGCACTTTGTATTATTATTGTATTTGTGAGCATTTATAATGTGCCAAGCACAGTTTCAGGGAGGATCTTATAGCTATAGTTATCAATGGAATCCCCCTCCCCCACCCAGAGGAAACTTTAACTCTGGGGAATAGTAAATAGCACATAAGAATCATAAAATAGTAAATAGCACACATGGTCCTTTTCCTTCCTCTCTTCTTAACTCTATCAACCTCCTCTAACCACCACCAATGAGAGTTAAAATACTACAAACATTACGACCTTAGTATATGCTTGTGTCGCAAGCCTGTAATATACTCAAATAAATAGGAGAGTTCTCAGTTCATTGTGTGAAATACCTGTTATATGCAAGACACCGACTTCAGTCTTCCGGTTTCCTCAAACTTCACAATCTTCTTACTAACACTCTCCCAAGTCTATAACCAAACTCACTGCCATCGAGTCAATTATCACTCATAGCTACCCAACATGACAGAGTAAAACTGGCCCTGTGGGTGTCTGAGACTGAATTTTTAAGAGTAGAAAGTCTCATCTCTCTCTTGAGGACAAGGCTAGTGGTTTTGAACTGCTGACCTTGATGTTGGCAGTCCAACATGTAACCCACTACATCACCAGGGCTGCTTTCCTAAGTTTGCATCCAACCGAACTCACTGCTGTGAATCAGTTATGACTCAGAGTGACCGTATGTCTATAGACAGAGTAAATTAGGACAGGGAAGTTAAATAATGTGCTCAGTCTCACGCACATGAAGGATACAGCTGAAATTTGACTTCAAGTCTAGCTATTTCCCAGGTCGATCCTTTCTGCCCTGGAGAGCTCCGTGATCTTTTGTAATCTGAGAACTTCCACCAAACAGAAGAGCAGGAACCGAGGAAGCCAAGTAGGTTCATCCTTATTCTGTGACCGTTGCAAAGGAAAAATTCCCCCTCCTCTCCACGCAATGTTAGTAAGAAGATGATAAAGTTTGAGAAAATGGGCAAACGGAAGTCAGCCTCTTGCACATAATGGGTATTTCACGTTGGGGTAAACACACTGCGGTGAGCTGAGATAGAATTTGATAAAGTTCTCAAAGTCCTGGTTTCCCACCAAGGTGCACTGCACGTGTGCCTGGGAGAGTAGCGCTAAGTTGGTTTCTTTTCCTTTTTAAGGCAAAACAACCGTTCTTCACAGCTTCTCCGCTTTGGGAAGAGAGAGCAGGTTGGTGGAGGAGTTGAGCAGATTTATTGACATGAACATAGTGTTTGAGACAGAAGGCAAGCTGTCATAGCCTGACATGCAAGAAACTTGAGATAAATATTTCTATTGACTTTCCATGGATTCATTATCCTCGTATGCCCTAGAACAGGGGGTTTTCTTAGTACAATGAACTTGGTAACAGGGTTTACTCTTGCTCCAAAGACATTAATTGGGGAGGGGTAAGGAGGAGGGAGAAGAAAGGAAGAAGTGGAAGATATTAATGAAAATGACTTGAAGATAAATCAAAAGTGAAATGAAATCAGAATGGCCATGTCTTCAGGTTTGCTTATTTTCCCCAAAACAGCTCAATCATGCATCTGAGGATCACAAAAAAAATAGGTTATATTTGAAAGAACAGCTAATAGTAGCTATATTTACGAGCACTTACTATACATTGGCATGCAGCTAGCTGTTTAGCATATATTTATTCAGACTTCTGGTTGAATATGTACTATGCGGCAGGCAGAGTGGCAGGAAGTTGGGGCTTATCACCGCATGAAGCTCTCGGGGGACTTACATATTTGGAGTCAGACAGACCAATAATAATCAACAAAAAGGACAAAGTAAAGTGTGTATCATATTAGAACCAGCATCAGGACCCTTGCAGGAGAAAGTAAATCTTGGCAGATTGCGCCAGGATCATCTCAGCCAAGCTTGGGACGCCGCTACTCTGATGTCTTGCTCCTGCCTTCACAGCTTCACCCTGCAGTCACGTGCACTTGCCTCCATCCACCCCCGCGCATTGCGTTGAGCTGATTTCGACTCATTGTGAACCTACAGGACAGAGTAGAACTCCCCTTTTGGTTTCCAAGGCGGTAAATCTTTACGGGAGCAGTAAGCACCCTCTTTCTCCTGCGGAGTGGCTGGTTGAGAGGAACGACAGATCAGAGGGGTAACCACCCATCTCTCTGTGTCCCATGCTTACTTACATCTTTAAGCCCTTGACGGTCTGACACCCTTTTCCTCCTCGGGGTCTCTGCACCCCCTCCTTCTCTTACTGTGGCAAACATTCATAGATTCTTCTACCTCGCGCTTCTCAGACCTTCTCCACCGAGTCTCTCACCTCCTCTGCCACCTCCTGCCATCAGGCCACTCCACAAAGTCTAAACTCTCAGCCATTGAGTTGCTCCTGGCTCTTCACAGCCTTTGAGGTTTGAGTTGAAATGTGTCTGTGGGATTCTTAGACTTTAACTCGACACAAAGTAGCAAGCCTCCTCATTCTCCTGTGCAGCTGCTGGTGGTTTTGAACTGCTGTCTTTGTGGTTCGCAGCCCAACAGGTAACCACTCTCCTACTTCCTTATAGGGCCAGGGCACGTTGAACTCCCCCCTCTGATGATGGGCATCCCATTGGATCCCGTGATCAATTTTGTACCCCCGGCGAACCACTCAGGAGCAGAACTGCCCTGGTGTGCTGAGGCATCCCAGAGCTGTGGGAGCAAGGACTGGGCACGTCACAGAATTCACATGGCTCTACCCTCCAGCCGGCTCTGCAGCCAATCAATACGAGCTCAGCTGGACCAGTACTTCTTTAAGCACAGTACTGCAAGTGGATCCCTTCGACGAAATGCATTTATTTCCACACCATTTAGGATGATAGAAGCCTGGATCCAAGACATTGGTTTGTGTGGGGGAAAGGAGGGACCCCAACAATTGTGCAATTGTACGGCAATAAGAAGTAAATATTATAATGAAGTCATCGAGAGCATGAGAGATAGAAGAGAGATAGAAGTAATGAAGTCAGACACAATTCATGGGGGCGTGCTCACCTCAGCCCTGAGAGATCCCCTGGGAGCGAGAGCAGGGGGCACCTTTATTGCTAACCAAGGTTTATCATTACTTAGGGCGGCGTGACTACAGGTAACCACACGTCACAGGAAGGGGCAGTACAATAGGCATACACATCATAGGAAAGGGGATAGACTAAGGGTGACAGCAAGGGAATGAGCCAGGGGTGTGCACATAAGAATGGGAGGGACTAGAGGTATACATGTGACAAGATGGGCCGACCCTAGATTCATGATGGTGGCCTAATCTTGGTCACCCTTGGGTAGGTTTGACCTCTCTGGGGTCTCCTACAAGGAAACAGTCAGCTACTATCCTTATCAGAAGGGAGTGGGTCCTACTTGTTGTGGGATAAACAGTGGGGACTGCTTGCTCTGGATGCTGGATAACTCTTAGGAAGACTAACGCCTGACCTACTTCTGTTGACCTCCAAGTTTACTGGATGGAGGGGCGGGGCAGGTTCAAGTCCTGATCTTCCCTGGATTGTGCTTGCTTGTCTCTGTGTAGCTCTATCAGCTCGGTGGCTGTGAGTTTTACTTTTTGTAGTGTATCCCTCAGAAGGGATGAAGGTTAGGACACCTGTTACAATGGGAGGGCGAATACCATAACTAAGAAAACCCTCGTCCCTCCACGGATGTAGAGGCTCAGATTCCACTGCCGACCGTCAGAGAAGACAATGCAATCTGACACAGACACGTGAGATCAAAGACACAGGAAGGGCAAAGACCGTGCTGTGAGGCGTGTGAAGGCCACGAACGGACAGGTCTGCTGTGAATCCAGGTCTCAGAGGGTTCCTGCCTCTGTTGGGATGGAGTCACTACTTTTCTATCCCTCTCCATTTCATGGGAAATATTAGATTTTTCCTTTTCTGACTACACAGCTTCCCGCTTTTCACAGCTTTGACTCGATATATATGTCTATGCACTTGTCTACACCCCTTACTCTAGTTTAGCCTGACTCTTGGCTACACTGCAAGATAAATGCTTGTTCTTGTCTGCTCGTTGTCATCTGGACACCTTAAAATGGATTGTCCTGGTCTTACCATACGATATCAGTTTACATACTGACATGTTTTTGTCCATAGGTCTTACCTTGGGCCTGGAATTTCTGTTTCTTTGGCCAGCCTGTGTTATTATCTCCTTGTCAGAGGGTGGGTGCAGTTTGTGGCTTTTCAAATCCAGTAGCCTGCCAGTCTCCCTGGGGAAACTGATGGCAGTTAGAGAAAATACATGAAATGATTCATGTCATCTGGGTCAATTTGGATTCTTCTGTTAGGATATTTGAATGTTTGGAAGATCAGTAGATCTATGGTGTAGTGTCAATATTGGTTTACTTCTTGGCCGATCCATTAGATTACACTTTTTCAGGTTTTTCTTATTAAAGGCAGGAAACTTTATTTATCCTTATAGTCCCATAATTTGAGCACCCTGTGTATCCTTCTGGTAGTTGGTCAACGAATATTTTAAAAATAAATCTCCATTTAGATAATCTATAAATTACATTGTGCATTATGTAACATTATGGTCTATCTTCTTACTTATCCTTGACTTCTTTGTATAGTTCTGAGTCCTTAAATTCTATCAGAGCCTATGCTGACAGATCTATAACATGCACTTTGCCAGAAGGAAGGCTTTTAGATTTGGCTGAGTCTCAAATACAGGTATCCAAAGGGGCCCAGTACCAGGAGAGGTACATGCACCTTGAACCAAAATGCCCAAACTGAAACTATTGCCATTAAGACCATTCTGACTCATACGAAACATGTGTAGGAGTTGTCCAGTTGCAAATCTTTCTGAGAGCGAAGGGTTCATTGCTCTCCTTTGGAATCACTCATGGGTTGAACCACCAACCTGTGGTTAGCAGTCTGAAGCTTATTTGACCGTGTTACCTATGTTCCTTATATATATCATGAAAGAGGAAGCTCTTCTTCTCTGCTGTGGTCAGGAGCACATTCATACTCGAGAGAAACAAGCAACAGAAGACTTGCTATTGGTAGAGGCAAGACCAAGCTCCTAGTTCCCAACATGGAGTGATGCCTGTATGGTGCCATATTATTCTTGGAACGCCTGGAAGACATGAATGGTTAACAAACTTGGCTGATAACCAAAAAGTTACAAGTCGGAGTCTATCCTTATTTAGGTGCTGCAGGAGAAGGCCTAGCAAGCAACTTTTGGGGAAAATACATCCATTGAAACTGTCTCAGAACACAGGTCTACTCTTGATCCCCATGGACTTACCATGAGATGGATCTGACTCTGGAGCAACTATTTTAGTCCTATTGTTTTGAGGCGGACACCTATTGAGTGCTTACTGAGCACCAGATACTGACGTCCGAATTCTCTGCGATTATCTCATCTACTCCTCACATGGATCTATAAAGCAGCCTTTTATCATCCATATTTTGCTGAGGGTAAATGAGGTTATTTGCATAGTGTTGCCAGGTAGTGAATGGAGACTGTTCATTATTCCTCGGGAACAGACTATAAACCCCGTGGTCTCTGGACTTTCCTCTTTTCTTGAATCAACATGGTGCTCCTAGGTTCAGTGACGCGCGAGTCCTTCAATAATGAACGTGTGTGCACTGGTTTCTATTTCTCTCATTGTTTGCTCCAGCTGGTTCTCCTGTCCAATCTGTTAATCACTCTTTGGGAATGATGAAACCAAGCGGCACAAAGACCATCACCATCGTAGGACCGCGACAGTTTCTGAGAACTTGACACTCCTTCTCTCTGTGTGTCATCTAGTTATCACCAGGGCTCCTGATGGATGTGTTTTGCTTCATTATCATCTTGCGGTGACTGCTGGGTACCGTGGAATCAGTTCCGAGTCAGAGGGACCATAAGAGCATGGAACATTGCTTGGTCATATGCCATGGTCACAATCAGTGCTATGTTGCAGCCACTGTGCCAACCCATCCCCTGGATGGCCTTTCCTGCCCTTCTTCTTTACCTAGAATGATGTCCTTCTCCAGAGACTGATTCCTCTTGGTTCTGTGTCCAATGTGCCTGAGACCAAGTCTCACTAACTTCTCTTCAAATGAACATAATGGCTGTGCTGTCTCCAAGACAGATTTCTTTATTCTTCTGGAAGTACATGTTATATTCAATATGCTTCACCAACACCATAATTCACATGTATCATTTCTCCCTCAGTTTTCAAATGCTGATGGTGCAGTGAAAATATCCTTACTCAGACCAGGCAGCCTTAGTCCTCAGAGTATCTTCTTTGCTCCTGAACACTTTACAGAGGGCATTGCAGAAGATGTGCCCAATCCGATCCATCATCTGGGTCCTGGGGCTACGGTTTCTGTGGGTGGTGACTGCAGATGAAAGTAAAAGGAAATGCTGAACACCTTCAATATTTTCGGTTTATCGTGATGGTGTTTACTGGTACAGATGCTTTCCTGGTGTGGACGTGTCATTCCTATGGAGGGCTATCGTCCTTGATCTTCAACAGTAAGTGCTTCAAGTCCTCTTGCAGCAAGCAAAGTTTTATCATCTGCATATCTACGACTGTTAATGAGTCTTCCCCCACACCAAATGCCACCATATCTTCTTCTAGTCTAGCTTCTCAGATTATTTCCTGAGCCTATAGAGTGAATGAAAAGGGTGGAACCACAAGACCCAGGCACACGTCTTGTCACGTGCCACCAGCTTGGTTCTGGACCACAGCGACCCTGTGCACAACAGGACAAAACACCGCTCCCACCCGGTGCCAACGTCATAATTATTATGATGCTCTGTGCTCATTGTTGTAGCTACTGTGTCCAACCATATCATTGACAGCCTTCCTCTTTATTGCTGCCCTTCGACTTCACCAAGCAGGACTTCCTTCCCCAGGGACTGGTGTCTCCAGACAGCACGTCCAAAGCCTGGAAGACACAGTCTCGCCATCCTTGCCTCTAAAGAGTGCTCTGGATATACTTCTTTCAAGACAGACTTGTTTGTTCTTTTGGCAGTCCATGGTACTCTCAATAGTCTTTGTCAGCACAAGCCATAGACTGTCCCCTGCTCTTTTCAAACAGTTGCTAGTCCTCTGGAATGATTGTAACTCAAGGCTTCAATTTTCCCGCCTTTTTTTTCCAGCTTAAAAAATTCTAAGCATGTGCTTCCTTTTTGGTTTTCTACCTCCAGATCTTGGCACATTTCATTCTATTACTTTACCTTTTTTTTTCCCAGCCGCATTTTGCAATCTGCTATGGCATTTTACACAATAATTTTTCTCCATTTGCTTAAGTAATCGAGGATGCTATGGGTTAGAGGTTGGGTTGCTAACCACAAGGTCAGTAGTTCAAACCCACCAACTACTTCATAGGATAAATTTGAACTTGTCTGATAGTGTAGAGATTTATAATATTGGAAAAGCTCCATTTTTGAGTTGCTATGGGCTGCAATGGGCTTGACAGCAGTAGGTGTGGTTTGGGATTGGTCACTCCTTTACCTTGCAGTGAAGGCACTTGCTGGCTCTGTCAGGTAAGGGTTGGCTGGTAGCTGCACAGTGAGGAGTTCAAACCCAACAGTCCCTCTGTGGAGAAAGACGAGGCTTTCTATTTCTTAGAATGATCAAAGCCTCAGAAAGCCTAGATAAGGTTTCTCTGTGTCACAATTGCCTCAATGGTAGCCGACTTTGGGGTGACATTTCAAAGTTCCTTTCAGAGTCTCTCCTGACATTCACTTGGACACCAGCCTCTTCCTTACCTTCCTCATTTCTGTTGTCTTTGATGTCACCCCACAGCCTATCCAAGTGTGTTAGACAGCGTTCTCTAGAGAGATAAAACCAGATTGCTGATAAGCCTGGTAAGGCTTCAGTTACTAGTGTCCAATGTACCAAATCTACTCTTTTTTTAAAAAATACTTTAAAAAATTTTCTTTCTTCATCTTTTTTTTTACAATAAATCACTTTATTGGGGGCTCTTACAGCTCATATAAGAATCCATACATCAATTGTGTCAGACACATTTGTACATATGTTGCCATCGTCATTTTCAAAACATTTTCTTTTTACTTGCGCCCTTGGTATCAGCTCCTCTTTTTCCCTCTCCCTCCCCCACCCTCCTACCCACGTGACCCCTTGGTAAATTATAGATTGTTATTATTTTCATATCCTACACTGTGCGCTGTCTCCCTTCATCCACATTTCTAAATTTTAGATTGTTATTATTTTCATATCCTACACTGTGTGCTGTCTCCCTTCATCCACATTTCTGTTGTTTGTTGCCCTGTGTGTGTGTGTGTTATGTGTCGATCATTGCGATTGGTTCCCCATTTCTCCCCCTTCTCCCCCCACCTCCCCATGTTCCCTCTACCCTCATGGTGTTGCTAGTCCCATTACTGCTCCTGAAAGGTTCATCTGGTCTGGATTCCGTGTGTTGAGAGCTCTTATCTGTACCAGTGTACATGCTCCAGTCTAGCCAGCTTTGAAAGGTAGAACTGGAGTCATGATATTGGTGGTAGGGGGAGCATTAAAGAACTAGGGGAATGTTGTGTGTTTCGTCAGCTCTGTGTTGGACTCTGGCTGACTTGTTCCTTCCTTATGACCCTTTTGTGAGGGGATATCTAATTGCCTATAGATGGGCTTTGGATCTCCACTCTGGCTCCCCTAGTTCACATCAATATGATTGTTTTGAGTCTTCTGATGCCTGATACCTGATCCTGTCAATACCTTGTGATCACACAGGCTAGTGTTTTTCTTACATGTGGGCTTTGTTGATCTTAAATCAATGGTAAAGAAGGAGTAGAATGTCTGGTGGGGTTTGATCAAGTATAATGTAGCTGACACAAATTACTGAAAGTGCGAATAACGGTTGAACATGATAGTGGGTTGGGAAGAAATTAAGAAGAAATAGAGGAAATAATTTGGAGGCAAAAGACATTTATAGAGGTATAAATATAGCCATGTACACATGTAAATATATTAATATATAATAATATGTAATATTACATACATGTAATAATATGTAATATTAATATGTAATAGGATATAGGCCTATGTACATATATTTAAAAGTTATGTAGTAAGGTAGCAGACGGACATTGGGTCTCTACTCAAGTATTCCCTTAATGCAAGAACACTTTGTACTGATAACCTGGCATTCTGTGATACCTACCTCCCCAACATGATCACTGAAGTCAAAATGGGTGCAAAAGCAAATGCGATGAAGAGAGCTGATGGTGCCAGGCTAATGCAAGATATAGCGTCTTGAGTCTTAAACGCTTGAAGATAAACAAGCAGCGATCTAAGAGGGAAGAATAAAAAACTTTTTATTGGGAACGAAGTGGGGTTTATATTTCAGGTCATCATTTTTCTCTGACAGATTCGCTTCTCCATGGTGTCTTTCCACAGGTGGGGTTCCTTTGACCCTTGTGCATTCCCTCCAGAGAGCACCACGCTTGTGTTGTTGAAAAAAAGATATTTCATGGAACACGTGATTGGTCTTTTAAACTTCTATCATGTGGTCTACATGCTGCTTCCATCCCCAGTGCATATTTTGCAGAAACATACCCTTCCTCTATCTTTTCAGTTGTTCCATTACAATCGTCAGTCATCATCAATATGTCTTGGTTGCATTTTTGACCAATTTCAGGCTGTAGAAGTTGGTTAAAAAAAGCCTCAAGTTCTTCAACTTTGGCATTCGTGATTGATGTGTGCATGTGAGTCAAGTTCATTCATTTTCCTTGTGGGCATCTGGATAGGAGTCTACCCTGGCAACGCTGTACTTCAGGGGACTTTGCTCATCCACGTCGTGAAAGTGGGTTCTGCTCGGAGAAGGCCCCACTTCCCCAGTCATCTCTGAGAGCGTTCCTCTCTGAGGGCTCCTCTTCTGGCACACTATCAGATTGGTTCTCTGCTGCAACTCTTAAGGCTTTCACTGGCAATTGTGTCTTATGGAGACTGCCAGCTTCTTCTTCTTCGTTTTCTGTTTTCGGGAAATTCTTGGGAAACCTGCCCACCATGGTTCAGCCTGCTGGTGTTTGAAATACCGGTGGTCTGCTATCCAGCATCAGAGCAACATGCAACCCACCACGGTCTGACAAGCCGACAGATGGATTGTGAATGTAGGCAAGTTAGATAATGTCTGTACGATTCAAATGGCTTGTCTGTAGAGAAAGGGCGCTCTCTCCCTGAGGAGCGAAGTTGGAAAGAATGGAGAGGGTATGCGAGAAACCACCTCATTTTAGTTTGCTGATTCTTTCACTTGAGGAAATGTGTAAAGGTGGCCATTGCTTCTAATAGTCGTGAGTAGCTGGTCTGGGAATCAATGTATTAAACCAAGTATCGATTGGGAATATAGTTAGACATACATCAAGATACCAGGACTGACTCATGTTTTTAGCTCCCAGTAAGCTATGTAATGTGAGTCAGATGATGAATAATCTTCTTATACTCGTTACTCTTTTCATTCATGAAATACTGACCCACGCCTATTTTCAGTGACTACTCTGAGCCCTGGAAACAGGACAACGAACAGAGAATCTCCTGCTTACAAGGATCTTCCACTGCATCCTGAGCTTACAAATTCAAATAGGCATGACACCATTTCTTAGGGTTATTTTGAGAATAGATAAAGGGCTCTGAGGGCAAAATGATATTTTACAAGTATAGCCAGTGATATTTTTATGTGGTGGAAAGGACACAATAACTGAAGTCAGAGGCACCGACCGTGTGTTAACCCAGGTTCTATTGCTTGCTGAGCGTGTGACTCTGAGTGCGTGACTCTGAGCGCGTGACTCTGGGTGAATGAGTGATCCTTGTGCTTTATTTCTCCTCGGGTGCCAAATAGAAGTGGCCTTGCCCTTTCCATGGTGCTGATGGGAAAGTTAAATGCAACACAATCTACAAACGCATTTTGTGAACAGAATCACAGGCTGTGGATCTTAGTCATGTGTCAGTTATTAGTCATTTAGTAGGAAACATAGGGAAATCTCTTTTGTGGGAAATGTTCATATAGCTGAAATAAAGAATGAGTCGACTGACAGCCGTGGTCGTGAAAGCTACACCATGTGTGGTAATTGGGTGCTTTTGTGTCCACTTCCATTTACGGAAGGGTGATGTCCAACTGTCAGTCAGGTTGCAGCCTGATGATGCTTCCCGGGGGGTGTGGTCTTTTTGTAGGAAAGGAGCTGGGCACTTCTCTTTCTCTCTGCCCCTCCACCTTCCCGTTTGCTGGGTCCCTGCCTGCTTCCAGGGCTAGCCCCATGTGGGCTACCCTGCCCTGAGAGCTAGCTGCCAGCACCCTGCTGTTTTCCTACCAAACTTGGATCCACACAACCCCTCACCTACCGGCCTGTGACCTTCCGGCTTTCCAGGTCAACGTGATGCATCACTGGCCTGCAGCTGTGTGGGTTTGAGGAGAGACTGAGAGACTGGCATCGGACCGATGGACTTGAGTTGAACTGGGCTGGAATGACTTCTTGATATAAATAATTAACTTCTTAATATAACGCACTTTTTAATACACAGATGAGTCACGCTGGATTTGTTTCTCTGGACAACCCAGCCTAACACAGCCTAGTATAAACTGTAAGCATTGGTCATAAAACTGGGACATTCATCAAGATAAGTTGGTTGTGAGTCAACGAACGTCACCTTTATTTGTGAATAATGTGTTATCTCTGTGTGATCCTGAACTGTAGCGTCCTTAGCACCCTTGCTGTACCTCTGAGTTCCCCGTGTGTGCTCCTCATGCCTAGTGTATTTCAATTATCCTGTAGAAGGAAACCTGGAATCCTAGTTGGGTAATGGTTGCACTGCTAACCTCAAGGTCAGTGGTTCAAACCCATCAGCTTCTCTATGGAAAAAAGAGGAGGCTATCTGCTTGCAAAGATTGATAATATCAGAAACCCTGTATAGGACCATCTTGAGTCAGAATCAATGCAATAGTAGTGAATTTGTTATAGTGGAAAAGATCAGAATGAGACACTCCAGGAAGCATCTAAGGCTACAAGTAGTGTTCTTCAGGGTAAGCTGAAATAGTTGCTCTAAGTTCCTCTTTTTTTGTGTCTAGATAGTATGCTTTGGCTCTTCTGATTCCAGGAGAAAATCCACTCCTAAAATCCACAAAGCTTAGAAGAACTGTTGGCCATGGATCCTGCCAACACTAGCCGGTAGGTCTCCATCTACTCACTGCCTCAGGGCTTAAAGTGGGTCCTTTTCTGAGAAGATAGGACCCCATTGTGTCCCAGGGAGGATTGGAATACCTACTGTATTCTAAGGATCATGACTGTGCAAGTGGTCATGGCACATACATTTTCATGTCCAAATGACAAAATCAATTCTATGATGACCCTTAAGAGGTAAGCATTTGCACATACTGAGTGAAGCACTCAGAAAAGTTGACTGATTTTCACAAGTTGAACACTGAAGTTGAAGCGTTCTAGATCCATAGTCCTTGATTTCCCTGTTACATAAGGCAGAATCTGAAGGAATTCTGAGAGATACAGGAACAAGAGACAAGAAGGTGCTCACTGTGTATTAGAATGCACAGAGGACACAGGGCAATGTGGTGGGTGCCACTGTGATGGCAGATAAGACAGGTCAAGGGAGAAAGAAGTCAGATGCAAGTGAAGTTACCACATCAGCATTTGCAGAGGAAGGAAGGCCAAATTGTGCCATCAGGAATGATCATTATTTGGAGGTGGCAAGATAAGGGGGAAAGGCAATGCAGAGAGAAGGCATAGACACCAGAAATGAGCATGATAGAAACACTGAACCCCAAAGTGGACTTTTGGGTTGAATACGTGAAAATCTGTGTCTATCTGCTTTGGAAAATTTATTCAGGAAACCAAAATAGACGGAAAAATATAAGAAATGGTATATGAATCATTGTATACTACCTCTTAAGAAAAATGAGAGGACCGCTATCTTTCAAGGAGCTGAGTGATATAGATACCTTTTAGAAAACTTTCAAGTTTGAAAGCTCCCGTTACGTTGGCTGAGTTTTACTCCCCCCTGGCTGCAGGCATGGCCGCCTCATAATTGGCTCTGTACCCAAGGGTCAGTCTGTGTCTGTGGGCACTTTGTGTGACAGCTGCCGTCAGCTCTGCCCAGTCACACCAGGCCACCTTCACATGCATGCCCGCAAAAATCATGTCCAGAGAATAGAAGAATAGAGCAACTCCATAAAGGAGAAAGTGAAATTTATGCTATGATGTCTGTCTCCTTATCTACCCACTTGCAGCTGGGTTTGAAGTGAAACGGATCCAGGTTTAGAATTAGACTCTGTCTGTCTCTACCATTTTTATGGCTTTAAATAAATTATAAAAGCTCTTGGAACTGCGGTTGTCTTATCTCTAAAGTGGGGAAGTTAGCATCAGGAAGTAAGATGGGCAAAGCATGGGACCTACCCTGTAGTGGATCCTGGAGAAACATTAAGTTTTGATTTCTGATTTTTCTATCATTCTGCTTCATTGTAAGAATGAGGGCATCACATTTTAAAAAATAATTCGAACTTTCCCCACTTGCAAAATACTCACATTCTCTTCAAATGGAATGTGACTATTCTGAGTCAGCTGCTTGAGGCCCAGGATGACGTCGTAGTCTTGTGACCATTAACTGAAACACATCCAGCCCTCCTTGCTGTGAAATGGAGAGCTGCGGGCTGGCCTGATGTCTCTGTGATCCTGGCACACAGGACCCTTGCATGAACTCTGCCGGAGAAGAGGTTCAGACGCATGGATGAGATAAGAGGCCAGTTCCTTTCGAGCCGCAAGATGCAGTCCATCAAATTTTAGCCGTTCAATAATGACTTTCTAATACCCCAGAGGCAACATGAGTCTCACATTTCCATAGGGAGATAGGTATTCATCTTGCATACAATCTCTTTATTTTATTGTCTGACCTGCTCAAGTTTGCCTTTGCACGATTTCCATCTCTGAATGACGCACCCTCGGATGACCTATCCATCCATCCTGACATTCCAGGGGTTCTCAAGTGCCCCCAGAAGCTAGGTTCCTAAGTCAGAGAGAGACTTCTCTCTATTTGTCCTCTTACCAGTAGCATCTTAGCACAAGAGCAGAGAGAGAAGCTCGTCAGGATTTCAAACAACTTTTGACACTTCACTCTTCACTGACTCAAGGTCAACATTCTGGAGTTCCACTTTAAATAAAACAAGCTTGACCGGGTACCACGAGGATGGGACCTATCGCGTGCTTGAGCTTATGAATAAACTAATGAGGACTGGAGGCCTGTGGATGGCGCACCCAGTCGGTGGGTGGCTGTCAGGAAAGCAGGACCCACGTCTGTGTGATTCCAGCTCATGTGATCATCTCTCAGCTGCTTCTGGGCTGGTTCCAGCAGAGGGAGGACAGTGAGAAAGGAAGAGGCCTGACTGGCAGAAGTTCTAGAACTCACTTTGGCACCCGTGGCCTGAGGGGCTTTGGAACAAGTTTATGGATGCTGGGAGAGTGTGCAAAAGCCCAGACTCTTGTTTTCTAAAACACCAGAAAGGCACCACGACAACCTAATGACTTGGAGTCGCCAGAGAGAGAAAGCTCTTGGCACACAGACAAGGACCTTCAAGATCCTTACACTTGAAAATGTGCCCCAGATTTGCATTTTAGCTCTACTTTCCTGGGTCTTTTGTGACTTAACTTTAAAACAAATGAAAACACAAGTTCCTCAGGGGATTTTTCTAATCTGGATGCAAACAGGAGATGACCAAATTCACTAGCTTCTGTGTGTGTTTAGACGTAGTAATCACAGCCTATAAATCCCTCCAAATCCCACTTCAGGGACTCAAACAAAAATAGCCAGTGAGGTCAGAGCCTTAAGGAGGGTGGAGTGGGGGAAGAGCTCTGGACATCTACATAGAAGGATTCGAACCATCTTTTACGTGTAAGGTTCAAAAATGCCTTACTCTTTCTTGCTGGTGTCCGTTTGTGGCTGCACCACTAATCTCTGCTGTACTCACTGAGCAGGTTCAGAAGGGGGACCGTGAGCCAGATGCCGGGGAGGAATGAGATCGAGACCAGGCCAGGAGCAGGTCTGCTAGGAGACTAATGAGGCCTCTCACCACACTGGGAGGATAAAGTAGCGCATCCACATGCCCATATGTTTTTGTAAAATATGTAGCTATGAGAAAAGTCCCTCACATTGTAAAGTCTTAAATTCTCCAAAAGATTACATCTACCCACTGCTCCTTCTCTAAGAGCAGCCTTCTGGGAGAGCCATTGAGGTAAACAAATGAAGCCCCAAGTGTGTGAAAAGCTAGAAGCAACTCCAATTTGTTATGACGATCCCATTGATTCTGGCTCAGTAACCAGGGCAGACTGTCGAAATGTAAATCTTTCTGGAAGCAAATGGCCACACCTTTCCCCTGCACAGCAGCTGGCGGGCGGGAACCACTTATCTTTAGTAGTTGAGTGTTTAACCGCTGTGCCACCAGGTGTGTTAGGGGAGCAATTATACAGTAGTGTACTAATAAGAGACTAATCTCCCAAATCTTTATAAAATGGCAACACCTCCAAAAGAAAAAAAAAAAACAAGATAAATAATGCAATTTCAATAATGGGCAAAGGACTTGAATAGAAAGTCCATCAACAAGGATTCCCACCCGGCCAACAAACAGGAAAAAGTGCTCAAGATCACTAGCCATTTGAGATGCAAAGATGAACCATGCTAAGATGCCACCTCCTTCTGAAAGCAAAGTCAGAGAGACATAACCAACCCAAACAGGCCGTGACCTGTGCTTGAGAGACACTGGAGTGATGAGAACCTTCAAACACTGCTCTGTGCAAGGGGGGTTGGCCCTTCCTCCAACAAAGGTCCCAGAAGCCCCAGGTGACCCAGTCATCTCTCTAGTTGGTATAAATGCCAAAGAAATCAGGAGCAAATGCAAGCAGATATGTATTCACAGTAGCAACCAGAAGGGATGAACCCATATGCCGACCGGTAGAGAAATAGAAAAATCAGCATTGGCACAGATAGGTCATGGAATCTACACACTGCTAAGCAATATTGAGGAAGCCACCAAGCACCTCATGACATGGATAGATTTGGAAGATTTAAGCTAACCAAAGTTAGTCAATCACATAAAGAAAAATATTATATGATTCACTGCTATAAAAGAAAAATCTAAGATAAATAAAAAATTAATTCATATACAGTGAGCCCTCGCCACTTCGCACTTCGACTTCCCCGGCTTCACTCTATCGCGGTTTTTGTGTAACAGCGCATGCTCTGTCATTACTGCCACTGATTGGCTCATACTGTACATGCTTCTGTCTGCATCACTACGTATCGGAGCTACGTATCAGATGTATTTTTGCTTTTGTACAGTGTACTGTAATTGTTTGCGATTTTTAAGAAATTTTATCTAAGCCCTATGATGGCTCCTAAACGAGCTGCTTCTTCTAAGCCTTCTGACAATAAAAATAAGCGCCAGAGGAAGATGTCACCATCCAGGAAAAGGTAAAACTTTTGGATATGATCAAAGATGGCAAGAAAATTGTGGAGGTTGCACGCCATTGATTACAGTATTTGTAAGAACTATGTATAATAATACTGTATGTGAAATATGTAATACTGTAAACTAGATGCCATAAATAATATAATAAATAATAAATGATAATTGTAACGTCCAAAATGTTTTACTGTATTTTCCCTTTTTCATTTAATAAATTGGGTAATATGAGTGTAATGGTGACTAAAGGGTGTTTTTTCATGTCCTCTATGCTCTAACTACGAAAATATTTGATTTACAAATAAGGAATCCTACATCGTGGAATTTCATTTATCACGGTAGGGTCTAGAACCAATTAACCGCGATAAACAAGGGTTCACTATATATGTATATTGAAAAGACCATATCTAGGCTCAGAGTTAGAGGTAGGGTTAAGGTCATGGCTAGCTTTAGCCATTAGGGTTATATTGATGTTTGATCAATGGTTAGAGTAAGAGCTTAATCTGGAGTTGAAATTGGTGTTTTGCTTAGAGGTAGACAGGGTAGTTTATTGCTATATAGTGTTTTGGTTAAAGCTAAAGTTAAGATTATTGGAGTCTATCATCACTCTAACAATGATAACTCAGATAGGGATAGGTTGGGTTAATGACTAGAGGCTGGGAAGAGGTAGGGATACAAAAAATAAAACTAAAAATAAATAAAAGAGAAGGGAGGGTGGAACAGTGGCATGCATGTTTGGTACAGAACTTATGATCTGATGTTGACTCAAATATTTGTTATGAGATTTCATATATGGGATTTACAGGGAATAAGAAGGAGGTGGGGAAGAAGAAGAGGAGGAGGAGAAGGAAGAGGAGAAGGACAGGTATAAAGGATAGTGGGACACAGAAGGAAGGAGATGCCTCATCAGAGGATACTTAAGTGCCCTGCTGTTCTTCTAGGTAGGGGTAGTGGGTGTTTCAGCAAGTAAGACCTGTGTTGAGCACCCGCTGTATGCTTATGCTTAGTGCAGTATTTAGCACATAAATCACGTCCCTCTAGTGAGGGAGCTCATATTATAATGGGGAATCTCCTTAAGAGTATATGCTTTGTAGACAGCATTTGGAGGCTGTGGGAAAGTTTCTTTCATTCTCTTAGGCTCTTGTCACCTGTGAAGCATGGAACCAATAGTAGCTGCAGTGAAGATTAAGATTTTATATATGTGCACCTTATCATGTATCACTTATTGTTTGCTGAGATCATCACCCTAACAATGGTACCCATGCAACCTTGGGGATTCCCTTATGCAACATCCGTTACAGCGGAGAAGTGTTTACCGCAGGATGATTCTGGGACCTGGAATGGGTAACCAGCCAACCCTGGAGGCTGTGCTGGTGAAATGCGCTGGCATCCTGTACATTTCTAGTATTTTACAACATGTACCTGAAGGGGCAGCGAGCTTTGTAATGTGGCTCTTTCAGCCAAAGTCTCTGTAACTCCCACCCAAAGACCTTTTCTTGCATGGGTTTGGGTAAGAAGGTAGGGGAAACGCTGATCGATTCACCTGTGAGGAATTGTTCACAAGGTACAAGGTGATTGGCATCCACCCGGGAACAAAACAATCTCTCTGCGATGTAGGAGGAGGGGGATTTCACTATCAGCAAGAACCAGCTACCCTAAAGACCTTTCTGGGTTGCAGTCTCAGAGAGAGCAGTCTTTCACTAAGTCTGTCTCCCAAAGTTCAAACCTACACACTTTGGGGTTAGCAGTCAGATGCTTCACTGTCTGCATCACAGGGCTTCTGAGCCTGGAGGGGGAGTGGGCGTGGGGGCAGGCAGAAGGTGGTGGGACTGGGACCAGGGAACAGAGGTGAGAGATGGGCTGTGAATAACTAATGATGCTCAGGAGAGTAGCTGGCAGGAGTCATTAACATTTACAGTTAAGAAGGAGGAAACTAGGACAACTTAAAAAAAAAAAAAGATTGGCCCCAGAGCATCCCATTTTTAAGAGGGTCAAAACTTAAACTCTTTCTAACCGCAGGTCCTTTTCATTTCCCACTGCTTCCCTGGACACGTGTATGGGAAGACAAAACAGTATGCCCTACAACTGTAGGACGCTTCATGTATAATCCAATGTGATTACTATCATGTCTGATGAAGTCCTTTCAACCATCTCTTTACGTAACAGTCTTCGTTTGCTGACAAAGGCGGTTTCATTGTCTCCTGCCCATCTCCTTGTCTCTCCCCAGCTCCTCTCTGAGGTGGCGGTGTGTCTGTTCTTTCCAAAGGAGAAGAGAGTGCTGTCCTGCATCATATCCTCTGTTCCTGGGTAGCTTCTCCTATCCTGGCCACTCTTTGCCATGCTAGTAGTCTTGTAGCTCACCAATTGAAGGGGGCTTAGACAGAAAACCCTCAGGATTCACTTTCTCTGACCATGCTGTCCTTGAAAACAGGCGTGGCTCTGCCTAGGTTGACGATAGTGTCTGGAACTCTCAAAGGAGCGTGAGGGCAAAGCACTGCTGGTGCTGTCACTGGGGGCCAAGTGTGGACCTCTCCGTCTGATGTACTGTCTATTCTCTCTTCCTGTCTCCTAGCACCAAGACCTGAATCATTGAACAGGGTGAGTTTTTAATGAGTGATACTATCTACAAAGGGTTAAATGATGATAAAAAGATCAAATTGTGTTCCCACGCCTACCCCAAAATATTTGTCGTAAGTCTAATCCCTGTACTGATGTCTGTGGATATCATTCCACAAAATATCCGATTTCTAAGCAGAGAAATAGGCTATTTTGGTATGTTAATCAGATCATGCCCAAGTAGGTGGGTCCTAAGTCTAATCGCTCCTCACTTGCAAAAGGAGCGGAGCAGACACAGAGACAGGCACCCAGGGAAAACAAAATCCAGTCCCCTGTGAGTGTCTCTAAGGGCCCAGGAGATGCTGGGAACTATGGACAAGGAAGCAATCCACAGTGCCGACACCCCGGTTTGGAGTTTAGCCTACAGAACTCAGAAAATAAATTCACTTCTTTAAAACCACCTGCCTGGGTTCCGGATCCTATAGTAGCATGAGATAACTAAGACAAATCGTGTCTCCCCAAAGATCTATTCAAGCCCTAATGTCAGATACCGATGAATGAAAGTATCTTTGGAAATCATCTCTGTCCATGCAGTTAGTTACGGATCTCCAGACCATAAACTGCTGCTGGGGTGCACTTTAAATCTATAGACTGGCGTCCTTATGAAAAGAAGATCATCGAAGAGACACACAAAGAAAATGCGACCGTGTGAAGGTGGAGAAAGAGAGTGAAGTTAGGCTGACACACCTGGGGGAGGTTTTGAGTCACCAGAAATGCAAAGTCAAGGAAGGTCTCACCTTGGCTCTGCAGACACAGCACTTTGGAGTCAGGACATGAGGACACTCTCCTTCTATTCTGCAGCAGCAAGTCTTTTGTCTTTTAGGTAGAACATCTTTTTATATTTGTGTTTGCATTGATATATTTATTCCGCAGTAAACTCTCGAGAGGTGGTGATTAGTCGGTTGGGGGCCTCTGTTGACTCAGAACGCTCCGCCATCTAGATGCTCTGCCAGCCAAGACGTCCTCCTATTAGAAGTTCTAATCTCCGTTCTGGAAGGGATTGGGGCTGGGCAACCATTGTCAAGCATAAACACTCCAAAACTCAAGAGCTGGTATATAAATATTTCAGAACGTCTCCCAGTCAGTGATCAATGAAGGCTAATGATTACACACATGCATGGGCTCATGTTTTCCCGCTCAAGACACTGAAAGGGGAGGGGAGACTGTACCGAATGCTGGGGACCTTGTAACTGCTGTGGTGAGAAATATGCTGAGCAAGAAGGCGACCTAAACTTCAGGGGAATTTCATCTCCATGGAAACTCCTTCCCAAAGAGAAATGGATCTTTTTACATCTCTCTAACAGCCTCCTCTCATGACCTATATTCCCCTTCCTTTCTTGTTTTGAAATTTCTCCCTAACAACATTTTGGAAAGGAAAGAAAAAAGAAGATGGGCATTAGAAGAGTACCGGAGTAGACACACCTCTAGACTCGCTGCTGGTCTCTTCCTTTCTGGATAACCAGAGGGCAGAAAAAAGAACCCGTGGGAAACAGATTCCTCCCAAGTTGTCTCCCCAAATATATCCCAAACTTAGCTGCTTGCTGCACGTGGCGAATGACTACACTTGGAGGTCAACAGAAGTAGGTCAGGGGTTATTCTCCCTAAGGGTTCTCAGCCATCTCGAGCAAGCAGACACCATTGTTTATCCCACAATAAGTTGGGCCCACTCCTTCTAATAAGGATAGTTGTAGATTGTTTCCCTGAAAGAGAGCGTAGGGAGGTCAAGCCCACTCAAGGGTGACCAAGGTTAATTTGCCATCATGAATCTAGGGTCTGCCTATCTTGTCACATGTACACCCCTAGTCCCTCCCCTTCCTATCACATGTACACCCCTAGCTCATCCCCTTCTTGTTATGCTTATGCCCATTGTATATCCTCCTCCTATTGCTCATATTGCTTGTTGTACAACCCCTTTCTGTGACGTGTGTGGTTACCTGTAATCACGTCCCCCAAAGATATATAAGCCTGGTTTAGCAGTAAAAGTCACTGTCCAGTTCTCTCCTGCCCTGTACCACCAAGAGGAGCTGAGGGGAGCATGCTACTATGAAATGTGTCTGACTTCTTTATTTTACTCTCTCTCCTATCTCTCTCATGCTCTATGACGTTATTCTAATCTTTATATATCTTAACCGTGCAATTGCGCTTACTAAACACTTGATTAGTTGTGGGGGGCTGGCCTTTCCCCCACAAGAACCCAAGCCTCCTCCCATCCAGTTAGTTCTGACACATCAGGGCCCCTCTATACGATTTCTGAGGCTGTAAATCTTTATGAGGTTTATGGACGAGGGAGACTATCAGCGTGAGTCTGTAATGGCACCTAAGGAGTTAGAGAAATGCGGTTACTTAGTAAGAAACTCTCACACTAGATGATTGGTGACAGAGCATTATGTAATGGTTGCAGGGGGGCATGACAGAAGCAGGAATGTGCCCATGAGTGAGACACTTACAATATGTTAGCTAGAAGAGCTTGCAAGATTGGTTCAGGGGTTCTCCAACCCAGGCAGGTGGAATACGACTCATGACTATGCTACCCTAGAACCCCAAGTTCCACGAAGGATACAACTAGACAGGTCCCTGAGGGAGAAATTACCTCTCTGACCTGGTTAGAGAAGTGTAGGAAGCCACTTTCAAACACAGCCTGAGAGCAAATATTCTCATATGTTGGGGAGTAGTCAGAAAGAATTCACTGGAGGTTTAATCCAAATGGAGACTGTCCTAGACCAGGTTGACTAGAGAAACAAATCCAGAGATACTCATATATGTATAATTTAGAGTTTCATATCAAAGGGCAATTGTACATTGAGAAGACATTCACCCCCAGGCCAGATCAAGTCCATAAGTCCGATTTTAGCCCATATGTCTGATCCTAGTCCATAAATTCCTCCTCAGACTCACTTAGACATGCAATGGCGCTGAATGCAAGAAGATCACAGGCCTGTGTGTGAAAAGTCCTTTGGCTCCAGTAGCTATGGAAGCATCTCAGTGCTGGCTCCTCCAGCTCTCCATGGGGCTTCTCCAGCTCTCGGAGTGTGGCTCCTCCACTGGAAGGGGAGGCAGAGAGAGAGGGTGGCCCACCTCCAGGGAGAAAGGGAGGAAGTTCCCAGGATCCTCAAGAGAAAGCCACGCCCACAGGGAGGCATCATCAGGCTGTGACCTGATTGATAGGTTAGACTCTACCCCTCGACCTATTTATCCAAGTTGACATGAAATGATGTAATTACCACAGAGACTGAAAATGGATTCAAGGTTTAAACTGGAATCTGTAGCCAGCCACAAATTTAGCCCCCAAATTTAAACACTCAGAGAAACAAACAAATCTGTTTTGGAAGACTTATGGCCAGACTGCTCCTTAAAAGTGAGGATGAGGAGAGTTTGTCTCACATACTTTGACCATGTTAACAAAAGAGGTCTCTGGAAAAGAGCATCACGGGTGGGAATGTACAGGATCGGCAAAAAAGGGGAAGAGCCTCTTTCACACAATGGCTGTGACAACGAGCTTACACATGAGACCGATCCTTCTGTGGAGTGTGACTGACTAGACCAGAGTGGTTCTCAACCTTCCTCATGCCCTGACCCTTTCAGACAGTTCCCCATGTTGTGGTGCCCCCCGCCCCAACCATGAAATTATTTTCGTTGCTACTCCATCACTGTCGTTTTGCTACTGTGATGAACTGGGTAACCCCCGTGAAAGGGTCATTCGACCCCCAGGTTGAGAACCGCTGGACTAGACATCAGCGAACAACAAGAGTAACAACATCCCAAACCGGAAGACAATACATTTCTGTTCTCTAAAGTCATCCAGTTGTTTGAGGTTTTGTGACAGAGGCACTAGGTGACTAAAACAATTTAAGTAAGCCATTTTGATTTTATATGTATTTTATGTGTATATATATATTTATCTACATATATACCCAAAATCAGAGGTGGAAAGAACTTTCCTCATCACTTAAGGTGCATCTCCCCCTGTTTATAAAGTGGGAAGCCAAAGCCCAGAGGGTGGGGGGAGGACCTCAGACTATGGAAATGTCAGCATTGCGATGCTCAGGAACCACTGGGGGATCCCAAGTGCCCACCTGTTAATGTCCCAGATGATTAAAACAAAGCATCAGCAGAAGTTAAGATAGGTGGGTGGACAAAAGCTTATTCGCTTGAAATAGGAGAAAATCTGAAGAAGGGGACTGTATTTCAGGTTCAGAAAAAGCTGAGAGGTGTAAAGCTACCTGTTTATTTGGGACAGTGGTAATTAAGTAGTGCCCTTGACTGAGTTCAACATTAGCTTTCAACAGGTACTGCTGTGGGCAAGAGGCTGTGCTGTAGCGCCCCATGGAGCAGCAGATAACAAGGCTGGCATGACATCTGTATGCAAGTCTGTGCGTGTAGATACATCTGCTCTGTTTGAGATGGCTATCTCAGGTCACAGGAGACCCCAGTGAGTGTCAAATAGGACCTAGCAGGATCAGATATTTTTGCATTTTATAAAGTTCCAAAGGGAATGTAGATGGGCATAAGGCTAAAGATATGGCAGTGATAACTCTGGTAGAATTCTCAACTTCCATGTGGGGGACCCGAGTTCAATTTGATATCTGGCCCATTTGCCACTTATAAGGATGTGCCCGTCCTCCCCTTGTCAGTGGCTCATTGAGTGTTGCTGTGATGACGAGCATGTTCCAATAGGGAGTCCACGCCGACTGGTCCTCTACTGCACTTCAAAAACCAACCAATGAAAACCTGACAGGTCACTACAGTCAGCTGTCACCCATCATGGGATGGCACAAGGTGGGCAGCATTTTGCTTTGTTGACCATAGGGTGATAGCGAACCAGGGTTCAACTCAGCAGCTTCTGACCTCCACAACAAGGTGAGAGGTGTTTGGAGGAAAAACACCCTGCATTTCTCTCAAGTCTTAAATAGGACAAAGACCAGACCCAAACAAAAAGTAATTCTCCAGATGGGGGAAACCATCAGCACGAGGTTATAATGGTGTACACTGGACTCCCAGCCATGTGGTGACTTCAATAAGGCACATAAACAAAGAAAATTGTCATAACGTCACGGTTGATGGTGGATCAAGTAATCACAATCAGTGGGGGACTACAGAGGTGGGAAAGGGACCATGGTTGGGAATATACACCATTGCAGACTGGAAAACTTAACCGGATTGGCTCTGAGGACGTCTGACCCAACCTGCAATCCGAGTCCCCCAATGTCCAGGAAGGCCATGCCCAGGCCTCTCCCTGGACTGCCTTTCTCGCAGCAAACACTCTTTGCCTGAAATTAAATCTTTTCACACGGCCAATCAGTGGTCAAAAAGAACCGGGCCGAGGCTGGATGGATGTGGAGATGCAACATGGATTTAGGATTTCCATAGTAAACGCTAGCCTTCTGTAAACCAAGTGCTCAGAATTTAAACTCTAATACAGACAGTAGAAAACTTGCAAGGTCCGCAGTTTGAAGTCTTCCTGCCCACCCGCCCACCCCGCCCCAGCTGCTCATTGGGAGAAAGATAAGGTTTTCAACTCCCTTCAAGAGTTAGAAACCCACAGGCGGCCTTTCCACACTGTCCTATAGGGTCACTGTGAGTTGAAATCCACTCAATGGCAGCGAGAGTTTAAGTGAATGAGACCCTTGGCAGAATTTTGTCTTTTATTATTATTATTCTACCTGATGTATCCAATGACCCTTTGCTTTAAAAACAAAACAAAACAAAAGCAAACCAACACTTGCAAATAGTTCCCAATGTGAGCTGTGATTCCATATAACAGGGCTTGAGGCTTGTGAGCTGATGCTCAGGCCCCCGCACGAAAACTTAGATGCAAAGTTGTGCACATATGCGAGGCACAGCAGTCAGCATTTCAGACCCAAGAAAGAATGAAATAAGAAAAGTGTAACTGTCCACTGAAAACTCCAACTTTTTAATTCCCCAGCTCTCATTAGGGATCACACAAACACTCCCTCATTAGCTGCTATAAATCTTGCCTTTTGAGACTAGAAACTCTTGGTCTTGTAGCATCAGCCTTCACAGGTCCTTTTGCCTTGTTAAAAGAGAGTTATTGAAATGCACGGAAGGACCTGGAAGGCTGTGCCTCCCTCTTCTGAAAGGAGCTGCTCAGTCCCTGGGTAACCCTGTGTTAATGAGTCCCCAGCTGGTGAGTCATCTCCCAGCCTGGAGTCAGAGATCTATCTGTTTCATTAAGGCCCCACAGTCACCTCAGCCCTGCTCCTCCAGAGCCAGCAGCAGCCATAGAAAGAAAGGCCATGGGCTCAGCCACGTGCCCTTCTTGCCACCTCAGTGCCACCTGTTCTGCCTCTAATTTAATATTTGCAGACAGTGGGGCATTTGTTACCAAAATGCATTATTCTACCTGCAAACACCCTTTGGGAAGCTTGACAGGAACCCTCGGGGAGCGTCACCCACTTATTGGGTTTAGTGAAGGTGTAATTAGAACAGATATCTCTACAAAGATGAATTCAGAATGACCTCAGAAGCGTCTCTTTCCTGCAGGGACATCCTGGCCACTTTGTAAGTGATTCTTTTAAACCTGGAACTCTGCTGAAAGGTGGGGCATTCATTCGTGGCCACCTTTCTGGATTCTGGCCCTGAGGACCAGGCAGGGTACAGGCTACTTGTTAGGGAACCCTTTTGCCCAGAAATGCTGCTTCTGTGTCCTTGCCCAGCTGACGAGAGGCCGCCTTGGACACAATGGGGAGAGCTGCATATTCTTCCCATTGGTTGGAAAGGCTTTGTTTCTTTCCACATGGGCTAGGCCACACGGGGGCCCCAAACACACCTCCCTTGGGCTGTAAGCAGAACTTTTTTAACTCTTAAAAACAAGAATATTTCCCTTTCTTTGCCCAGCGGAGTCTTGAGTCTCGTGGGACTCTTGAGTGTTTGCCAGAACCAGAAGGCTGTGCTCCAATTGCTGGCTTAGCCTGTGCAGTCCGCTTGAGGCGGTTCCCAAATCAGGATGAAACTGAGTTTCCAAGAGAGCTGATTGCGTGTGATGCAAGGCCCATTCTTTTATTGTGAGTGTATACCCTTTCCATATTTTGGCCGACATTTTTTTTTCTTCTAACAGCAACATACTGACAATAGGTCATGTAGTTGTTGTTTACTCTCTTCTTTTTCTTTGGTGTATGACTGATATCTTCCACTGCTCAATCTGAGCAATGGTGATGCTTTGATCTGTGTCTATTTTCCTGGTGATAAGTCTATGAAAGTCTAGAAGCTGCAAATCTGGTGGAGAGCAGATCACATTTGAACTTCTGTGGACATGGCTTCCCAGTGTGGCCTTACCACCTAATTCTCATGTGAAAAGCACTTGGTTCACCAAGCATCAGTTTCCGTATATATAAAAGGGTGATAATCAATGCCTATATTTATAGATAAATGCCTGAGCCATCTGCTGTAGAGCCTCGGATTGGAAGGGCACCTCCTTCTGTTAGTATCTTTCTCGTAGCAACCCCAAAGACAGAGTCAAACTGCCCTATAGGTTGCTGAGACTATACATCTTTATGGGAGGAGAAAGCCTCATTTTTCTCCCATCAGTGGGGTTTCCATCTGTGGTGGACTTGCGGTTAGCAGGGTCACTATGAGTCAGCATCAGCTCAATGGGAGTGAGTTTGGTTTTGAGAGGACCTGGGGAAAGAGCTTGCAGGGCTCGCTCTCTCTGCGCTGGATGGGTTGCCATTCTCAAGAGAATGGTGTCAACTGGGAGCGGTTTTCAGTTCCACTTTGCCCTGAAGTAGGACTTGGATTAATACTATCATAACAGTGAACACAGAGACCGTTACTCTGTGCTCCTCTCAGATGTTGATGTAAATTAGCTCATTTAGTCTTTTCCACAATCTCTGAAAGAGGTCCTTTTTACTTCTCTTCTTTCGCATGCCAGCAAATGAACCTCAGAGAGCTGAAGTCACTGAGCAAAAGTTGAAACTGCAAAGCCAGGCAGGCTGCTCCAGAGACTACTAACTCCCTCTTCTAGAACAGTCTCTAAAAGAATATCTCAAGTAATCATAAACTTCTATGTTCATGTAGACTATTATATTCCAGCTGAACACTTATCACTTATATCACATCTTGACTGTTCAGCCAACCCTTCTTGACCCATAAAAGCATCCCCATCTTTTCTGCATGCCTTCTTGCTGAAGCCACTGGTGACAGGTGGCCCCATACTCAGTCAATGCATTAGATTGGCTTTGATTAGGACCCCTTTGTCCTGTGACATGAGGGAATAGATTGACAGGTGTTTTTGATTGATTGTTCTAATGCATGCGAACTTTTCATCCCCCAATTTTGCACAAAGTGCTATAATTTTCAGGTCACTCTAAAAGGTGAAAAGAAATCCCCTGTGCCTGCAAACATCTAATTATCTACATCAGTGATGAGGTTTGGAATGCCTTGCTCTTCAGTCTAGTGCAGTGGCTCTCAACCTGTGGGTCGAGACCCCTTTGGGGTCGAACGACCCTTTCACAGGGGTCACATCATTCTGAGGGTCTTAGGAACCAGACACTGTTCCTCTATCTGTTTCCTGGCAGGTCCACCCACATGCAGATATGCCCACATACAAGTACCGGGCATGAAGCCTGTTACACATGTTACACCACACTTCAAGAAAAAGTTTCATTTATTTGTAATTAGAAATAAATATTTCACAATGTATAATTGCAAATTGTTTTGTGATTAATCACTGTGCTTTAATGATGTTTACTTTGTAGGAATGAAAATACACCCTACATATCAGATGTTTACATGACAATTCAGAACAGTAGCAAAATGACAGTTATGGAGTAGCAACGAGAATAATTTTATGGTTGGGGTCACCACCACGTGAGGAGCTGTCTGAAAGGGTCACGGCCTTAGGAAGGTTGAGAACCACTGCTCTAGTGCCCATTTCCAGAATGATATTCTCTAGAGACGTAATAGTATCCCCTCAGTGGGGAAATTCTCACCAAGCTTGATGAGCTGAATGGGGGAATTAAGAGTGTATTTTTCTCTGAAGCAATTTGGCTACTTGGCTCCACCTTCTCCCAGAACCCAACTTCTGAATTCAATCAGACCCTGCATCTAGATGACTTTAGGAGGGTCTGAGGGTGTGTGTAGTTTAAATGCTGACAGCTTCAATATGGATTCATTTTTGATGCTTTGACCATGATTCCCACTTGGTGCTCTTTCCTGGGCTTTCCCTTGACTTTGCTATCAGACACCACTGGATGGGCATTGCTCCATGTCTCAGGGGTTGGCCTTGGTAGCCTACAAACATGCAGAAGGAAAGAGAGCCTTGCTCTTCCAGCAGAAAGATGAATGTTCTCAGAGGCCAAGTACCGATTCACGAACCCTTTATCCATAGCTTAACTTTCCAAAACGTTTGAAAATAGAAAGCTTCTTTGTAACCCATAACTGACCTGAACAGATTTGGAAATATAACTGGATGTGAACTGCAGTTAGTTATGGTTCTTACTTAACCTGCTGGTTAAATTTTTCATATCTTTTGCTACTTAAGTATTAATAGGATTACGACCTGCTCTCTCAGATCCCTCTACATATTAGAGTGCCTAAGCACTATAGTCCTTTATTAAAACCCCAAAAATACTCTGTATTTTGCAATGCCCCCAGCCCCAAGTATTATGGATAAGAGTTTGAGGACCTGTGGGAGTCTCGGCAGGCAGGGCGAGATTAAGCAAGCAATGGACGGCCAACCAAAAGTTGGCCATTAAGACAGACCAGTTGCTCTGAGGGAAACAGTTGAAGCAAACTTCATCTGAAAAGACTACAGTCCTGAAATCCCTAGGGGACAGTTCCTCTCTGATATATGGAACTCCTGTGAGCTGAAACCGGATCTGTTTGCTGTGGGTTTCTTTTTGCTTTATCAGAATACAGTGAACCCTTGTTTATCGCGGTTAATCGGTTCTAGACCCTACCGTGATAAATGAAATTCCGCGAAGTAGGATTCCTTATTTGTAAA
>NW_022103906.1:95102087-95103889 GCF_000313985.2 Echinops telfairi | reverse complement strand
CAGTATGAGCCAATCAGTGGCAGTAATGACAGAGCATGCGCTGTTACGCAAAAACCGCGATAGAGTGAAGCCGGGGAAGTCGAAGCGCGAAGTGGCGAGGGTTCACTGTACTGGAGGGCAACTCAAGACATTTTGGAAATTGTTCTTTCCAAAATGCATGTCCCACTCTTCTGGTTCCCTGTTCAAGCTGGGCTGGTTACATGAGAGTCGCTTTCTCTAGCATATACTACAAATACCTAACCTTATGCCACATGTTGGGAAGATCGAGGGGAAAAAAAATGGCATCATGCCTACTTCCCCTGAACTCACAGACTCCTGAGCTCATCATATAGCCGGGTTTAATTGTATGCTAAACATATAGCTCAATGTAACTAGTCATCTGATTCGATACTGCTATAGTGACCTGATAATGGGATGCTGTTAGCGCGCTCATTCATTCTCTTTCTTCTCGTTGCTTTCTGCTTGTTTGAATCTTGTGTCTACTCTCTCACATGGCTTACTATATTTCAAAAATCAGTTCACTGACACTTGATACAAAGTAGCCACCTGAGGTGGAACTAGTCTTCCCATCTGGAGGAAAGACATGTGGACACAGTCCAGCAGATGAGTGGACGATGTCAATAAATCCGTTTCCACAATCCTGTGACCAGAAGAATTAGATGGTGCTTGGCAACCACTACCAACTCCTCTGAAAAGGATCACATTAGCAGGTCCTGGGACAAGACACAGCATTATGAAAGAGACCAAGATTACTGGTCAGGAGAAATTGGGGGAACCCCTGAAACTGGTCATTAGTCCCCTTCTGGTCTGGAACTGCATTCAATCTGGTTGCTTAGTTTTGTTTTTTTTTTTATCATTTTATTAGGGGCTGATACAACTCATCACAATCCATACATCCATCCATTGTGTAAAGCACATTTGTACATTCATTGCCCTCATCATTCTTAAAACATTTGCTCTTCACCTAAGCCCTTGGCATCAGCTTCTCATTTTCCCCCTCCTTCCCCACTGCCCCCTCTCTCATGAACACTTGATAATGTATAAATTATTATTTTGTCATATCTTGCCCTGTTTGACGTCTCCCTTCACCCACTTTTCTGTTGTCTGTCCCCCAGGGAGGAAGTTATATGTAGATCCTTGTAATCGGTTCCCTTTTTCCAACCCATCCTCCTTCCACCCTCCCAGTATCGCCACTCACACCACTGGTCCTGAAAGGATCATCCAACCTGGATTCCCTCTGTTTCCAGTTCCTATCTGTACCAGTGTACATCTCTGGTCTAGCCCTATTTGTAAGGTAGAATTGGGATCATGATAGTGGGGATAGGCGGGGGAGGAAGCATTTAGGAACTAGAGGAAAGTTGTATATTTCATCATTGCTACATCTCACCCTGACTGGTTCGTCTCCTCTCTGAGACCCTTCTGTAAAGGGATGTCCAGAAAAAACTAGTTGCCCACTGAGGAGGTGGGCAAAGGACCTGAAAAGAAGTTTCACAGGGGCAGAAATCCAAATGGCCAACAAATGTATGAGAAAATGTTCCCGATCTTTAGCCATAAAATAAATGCAAATTAGCCGGGCACCATCAGCTTTCTTCACCACATTTGCTTATGCACCCATTTGTCTTCAGTGATCCCTTCTACACCTCACGATCACACAGGCTGATATGTGGGCTTTGTTGCTTCTGAGCTAGATGGCCACTTGTTTACCTTCAAGCTTTTAAGACCCCAGACACTATATCTTTTAATAGCCGGGCACCATCAGCTTTCTTCACCACATTTGCTTATTCACCCGCTTTGTCTTCAGC
>NW_022103906.1:94970231-95100264 GCF_000313985.2 Echinops telfairi | reverse complement strand
GGCAATGAATGTACAAATGTGCTTTACACAATCGATGTATGTATGGATTGTGATAAGAGTTGTATGAGCCCCTAATAAAATGATCATTAAAAAAAAATAAATGCAAATTAAAACAACAATGAGGTACCACCCTAACACCCTCAAAGATAACCTGATTCAAAAAATCAGGAAGCAACAAGTGTTGGAGGGGCTGTGGGGAGACAGGAACTCTCAGCCACTGCTGGTGGACCTGTAAGTGTGTACAGCCACTATGGAAATCGATCTGGTCATATCTAAAACAGATGGAAGTTGAATTACCGTATGACCCAGCAATCCACTTACTGGGCATATACCTAGAAGAGGCAAGAAACAAACCAAGGCCAGACATCTCTGCTCCAATGTTCATTGCGGCACTGTTCACAATTGCAAGGAGTTGGAAACAACCCCAATTTCCATCAACAAACGAGTGGATTAAAAAGCTGTGGTCCATGCATACAGTGGAGTACTACGCATCACTAAGAAGCAGTGATGAACGTATGAAGCACCTCGCTGCATGGGAAGAACTGGAGGAAATCATGCTAAGCCAAGTAAGCCAAGCACAAAAGGGCCATTGCTTAGTTTTTAACCAAACAATAGAGATGAGGGAAGCGATGACAGGACAGAAGTACGCACACCTTAGAATAATCAACCACTTGAAATCCTTACCGGAGGACAAAGTGGAGAAAGGTTAGGAGAGGAGGAGAAATGGAAGCAGGAAACAGGAAGGCACGGGATACGGGATGGTGCACTGGGAGGATTGCAACAAATGCGATGAACAGAGCATGCATGGATTACTGAATGTAACACTGATGACCTGCTCTACCAACTTCCATCCAATTCATAAAGAAAGTTTTAAAAAGAATAACACATTGCTGTGCACTGATGAGCTCTACTTCTCTGTTGGAGTTACTAGGCTGAGGTAGCCTCCCGTGCTGCCTTCACGCTGGGTTCTTTACTTGTTCTTTAAATGGCAGTGTTTCATGGGCTTTGTCTCATTGTCACTGAGGATTGCTCACAGGGCTGCCCCAAGCATCGAGTGTTGCTACTCAAAATGTGTTACTAGTCTGCAAGAAAATGTCTATAGAAATTAGGGAGAATTGACAGTAAATTAGAAGCACTCTGACAGATCAAATTTATGTCTATTGAATCTATGACTAAAATATATTAAAATAGAAACTTATTTTGTAGGTCTTTTTCTTTCTGTTTGTGTGAGTTTCAAAATAATAACTCATTTAGAATATGTTTTTTTACAATTTTTTATCTTCTGTAGTTTGTGAGAAGACGGAGTTCCCCTTTACAAATCTTGTTTCAGAAGCACTGGTCTCGGGTCCCTGTCTCCTGGCCAGGCCCCCTGACGACATCACTGGTTACATCATTTCTAATGTTCGCGTCATGCTGGACACTCCGGCCACAACATGACCGAAGCTATTATTTAGAGACCTTGCCCTAACTGATCACAGTAATCAAATGACATGATCTGGGGTAGGCTCTGCTCTGTGCCTGGGTCATTACTAACCCCAGTGGTAAAAGGGTAATGTCCCAATAGCATAGGGATTTAGTGCTGAGCCACGGACCCAAAGGTTGGTGCTTGCAAATACCTGCTGCCCTGTCAGAGAAAGATGGAGCACCCTGCTTTTGTAAAGCTGGGCACCCTCAGAAGCCCTGCAGGGGAAACCAACTCTCTCCTATTGGGGGGCTAGGGGTTGCAAGTGACTAAATGGCCAGGAGTTTGGTATTGTTGGGTGGTGAAAGGAGGAGTCCCTGGTGGTGGAAAAAGTTAAGCACGCAATTGAAAAGCTAGTGATTTGAAACCACCAGAGAGGCACCTTGGATGGAAGACTTGCTGATCTGCTTCCGAAAGGTCAGGCTCTGAAGACCCTTTGGGAGAGTTCCACTCTGGAACCTGTGGAATCACTGGCAGTGGGCGTATACTTGATGGCAAGTGGGCTGCTTCTTGTTTGGATTCATTATTGTTCTGGATAAAAGAGCAGTAGACCGACCATCTTCCTGGGGAAAGAAGAACCCAGGCGCCTTCCAGTTGACCTGACATATTGCTGTCATTCCAAACTGAAGACGAACTGCTGGAATCCACCGTCTACTTTTGTGAAAACAAACTGCTACCGATGATTAACCTTTGCATGGTCCATGCTCTTGATGGGCTGGTCACCGCTGCATTTGTTGTATTGCCTCCTGTCTGACCCTGAGAGTGTCACTAAACGGAAATGGCAAAGACAGTAGGATCATGCAAATATGAATCACCAGGTGGTACATGGATAACAGAGGATTTTGCGTAAGCATCAACATTGTTGTGGAAGTTAAAGAAAAGCTGGCACAGTGAACAGCAGACATGTGGGAAACCATTTTCTACGATGTGCAGTATAGCACCCAGAACAATAGTTTCTAAAGCAAGGTCAATGAACACCTTACCAGAATCTTCCGAGGCTGTGGTGCAGAGGAAAGAGCAAGTGTTTTCTGTTCATAGGGACCTGAAAAGTTGCTTGGTTCTTTTGTGTCTCAGTCAACTACATATTGGGCTTGTGGTGTCCTTATGAACTAAATATTGGGATACTAGTTATGACTCTTTCATGGCTCCTGTGAGGACTAAATAATTAATCACAATAATAATGCAGACATGTTGAGTTGGTTCTAACTCATGTCTGTCAGAGGACAACTGGGCTCCGCAGGTTTTCTAATGGTTGAGTTTGGGGGAAGTATGTCCCTAGGCCTAACTCTGGGTAACTCAAGTCTGCCAGTTTTGGGTTAGCGACTAAAGGTGGTGTTTGTACCAGGCAGGGACTCAGTAATTGTCTTGTCTGTAAAGTGGGAAAAATGTTAATCCTGCGTTCCCAGGACTGTCCTGAAAAAAACACCTAATGGAATGCGCTACACGAATATGAGTACTTTATCTCTCAATTTTCAGTTTAGAATTTGCCTGTTACTTATGTCTTCCTCATGATCAATTCCCCAGGATTGGCTGGTATCACCCCCCAAAATCCAACTACCATCAGGTTGATTCTGGCTCATCGTGACTCTCTGAAAGTTTTCTAGACCCCAAACCTTTATGGGACTTGATTGCCTTATCTTTCTCCTGCACAGAAGCTGATAGCATCAAGCCACCAGCCTTGCAACTAGCAGCCGGACATTGAATCCACAGCACCATCAGGGCTCCTTAGTAAATGCTATGGAATCGATTTTCTTTTATCAAGTAATGTAAAAAAACAACAACAATGGAAGTTCCCAATAAGCCCATCCATTCAGGCATTCACTCACCAAGGCTTGAGCGCCTATTTTGCACCAGCCTCTGTCCTAGGTGCTTAAAATATTTGCGCATAGGTGAACCAGGTGAAGCTCCTCACTCCTAGAGAATACGCATTCTCAGAAGAATCACTGAACAAAATGTAACTAAATTCTACTCCTTGACATTGAGTACATTCTGATTCAGAAAGTGGTAAGTTCTACATAAAAATATAAAGTAAAACAACACTCAAATAAGGTAAAGAACATGGTGTGAAGATGGAGGCAAATATGGCCAGGTTGGGCTACTTAGTGTGTGGTAAGGGTGGGCCTTGCTCAGAAGGTTCAATTGCAAACTCTTGAGAGAGAAGAAGGAGTGATCAAGTGGAATGGCATGGGAAAGCATTGCAGATGGAAGAAGGAAAGAGCAGAGTAGAAGTCCTAAGCCAGGATCACATCTCTGTGTTGGAGGAATGCCAAGGCTCTCTCGAGCTCTTTCCCTCCCCTGGATGTTTTAAGAATTCTTGATGCTCATGGAGTTCAGAAGGGACTTGCCAAGTGGGGTTGCGGCCTACTGACTTATCCTTTACTGTGGCCCGTCCTGTCCTCTGACATCGGTCAAGAATGTCCAGATCTGTGCAGATAGAATTGCTAGTCTTGGCTGGAACAACGCATTTCCCCATTAGCTCTCACTGCCATCGAGTCAATACTGACATCCTAGAAACAGCCCCATGGGTTTCTGGGACTGTAACTGTTGACAGGAGTGGAAATCTCAGAAGGACTGTGTTTGTGATGGGTTTCACTCTCTTCTCGTCTTCACCCGTCTTCCTCCTGGTGCCTGGAACGGTCATGGTCAGCTTCACAATGGGCTGATCACTCCTTGCCTCGGTCACTGATGGTTAACCTCATGTTAGGAGGCTCCCCCTTCATTGCTCCTATTAAACAAACTGAAACAATTCAGTGAAATGAAGCACAGGAGCCAGTAGTGGTGGCTGACCCTGTCTTGTTTTCAATGGCGGCCTTGAAACCTAGCCACACAGGTGAAACCCACTGCTGGTAATACAAAACAGCAGGCTCACTTTCTCCACCTTGTTTTGCAGAAGAGTAGCTGTTGTGACGGCCACAAACACTATCTCTTTCCTGGTAGCCTGCTGAGCCCACACACTTCCCCCAGCTGCACCCTGAAGATGCCCCGAAGACATCTCTCTCGTGGGACCTTCCCTGCTGCCCACACTCAGGACACCGTTTTTACACATGAGATTCATGACTGCTGCATGCACACCCTGATCTGCCCCAAATACATGAACATGGGGGTTTTGAAGACATTTTCTGAATGTGTTAAACCCCAGCAATTCGGTAGCCAGATCTGGAGAACCACCCCCTGATTTCTCCTGCAGTTCTCTGCCATGAAATTTGTCTTTTTCCAAGTGTGGTTTCTATAAAGTGGACGTACCTGTGCACCAGGCAAGGGCCCTCTTGGGTTCAATTACGGCCTTACCTCTCAAGAAGAGGATTGCAGGTCATGAGAGGCCTACAGAAGTCATCTCCTCTAGCACAATAATTTTTCAAACAAAAGGTCTTGAGACAAAGAGAAGTCAGTTAGCTTGTCTATTGTCACTCAGTTAGTGGCCGGCTTGGGACCAGAGCACAAGCCTTTTGCCTTTCAGTCCAGAGTTTGTTTCACTCTGCTGTACTTCCAAGAGTCCTTTTCTTTTCCCAAAGCTTTTGCTTGTAATGGACGCTGCTTTCTATCCCAGGACTAGAGTCCCCCAACCCGCAATCCCTTCAGTTTTCTGCCATCTCCAGATTAACTGATGCAGTCTGATTTAAAAAATAATAATACTGTATTTACTATCTTATAGGAAAAGAGATGGGCATTGGAATGTACATTAGCACAGGGCAAAGTGCTCCAAAGAACGCTAGCACCAACACTTTTGTCATGGAGCAAGGACAGCCAGATGCTCTTCGGAAGTGAAGCTAGCCAGACTTTATCTTTCTTGGGACCTGTTTTCAGGAGGAGCCATTCCTTGAAGAAAGACATCCCCCCGGACAAAGCAGAGAGCTGGTGCAAAGGAAGAAGACCCTAGGTGAGATGGCCTGACACAGTGGCTGCGGGAGTGAGGGGCTCAGACCCATACTGTGGAGAGGATGGCGGAGGACCACAGCAGTGCAGCATTTTGTTTTGAGATCACGCTGCATCACAGCTGACTCTGTGGCCCCTAACAGCAACACGGAGACTGGTAGAAATGACTTAGGTTTTTAAGTGCAAGGACAGCAAAGTTTTGCTACAAGAAAAAGCATGTTGTAAAATGACCAGGTGGCAGGCTGAGCCAGGTTTCCATGTACACATTCCACTTATGAAGAAAAGCTCTATTTGGAAATTCACCTTGTCATTAAGAATTATCAACACTGCAGGTTTCCATACTGGTGGGGCAGGTTTTGGCTTCCATAGGAATAGAGTGTTGATATTTTAAAGAGACAGCTTGAAGAAAGCCTCTCTGTTCTCCATGAAATCACCATCTCGGGTCTGAAAGAGAGCCCCATGATGCCTGTAAGATGATCTTTCTCCTTGAAGTCACTCTTCATAAATTCTTCCAAAGTATGGAAAACATAGTATATACTTTTGAATATACTAGGTGTCTATCAAGGCCACAAAAAAAACCTATCCAAATGAGCAACTCAGGAGAGAAATAAAGCTCTGTGTAAAATGAGCTAGAAAATGTATCCAATGGAATATTCATACTTCATGTACAATTCAACATTCTGACACATATAGCTCTGGATTGAAAATGAAATATAATATTGCCAGGCAAAACTAAATAAAATTACCTCTGTTCATATAGTATCTTGTGTCTGTCTCTCTTTCTTCATCCACCATTTATTCAACACATACTATGCCAACAAATGATGTTGTACACATTGGGGGTGTAGTTATTTTTCTGAGAATTTGGATTGTTGTTTTTATTAATTTGGGACACAATGATGAAAACCAATTATCATAATTTAGAGAGGAAAGTGTGGAGAACCCATATGTCTGAAATGTGTGTGTCAACCAGCAGGGGACTTGTTCTCATCGGTCATCTAGAGATCACCGTCTGGTTCACACTTGGCTTCTAACTTCACATGGACGGTCCTAAAGCAGCAGGCATGGAAAGGGAGTGTGGAGAGGGTACATCTGCTTCTGAAATACTTTGGTCTAGACGTATCTGCTTTGTCTCTTTTCATGATCCATTGATGACATGGTTCCTTCTAAGCACACAAGAAGTGGGGCATGATGTTTGTCAGGGACTGTCACTCGTTAGCTCAAATCCACACTATTCAAAGTCCTGAAGCGCCTGAGTTTGGGTTGGGTAGAGATTGCAATTCCCAGTTACCTGTACGTCTGGATAAGACGATGTTGCTAAGTTTTCAGAGACTCCAAAATATCAGCTGTGTGCCCCGTTGCCTCTTTCATTTGATCCTTCCCTCTCTGGAAGTGATGGCTGAAGTTCTGGACACCATCTTTAATCCAGGATGAGGACTACAATTGGGGCTGACCCAGAGAAGAGCTCAAAAGTGCCGGGGGCCTTGAACGATTCTTTGGAGTAAGTTGAAAGAATTGGACTACCATCCCTGTATTTTTACACGAGGGAGGGGAAAAAAGAGAGATTAATTTTTTGTATAGGCTATGTTACTCTGGAACTCGGCTAATATAAAAGACAGGTGCTGCCAAGTTGACTCTCGACATGGTCAGAGTAGGACAATGCTCCACAGGATTGCCAATGGATGTTTTCTTGTTTGTTTGTAGTACATTTCCAGTGCTTTCTGCCAAGATACCTTGGACCGGAGTTGAACTTCCAACCTTTTGGATGGCAGTCAAGCATGTTAACCTTTTGTACCATTGAGGACTCCCAAAATCAGTGGCTATGAAGTCAACTCTAATTCATGTTCCATTGAATCTAATTGTAAGTGCTGCAGCAGAGTGAGCTACTGGTAAAAGCTTAGAATGAGAAGAGGATGCTGAAAATGGTGACAACTCTGATGTTGCTCTAAAAGGCGTGGCCTCGGACATTTGGGCCAACTTTTCTGTACAGATCCTGAGAGTAAATGTTTCAGGCATTGTAGCATATATGATCTCTGCTGGCAAGTATTCAGTTTTGCTATTGTACTGCAAAAACATCCATAAGAATTATGTAAGGGGCCGAGGACAGCTGCGTTCCATGAAACACGCGTTAGGCCAGATGTGGTCTGCGGGTCGTAGCTTGCTTGCTCCTACCTTAGAAGATAAAATCATTCTATTTCCATAAGTTATACTGGATTCATGAGTTCGTTCAAAAAAGTTCACTCAGTATCTGGAAGGAAAATATAAGTTCACTTGATGTTTGTTCTATGATTGGATGAATGAGAAAAACTCAATGCCCCAACAATGCTTATTTAGACTCTGAGGGGATAAGAAGCTAATTTATTACTACTCACAGATTTTAATTTTTATCTCTAATAGGAGTTTGGGTGTCTGGGCTGGAAGAAGAAATTGTCTGGGCAGGCAATGAAAGTGGAGATTTAATCATTAGGTGGTAGCGTCTTTGGCATTTCTTGTTATTAATGGACCAGAACCTCATTTGAGAGATACCTCCCTCGTTCCTAATATAACGTTATTGCATCCAGAATGAAGATGCTGCATATGCTAAGGTGTCCAGGGGATAATTGTTCACGAGGAAAAGTACTCTGGAAGAGGGGTAGAAGTTCTTCTTCGGTTCCTGACTTGACTGGGTGAGACATTAAATCTTTCTAAGTCTTAACTTCCTCACCGCTAAAGGAATAAAAAATTCTATTTACTTGAGAACTCTGCCACAAGAATTCAAAAAAATGATCAAGAATGCAAAATGATAAATGATTGGACCCATCTGCTTTGTCCAACCTCATGAGAAACATCTGTCCTTCTCATATGGGTTTGAGTTTTATCCCCCTGGAATGGAGACTCCGATATAATTGGTGGCATCTCATGGGGCTGTTTGTTCAAGCTCTAAGAAGATCACATCTTTCTGAAAGATGAAGAGGGTTAATGGATCCTGTAGTTACTGAAGGTCTTACGTATAAATGAATTTAAATTGCAGAACTGCAGTTGGGAACCAAATAGACAGGACCCAATATTGTCAAGGATTGAAAGGCTGTAACAAAATTGGATCTAAGTAGATCAAACGTGAATGTTCCTCACGTGCATCCAGATTGACACATATTTGGGGGTTTTAACCAATATTTGGGGGAACTTGCAGAAAAACTGCAGATCTTTTCCATATTCCCAGCATATATTAAGCAGTTGAGGGAAACTTAGAATTAGGGAAATGCTTAGAAATTTAAGAAAATTGTGAAGCTGAGAAAAGAAAGTCTGTTTGATTTCCTGACGTTGTCTTTCTTGTCTAAATCAATTATGAACATTCATCTGACCCACCTGTGTATGTCACAGAACTTACACTGACCAGAACTCTTACAAAAGGTCTGTGAGCTGAAAACTATTAACTAAGCTTTTATCATTAATTGTTATGCTTCATTTCTTTTTTTTCCTTCTCAGCTTTTATTGGATTTCCCCCCCTAAAGCTATAATTACACTGAACAGTGACAGAACTTATTTAATGAAGCAGAGAGCAGAAACTTTTTGAGACAGCAAAATTTGCAACCAATTAAATATTAATGAAAAATAGTCTGTCTCAGAATCCATTTTTTGCATTAATTTTATTTCACACTTGCATTTAATCTACAAAAGCTCAATAATCATTTATATTAGAATAACTAAAATAGCATTAATGTATGGATAATTTCATGAGTTTCCCAAGAGTTTTTTGGTAACTATTAAGAAAATGAATAAAAAACAGAAGTTATAATGTATTGTAAAGAAACACAATGATAAATTATTAAAATCCAGGCTATCAGTAATCATCATCATGAAGATAATAACTTTATTTTTATGGTTTCCTAACTGTTGATCTTTAAAACAAAAATATCACCTATTCATTGTAGGCTATATTAAATTTGATATCTTAAATGTACAGCATCTATGTATGATCTGTGACCACTGCATATCTGTCTGTCATGTTGTGGAGGCTTATGTGTTGCTGCGATTTTTGGAGCCATGACATTGGTATTTCAAAACAAGGTCACCCAAAGTAAACAGGTTTCTGTAGAACTGCCAGACAAAGAACAAACTACGAAGAAACAATCAGTTATCTCCTTCAAAGGAAGTAGCCGCAGAAAACCTTAGGGATAGCAGTGAAGCATTGTCAAAGGTGGTGCTGGAAGAGGAGGCCCTCAGGTCAGAAGGGAATCAAAATATGGCCGAGGAAGAGCCGCCTTCTCTAAGTACACTGAAGCAGAAGGACTCATTTGGAGTGAAGCCTTTGAGACCTTCAGTTGCTGATTGGGCATGACTCAAAAGGAGTAGAAACAACTGTGAACATGTACTAATAATTGGAACTTGGAATGCAAAATGTATGCATCTAGGAAAATTGGAAGTGTTCAAAACTTATATGGAACACGTAAAAATCAATATCCTGGGCAATAGGGAGCTAAAATGGACTGCTGCCGCTGATAGGTGTCAATGAGTCGGTTCCAACCCAGAGTGACCCCGTGCACAACAGAATAGCCCACTGCCCGGTCCTGTGCCATCCATTGTTGCCACCCTGGGTCAACCCATCTCATACGGGCCCTCGACTTTTTCACTGCCCATACTTAGAAGTATTGTTAGGAGAGACCAGTCCCTGGAGAAGGACATCATGCTTGGTAAAGTGGAGGCAGCAGGGTGGGGAGGAAAGGACTGTTATTGGCCACTTTGACTCAGACAATCATAAGCTTTATTATGCAGAGAATGACATATTCAAGATGAATGGCATTGCATTCATTGCCGAAAAGGGTATTTTAAGAACTATCTTGATGTGCAAGACTATCTGTGATAGGAAAATATCCATCCATATACAGGGAAATCTAGTCAATTCAAGTATTATTCAAATGCATGCACCAACCACTGAAGCTAGTGATGAAGAAATTCAAGCATGCTACCAAGGTCTTCAATCTGAAATTGATCACACATGCATTCCAGGTGCATTGACCATCATGGGAGATTGAGATGCAAATCTAGGAAACAGAAAGGAAGAAACGGTCATTGGAACATATGGCCTAGTGATAGAATCAAATTTTGAGATTGCATAAGAGATTTTGTTTCATTTTCTTTTTAATATAGCTCTTATCACAATCCAGACATGCATCCATTGTATCAAGCACATTTGTACCTTTCTTGCCATCATCATTCTCAAAACATTTTCTCTCTATTTGAGCCCTTGGTATCAGCTCATTTTTTCCCTCCTCCCCCACCCCATCCCTTCATCCATTTTTCTGTTGCTTGTCCCCCTGGAGGGGGTTATATGTCAATCATTTTTATCAGTGTCCAACCCCCTTTTTTCCTCCCCCCCACACCTTCCCCTTACCCTCCTGGTATCACTACTCTCATTATTGGTCCTGAGGGGCTTATCTGTCCTGGATTCCCTGTGTTGTGAGCTCTGGTCTAGCTGGATTTGTACCAGTGTACATGCTCTGGTCTAGCTGGATTTGTAAGGTAGAACTGGGTTAGGTAGAATGAAAAAAAAAAAGCAAACAATTTTATTGATAGATCATACACCTACCATTGAATTAAGTGGTTTAAATATATTTTAAAATATTGTACAATCATCATCACAATCAATTTTAAAACACTTTCTTCACTTTTGTACCCATTATTATTAACTCACCATTGCCTCTCACCTTCACCCCACCTCCCCTGCTATGACCCCAAAGAACTAATATTCTAATTACCATGTCTGTATATTTACCTATCCCAGAGTTTATATAAAGAAAATCATACCCCAAAATCCCAACAATGGCAACTACATAAATAAAACATAGAAAAACCTCAATCCAAGGGAAAGCAGAAGACACTAGATACTAGAGCAAATTAAACACCCGTCAAAGGAGGAAACAAATGATAATTTTAACCTAATTACACCCCAGTAATCCACTTGCTTTCTGTCTGAGGTCAACTATTCAAATCTCTGGTCAATTGTCCAAGGAGGCTTAATCTGCATGGGAACTTCATCTGGTCAATGGAGGCTTAATCTGTGTGGGGACTTTGTTAATGAATTTTGAGCTTTCACTGTCATGCAGTCTTCTACAAACCGAATGCACAGAATTTAAGCTCTATTACAATTCCCTCCTCTGATACATATACATGCACACATATATGGATATATATATTTAATTTACAATCCTTGGATCAAATGCAATGGGATGCTCCTACATTTAGACTAGCTGACACCTAACTGCAATGGCTGCTTGTTTTAGTACAAGCATTTAAAAGTCCAGATGCTATTCTTTCTGGTAGCCGAGCACCATCTGATTTCTTCAACAGATTTGGCTATAGCACCCATATCTTTAGTGATCAATTCATAAGGGCAATGAATTAAGGAGTGTCACAGCATGATAGAAATTTGCAAGACCAAGTACTTCTTCATTGCAAATACCCTTTTTAAACAGCACAAAAGGCATATACACATATGGATTTTTCCAGATGAAACACACAGAAGTTAAATGAACTGTATCTGTGGGAAGAGGCAATATTGAAAGCTAAAATCAGGCCAGTTAAGGCAAGGGGAAGAAATAATGAGGAAAAGTAGCCCAACAGAAATTTTCAAAAGACAATTCGAGACAACAAAATAGTATAATGACATGCACATCGATCTAGAGTTAAACAACACAAAAAGAGAGAACATGCTCAGCATATCTTAAACTGAAGGGAAAATTCAAGTCTTGAGTCGTAATAGTGAAAGACTATATGCAACATATTGAAGGCTGGAAGGAATACAGAGTCACGGTACCAAAAAGAATTAGGGGACATTCAGCTGTGTCAAGAGGTAGCATATGATAAAGAATCCATGGTATTGAAGGAAGAAGTCCAAACTGTACTGAATGCAGTCAATAAAAACAAGACTCTCGGAATTGAAATCTTTCACCGAGCTGCTGAGGCACCGGAAACCCCCCTCTTCTCTCTCAAGAAATCTGGATGAGTGTTTCCTGGCTCAATGACCGGAAGAGATCCAGATGTGTGCCCATTCCAAAGAAAGGTGACCTGACAAGATGCTCAAACAATAGAACAATATCAGTGCTATCACATGACAGTAAAATGTTTCTAGGGATACTCCAACTATGCTACAGCAGTGCATTGACAAGGAGCCGCCAGACATTCAGGCCAGTTTCAGTAGAGGTGATGGAACAAGGGATATCATGGCTGATGTAAGATGGAACTTGGCCGAAAGCAGGGAGTACTAGAAAGATGTTTACTTGTGTTTTATTGACTATTCAAAAGTATTCAACCATGTGGATCATCATGAACTACAGATAACAGTGAGAAGAATGGAAATTCTAGAACATTTAATTGTGCTCATGCATAACTAGTACATGAATCAAAAAGGCAGTAGTGGAAACAGAAGAAAGGAAAGCGGCATGATTTGAAATCAGGAGGTGGGTGTTATGGGCATATTCTTTTACCATACTGATTTGATCTGTGTGCTAAACCATGCATTCTAGAAGCTGGCTTATATGAAGAGGAACTTGGTAACAGGATTGGAAGAAGCTTAAAAGACTGCAATATGCAGATGACACCAGTTGGCTTACTAGAAGGGAGGAGGACTTGAAACACTTGCAATGAAGACCAAAGATCGCCTCCTTCGGTTGGGGTTACCACTCACTGTGAAGAAAATAACCCTCTTCACAACTGGATGAATAAGTAACATGATGATAAACAGAGAGAATATTGAAGTTGTGCAGGATTTCAGCTTGCTTGGGTGCACAATTAATGCTCATGGAAGCAGAGAGTAAACAGAGATTAAGCATTGGATACAGCTGTTGCATAAGACCACTTTTAAGTGATGCCAAACAAATATGTCACTTTGAGGACTAAGGTGTGTCTGAAGCCAGCTTGGTCTTTTTAGTAGCCTCATGTGAATTTGAAAGTTGAGCATTGAATAAAGAATGAAGAAGAAACAATGCTTTTGAATTATGGTGCTAGTAAAGAATGTTGAAAGTACATGGACTGCCAAACAAACAAACCCGTCTAGGAAGAAGTACCATGAGAATGTTCCTTAAAAGCAAGGATAATGGGGGAGGGAGGGGGGAAGAAATGGGGAGCTGATATCAGGGGCTCAAGTGGGAAGAGAATGTTTTGAAGATGATGGCGACACATGTGCAAATGTGCTTGGCACACTGGATGAATGCATGGATTGTGATCAGAGCTGCAAGAGCCCTCTATAAAAGAATTTTTTAAAAAGCAAGGGTAGCAAGACCTATTCAATCTACAAAAAAAGATGTTGTCACTAGTGCTATTGACCCTTTTCTGACTCTTAGTCACTGTGAGTTCAACAAAGGTCGTGGGAAATGGTATCAGGAGAGCCTCACCCTGGAAAAAGATAAATACATGCTTGGTAAAGTGGAAGGGCGGTGAAAAAGAGGAAGTCCCTTCACAAGATGGATCGATACAGTGGCTGCAGCAATGGGCTCGCACATAGGAACAAGGATGAGGATGGTACAGGACCTGACTATTACATTCTATTGTACTATGGGTCACTATGGGTTGGAACTGATTTGAAGCCACTAACAATAACCTGAATCCCAGTGCTATTTTATTAATTGCACAGATATTTTATTTCATGGAGTATGTTAGGATACAGATTCCTCTTAGTTCTACAAATAGCATGCACAAACCCAAACTTTCTTGAAATGTAGAGTAAGATGCTGATATTTAAATAAGTTTAAGTACAATCTTGATGGTGTCAGGTGTGTATACTATATCTTATAAGTAGGAATTGATAAAGGGTATGTAAGACCTTCAGGTACACTGATTTTGCTCAAATTTAGGATATCTACCAAGTCCTAAAAGGGATAGACATCCTTTGTGTCAACTGAGCTGAACACCCATGTCTTCTATCAGGGTAGTTAAAGAAAAAAAAAAAAAAAGAACACCTTGTGAGAGTGACCATATAAGACAGGGTAGAACTATCCCTGTGAGGCTTGTAACTCCTTATGGGAGGAGAAATCCACATCTTCTACTGACAAGTGACAAATAGTTTCTAATTGCTGAGCTTTTGTATAGCAGCCCAACGCATAACCACACCACCACCAGGACTCTAGATTGCTCTATTTATTTAGATGTGAATTACTGTAATTCATGCCTTCTTAAGGGCTATAAGCTATGTTGTAGTCATTGGCTACATATACTTCTCAATATTTGTAGCACAAAGCTCCTCCTCCATTATCCTGATAATTCAAGAGACTTGACACATTTCTATAGGGGGAATCATTGATTTTGCCCTCTAGGGTTGCTATGATAGGAATGGATTCAATGACAGATGTGTTCTTGGTTTTTTTTTTTAAATTATTTTAGTCAAACCCATTCCACTGTAATACCAAGTCCTTGAAAGAATGGAATTTTCTACCTTATTGATGATAGTTTACCAATCCCTAGAAGAATGTTTGACATAAAGCAAATTAAATGAGTGTTATTAAAATCACTTAGCTGGCTTTATTTTCTGTAACTCCTGGGCCCTACAAAAGCTTTCGCCAACTCCAAGTCACAAAAGCCAAACCCATTGCCATTAAGTGAATTCTTGCTCTGCTTTCCCATTTTGCTCATATAGATATTAAATATCTGAGTACAGTTGCCTGTTTAATTACGTTAAAACTGGTTCTATCCAACAGTGGATATTCACTTTGAACTGCAAAGGGGCACTGACCGAAGAAAACCCCCACCTCACTGCGCTCAAGTCCATTCTGACTTACAGCAGTCCTATGGAACAGGGCGGAACTTCCCCGGGAGTTTGCAAGACGGTGTACTCGCTACAGGAGCAAAACGCCTCCTCTTTCTCCCTCAGAGCAGCTGGTGGCTTTGAGTGGCTGACCTTGTGGTTAGCAACCCTGTGTGTGACCTCTGTGCCACGAGGGCGTCTAACAATCACTGAAGGGAAGACAAATGGCACACACCTTTGTAGCCTCTTCCCAAACTACTCTCAGCGCAAGAGAAAAGCAGCAATAACACATATTCAGTTACTATCGATTTGAAATACAGTTAAGCAATAAAGGCTGAATCATGAGGACAACTGATACAGGTTTTATTAGTTTGGGGACTGAGTGATAACCATGGAAATACAACCTTGAGGGTTTTTCTAAGATGTGATCCAAAAAAAAAGCGAGGGCAGACTTATTCATTAAAAAATAATCTTGTTAGCTATGATAGACATTTTACTGCTCTAGGTTCTAATATCCACTGCAGTGGCTATACAGACTGACAAATTTTGTGACTGAAGGATTTTTTAAGGAAGTTAACAAGTTATAATGCCAGTGAGTGTTATTTATCAGACATGTTATGAAGTTCTTTAATGTGTGCTAATAAATGCTCCGAGGCGCACCATCCCACTGCAAGCCTCAATCAGAGGGCGCTGAGCTCCACTTCCTGGGTCAAGCAAGCTTAACTTCCCCAAGTACGTGCTCAGAGGCACCTCACTGCAAGTCAGCCTCAGACACCAAAGTACTCCCTGTTGCTTGCTCCACAGACTGGGAAGGGCCCTCTTTTGCTCGGTGCTCTGGATCATACTTCCGAGGCTACTTCTCTGATCTAATAGCTGTTTTCTGCATCCAGGGGCTTCAGTGCTCAGGGATCATGGGTCCAAAGGATTTCCTCCAGTCCTGGCTCTTGCTCATAATGAGATTCCCCCTCCTGCTTCTGGGAGGACTCATTTTACATATGGCAGGATGGCATTCCAGGGAATCCTATTCACAATTACTCACCAGGGAATCCTATCCCTATCTTCCCTCATCTTCTTACCAGAACCATGCAGGATAAGGCTCTTAGGTGGGAGTGAGAGATCTTGGCTAGAAGAGCCAAATGAAATAATTCATTGCCCCTACACAAATATTCATAAACTCTACCAGTTACATAAGGGAATACTTCCCATCTTATTTTATGAGATCATCTTTACTCTGAAAGCAACATTAGACAAAGACTTTTCACAAAAATAACACTTTAGTGTAATGTTCCCCATGCACAAAGATGTAAGAATTGTAAAGTAATTTTGGCAGAACAAGTCCAACAATAAATTGAATAGGACACTACATATGATTAAGTGGAGTGTTATTCTGGCATCAAAGGTTGGTTTGTTATTTAACAATCAATATACCACATAATATTAACAAGTTTAAAAAAATCTATATGGTCATTTCAGTACAAAAATCAATTGACAAAAAACAAAACCCCAAAAAACAACCACACTTTCTTTTTAATAAAAATTTAAGCAAAGTAAGACTTGAAAAAACCTTCCTCCAACTAACCAGTGTGACAGCTTACTGATAACATTCCGAATGGTAAACAAACAATAAAACCAACTGAATGCCCTTTACTAAGGTCAGGAAAAATTCAAAGATACATGTTCTTCTGTCATGTAGCTTATCTTGTAATGGTAGTCTTAGAGAGTGCACTAAGAAATCTAAATGTCATATACACCTTCAGATTGGAGCAGAATAAATAAAATAGTCTTTATTACTATCGATATGTGCTCATCAAATTTACCAAATACAGGAATGTATGGCGCCTGGTGGCATAGTGATTACGTGTTGGTCTTCAAACCACAGAGCCAGCGGTTCAAACCAACCAGTCAGTCCATGGGAGAAAGGTGAGACTTTCTAGCTGAAGGGTCATGGGGGGGACATTCTGACAGGGTGACAGTAACAGCAGCAAAGAATAACAACACCTAAAGTTTCCATTTAAAATATGAACAATGTATGAAATGCCTGGGGGTTATTTGCAAATTGTACGCAGGATGTTTACACTGGAACTTCAAAATTGTATTCAAAGACATGAAGGAATACCTAAATAAATTGAGAAATACACTGGGCTCATTGGTTGGATGACTAAATACGGTTACTATCTCAGTTCTCCTCAAATTACTTTATAGATATAAATACAAATAGAAAGTAAGATGCAGTAGTGAATATTTATTTAGGATAACAAGATAAATCAATATAAATGCCACATTTTAAGAAGTTGTTAAATATTCAAAAAATTCAGAAAAGTTACATAATCAATGGATGGCACTTCTGTATCATGACATCAAAAAGCTCAGGGGAAAAAGGAATTAAGATCATGAAAATTTTTCATGAACTTTTGAAGCCATCATATTTACTTCTTCACTTTTTATGTGAAAAACACTCTGTTACAAAGGAGAATAGCGATGTCATTCCGTCTGTGTCCCAGCACAGCTATCAGCTTTTACAATGTTACTGGTAGCTGGGGATGCATAAACCTGGCAACTTTGTATATATATATATATATATTTTTTTTTTTTCCATAAAACATATAAGGTATTCTGGTATTTCCCTGTGAGGAAAACACTCTGTTTGACTAGGTATCATGAAAATGGAATTCTCCACTTAAAATTTTTCTTGCCTCACTGTAGAAATAATTGTACATAGATTAGTTTTACTGCTCCTTACATTCCTAAACTGCTTCTGTACTGTCCCGTGTTAGTGACAGGATACTAGCTGATGTGAATTAACAATATGAACTCAGTCCTGTACACTTTACCTTGATAGCAGGTGTTTCAGCAGAATGGGCAGGAGTAATACTGGAAAATATGAATGCATTTAGGTGGTTGGCCCTGTATTAATTATGTGCAATAATGGTTGTTAACCACATAGGTATATCTCACACGTCTTCAACAAGTTACATGCCCAATTCAATTCACACCTAACTAGATCTTAAAAATGTCGGCAGCCATTCTGACAGCCCTCAACTCAAGAGAGACTAAGGAAAATCAGTCTGGAAGGGACTATGCTCTTACCAATGACAGTTACAATAACTTGTACTTCGGATAAAAAAGTAATATAAAATTATGCATAGGATCCCTGGCAGTACAATGGTTAAGCACTTGGCTGCCAAGAAGCGATCAGCAGTTCAAGTTTATCAGCCACTTCAAGGGAGAAAAGACATAGTGACCTGCTCAGCCTCGAAAGCCTATGGGGCCATTCGACTTTGTTCCTCAGGGTCTGGAGGAGTACGCATTGACTCAGGGACACACAGACACATGTTAACATGTTGTAGGTTGATAGTTGTTTCTGCATAGACTCAAACTCAAGTTCATCTTACATGTCACAGAATCAAATGTTGATGACTTATTCACTCTATTCAGAATCATTGGTATGTTTGAGTCCATTGTAGCTGAGGTGACTGTATCATCCCATCTCACTGGAAGTTTTCCTTGTTTTTGAGCAAAATGGGGCTTCTACTCCTTGTAAAGGGTCACAGTCTTGGGATCTCACAGGGGCATTTCTCCTGTGTTGGGTAGAGTCGCTGTGAGTGAGTTTTAACTCGATGGTATTGTCTTTGATGTGGTTTGGGTCTATAGAACTTCACCAAATATGTCATTCCTGACGATGTTTCTGAAATAAACAAGGCAAAGTTTTGATATTCTTGCTTCTAAGAAGTAATCTGTTTGTACAAGTATTTCTTATAAAACAGACACCTTCCAAGGTTGTGGGAGTGGCCTGTGTTAGAGGGGCACTGATATTTAAATTCCATTAGTTTCCATGCCTGATATGATCCTATCTGTGAATGAAATTACTTTACACATTGGCTGTAAGCAGATTAATGGGCAGCTACTTGAGCAAAACACTTAGTGGTCCTTTCAGCCTGGATCCTTCATGTTCTTCTACAGCTTATTTAACTAGGCTATCAGTTCCAAACTTTGGAATAGCATGCTTCATTTTCTTAAAACGGTTTTCTTATCACTTTCCCCACAAGACTTTTAAAGTGCTCCCTATTGTCTCATCTACACTCACAACTCAGATTGCATGACCTGACATTTAAGGGCTCCTTTGATCTGATGCCAACACCTTGCCAAACTTTCTTGAAATTTATTCATTTATTTATCCATTTACTCACAAAATATCCAGTGCTTAGTATGTGTCAGAAACTTAGTATGCTTAGTATGTGTTAGTCTGGGTTGGCTAGAGAAATAAATCCAGAGATACTCATATGTGTGCAAGAGGGAGCTTTATATCAAAGAGCAATTGCATATTGAGAACACATCCCAGCCTGGTCCAGATCCAGTCCATAGGTTTGATGTTAGGCCCTGAATTCCTCTTCAGACTCCTGCAGCACGTGCAATGATGCCAAATGCAGGAAGCTCACAGGCTGGTGGGTGGAAAGTCCCAGGATCCAATGGTAGTAGACATTTCTTCATGGCTCTGGGTGCCATCGACATAGCTCCATGTGGCTTGTCAACAGGAATCTGAAGGAGGGAGAGCTCTCACACAATCCTTATGAGAAGTTCACACCCACAAGGAAGGATCATCCAGCTGTGACCTGACTGACCGGCTAGATTCCACCCCTTCACTGTTTTATCAAGTTAACATGAAATTATCTAACTGCCACCGGAACTAAGCTAGATGCTTTTAGATACGATTGCTGTATTTACGTAAAATTGAAGAACTGAACTAAAAAACAAACAGACCTTCTGCTCATTTATTCCACCTAACATATGCTGAGCACAATGCAAGTCAGTGAGGAATTGGAGATGACCTAAGCATGTTCTTGGGCCTGGACTTCAAGTTAGAGTATGAAACACAGGCAGCCGCACCGTGACGGCTGTGGTAGAGGGAGTAGTGCCCAGATCGTGTATACATTTAGCATGCTTGATGCTAACTGAAGGGCTGGAGAGTTGAGTCTCCTCAGAGGTACCTGAGTAGAAAGACCCAGCGACTCCTTCTGAGAATTCAGCCATTGAATCTGTTGGAGAGATGGGATTACACTGGTCACCAAGCTGAGAGTACTGGACACATGACTACAGGCGATCAAAATGATAAACCTGACTCGAATAGTTAAAACCTTGTCACTTGATCCACCCACCCCCACCCCTGATACACGTTGGGCCTGATCTGGTTTTCAACATTTTCTCTCTCTGTGTGTGTGTGTGTGTGTGTGTGTGTGTGTGTGTTGGCGGGGTTGATATTGAGGTCTATCTCTGATGTATTTTGTTGTTGTGAGTAGCCCTCTTGAATTTTCATTGTTTCTCTGGTTTTTTGGTAGAGGAAATCTAGGAGACAAGTAGAACAAGGGTGCCTGGGGAATGGAGTAGAGGAGGTATGTGTGTAAAGGTGAGCTGATATCAAGGAGTTTAGAAGGAAGAGAATGTTTCGAGACTAATTGTGCTAGCAATTATATAATACTGCTTTCTGTGATTGAACTATGGCATGCTATGGTATCTGTATTGGCTTCCAATAAAATGGTTTTGAAAAAAATTAAAGAAAAGAAAATCCTTGGGAGCTTGATTCTACCCTGACCCACATGGAGTCACCAAAGGGCAGAGCCAAATTTTGGATTAATATAGGAAAGCAAATCGAGGAAAATATTAGCATCTGATACAATAACAACTAAGCTAGTCTACAGTGATCAGAAGGGTACGATTGACTATGTGTTTAAAGGTGGAAAGAGCTGTTCAGGAAGATAAGAAACTACAAGGGCATTCTGACCTCAGACAGCTGCAAAACACCGTGTGAACTGAGACTGACTGCATGGCAGATGTGGGTTCATTAGTTGACTTTGTTAAGAATGAGGGAAGAGGTTAGCTTGCTAGCTCACTCATTGCTGATGCTTTGATTCTGAACCCTAAACCGTGCAGGAGAGAATAAGACTGCTTCCCAGTGTTCTAAGGCGCCCATCTTTATATCCATCTCCTGAGGAATGGCTGGTGGGTTGGAAGCACCGACTTTGTGGTTGTTTGCTGAGAGCTTTAACCATTGTACCGGCTCCAAAGAGCTAAAGCATGCCTGCTGCCAGGGAGTACATTACGAGTCATGGGTTCTGTAAATCTTTACAGGAACAGAGAGCTCCCACTGTCTCCCATGGAGCTTTTCTGGTTAGCAATCCAACATGCGGCCACGGCCTCATCATGCCTCTTGACTTCTCCCTCTAGGACCTATTGCACCTTGGCTCGGCTGGAACTTTGTTTTCTCCTTGGATATATGGTCCATTATGCAAAGCCCCGAATATAAATACAGATGCAATCGTCAGTCTATGGGATCTATGAAATAGGTACATTAGTATATGTGTGTTTGTAGAGCACAGATCTGTAACTATAATATAAAGAGTATATGAATATATATAGTTGTAAATGTTATGCATTCCCAGCTGTAAGAACTGTTCTTAATCAAGTTAGATCATAGACTGAATTATCTTACTATGATCTTACTCAATCAAGTTAGATCATAGACTGAATTATTTTACTATGATCTTACTCAATCAAATTAGATCATAGACCGAATTATCTTACTATGTTATCTATATCACAAGGTGTTTTTCACCTAAAAATGTGAAGAAAGAAAATACAGGCAAGGTGCAAGAAGAGGAAAAAAAAGGTGATGTGGTTGTGTCATTTCTTAATAAAGTCATGTATTTTTTTCTAATGAGAGAGTCCAATAACGAAGAAAAAGGACACTGTCAAGGATTTATTTACACACTCCTATGCCACTCACTCCACCAATAGATTAGTTGTTCTTAATAAAACTCTTCTATGAAATTAAAAAAAATTAGAGTTACCACAATTACAACTTTTAGAAGGAAACATGTATATGTCTCATCAACTTAATTTTGGTGGTTAATCGAGCTGAAGACATTGCAGGTAACCATGTTGCTATCTTGACTGCGCCCCAACTTTAGTGAAAGGGACACTCTTCTCTTTAGTAGCAATACAGCAATACAGGCTCCACAGCACCCACTGCTTTATGTTGTTACTGCCCAGACACTGGACAGTTTTTATGGAGAGCAATTTGGGATTCAACTGGTTTTTATAAAGGTATTATATTTCCTGGCGGTGTGAGGTTGAATTATCTGGTGGACACAAGCTTCCACGCAAAGAAAGAACTCGTCCATGCTCCCACGCCTATGAGCTCCTTCACAGGGAAATATGAATGCATTGCTCTTTCACATTCAGAAGCACCAGTGGTCAGCGTTCTCGTTGCCATAGTAACATCATGCAACTGCCTACCTCTAAGATTACTGCTGGGCACTCACTAGGCCTGTGTCATTTGGCAGCTAGATCAGCCCCTGTCCTGTGAGTTTTCACTGCCTGTCCTGAACTGACACAGTCATTGTGGACACTGCTTCCACCTTTCTCCTCTAATTTTCACGAATTCTTTAGAGGAAAGAGAACATGCGAGTTCCTATTCTGTCTGTGGGCACAAAGCCACTGGAGCCCAGACCTGCTGTGGACTCTTTTGCCTTCTCTTTGGTTGCTCTTGCGCTGGTCCAGGCACATGGTGGGCCTTGCACACCTCCACAGACTGATGCAAGAGAGGGGGCTGCATACAAGCTCAGTGAATGCAGTCTGAGATGTGACTCAGCCATCTAAGAGGGAGCACCAGTAACAGACAAATGCCAATATGATGGAAGTGTCTCAGGCAAAGAACAGGATGGAAACCAAATACGTAAACTATTCAAAGAGGTGGTGGGTTGGTTGGCAGGGGGTGGAGCAACCTGGCTCTTCAAATTGGGAGCTTCCATGTCTAGAGAAAAGAGAGGTGAGTTTGTAGTCAGAGACCCAGATGAGGGCACAGCACGTTGTCGATTGAATAAGTGACCTAACACTGAGGTCGGGGATGGACATTGGGCCTCTGCTCATATCCTCCCTCAACACAAGAACACTTTGTTCTAACCAATCGACAGTCTGAGATGTTCACCCTCCTGACACAATTGCTGAAGACAAAATGGGTGTATAAACAAATGTGGTGAAGTAGGCATATGGTGCCCGGCTATTAAAACATATACCATCTGGAGTCTTAAAGGCTTGAAGTTACACAGCCGCCATTCAGCAGTGAAGCCACAAGTCCACATGGAAAAAGCACACCACCAGTATGATCATGAGGAATCATAGGAACCGAGTAAAAGGCATCAGCAGACACATAACAAACAAAAATATATTGTTGAGAATGAGCAGGGCTGGAGCAGAGATCAAAAGCCCATCTGTAGACAGTGGAACAATCTCCCCACAGAGGGTCCACAGAGAAGGGATGATTTAACCAGGGTGCAGTAAAGCATCGATGAAGCATACTGTATTCCTCTGGTTCCTTGAGGCTTCCTCATCCGCCACTACCATGACCCCAGTGCTGCTTCTCAATTCCAACTAGACCGGAACATGTACACAGGTATAGAAAGGGATGGGAGCTCATGACACACAGAATCCAGGAACAGGAGTGGGAATAGTGATACCAGAAGGGTAGGGGGAAGAGGGGGAGAGGAAGGGAGAAAGGGGGAACTGATCGCAATGATGAACACATAACCATACACCCCTCTCCAGGGGGAAAACAACAGAAAACATGGGGAAAGGGAGACAGCGATCGGTGTGAGAGATGAAAATAATAACAGTGTACAATCTGTCAGGGGGTTATGAGAGTCGGGAGAGTGGGGGAAGAGCCAATACCAAGGGCGCAATAGAAAGCAAACGTCTAGAAAAGAATGAAGGCAACATGTGTACAAACATGCCTGAGTCAATTGATGTATGGATTGTGATGAGTTGTACGAGCCTCCAATAAAATGATTAAAATAAATAAAATAAATGGGTGACCTTGAGCAAGCCTCTGACACTTTCCTCAGTAATACATTCTTCAAATGGTTGTCATAAGAATCATCCACAATGTTATTTGTGAAAGGGCTTTAAAAGCTGTATGCGTTTATTACCAAGCTTGTCCAGTTGGGCAAGAAAGGCAGAAGCAGGCTAAAAAGTTTTAATCAGAACTAGTTCAAAATAAGGCAAAACAGAACCTAGCAGAAAAACAGGAAACAATGTGAGGCTTAAAACTTCAGCATACTGTCCAGGGTACGAGGCTCTTCCCACAGAGGAATATATATAGCACCCAGTGCTTGGAAGCTTCAGGAAAGCATCCGTTTCCTTCCCTTCCTGGCCCTGCTCTGCCCTGTGTGGCTGACAGACAAGCCCTGAGGCTGGGGGAGGACTCGCTAGGGGAACTGACCCTGAAGTCCACAAGAAGATCCTCAAAGCTAACTCTGGGCTGTGAGATGCTCGGCAGTGACCTGCATGATGAGTCACCCCCACTCACCTCTCAGGCCCCCAGGGTTCAGTTTTTTGTTGTTGTTGTTGTTATTGTTGTTTTGCTGATGGTGAAGGTATTTTATTTGTAAGCATGCTGCCAGCCACATGTTCTCTGGAAGGCTCCCTTCTTTTTGAAAGCTGCTCTCTCGTGCTGTGCCGGTGGGGAGTGGTTGCGAAGTGGGGGGTCTGCTTTCAGAGCGGCAGGAGGTCCTGGGATGTGCCCACCTTTGTGGAGAGTGGCCTGCTGCAAGCCAAGTCTTGGGGCTGTGCAGGGGTCTGACACTGTCAGTGGGGTAGTCATCGGCTTTATAGTATCTGACTGTCCCCTGACCTCCTCCTCCGTAAATCATTCCGATCCCCTTTTCTTGTTTGCCGTTTCATGCAGCAAGAGGGTGGCCAGGTGATAACACACACTGATCACGGGCGTGGCAGCCAGCATCCTTTCACCAGAACAAAGCCTATTTCAGGCTTTCCTTCCCGGTTTGGAATATTGCTATTCTCACCCCAAAGAAGGGCACCTGTTTTTCCTGGTTCGCCCTTTGCCTTTAACTGACTGCCTGACCTCCGAGAAGGACAGCATCTTCTTGGGACAAGAGTTGCTTCCCTTGAGGGAAATGAAAGTGTAGACCAGAGTCTTGGTTTTGAGATCATGGTGGGCCCTTCCAAAGAAAACATCCTCTTTACTGAATGAATTATCAAACTCATCCATGGACTTGAGCTTGTCAGGGGGAACTCTGACACTCTGCAGAGATTACAATTGCATGTTCAAGGTGGCTTGTCGGAGGACGATTTTTATGTGTTTAAATTGGAATTTCTACCCTTCAAAGAGGAATGAATAGATATGCAAATTATGTGAATCACATCCTTGAGCAGATGTTTGTGATCGTAGAGCTGATAAAGGTCACACGGTGGACAACAGCTGCTGGTTGGGAAGAGGGCTGCCGCGCGGAGACGGACGTGACGAGGAAAGAGAAGGTTCCCTCTGAGAGAAAGCCTGGCGCATCCAGATGAGGAGCATATCATCCTTTAGGAACACAGGACTCCGGAGGAGGAGAGCCTGCACAGCCAGTCTTCAGTGTAAGTAGGTGCTGTTGAGTCTGTTCTGGTCCAGAGCGACCCCGGAGCCCTGGCAACCGTGTGCCTTCCTGAAAGCTGGAATTGCAGCAACTCTTTATGCTTCATGTTTACACACATAGAATATTTTAAAGGCTTCATAAATACATTTTATTAAGAAAAACTAACATCCAGCTTGATAGAATCAATAGGGCAGGGGATCACTGTGAAAAGAAAATCATCAACAGTGCTAGTTCTGTATATATTCCATCATCGAAGCCTTCCCACTGTAGAACAGCTAAACAGCAGAGACAAAGAAGGGTCTCCAGGAGATGGATGGGCGCCGTGGCTTCAACCATGGGCTCCAGCACAGGCACCCTTGTGAGGGTGACTCAGGAGGGCAGGGGTATCATTGCTCTTGTCATGAAAAGGCACCTGCAGCACCATGCTGGTTGGTCACAGTGACATCAAATGCCCTCCTCTTTGCTCTCTGTTTTCCTCTCACCTGTCATAAAAGAGGGATCACGGTGGCAGAGAAGTCATGGTCCCCAGCCAGCCCGTTCAGCAAACTCTCCAACAGCTTTCAAGCGGCACCACTTTGGTTTCATCCAATGAGTCCGGGAGTTGAGAGCATACATGATGCGCTGCAGTATGGAACACAAATGGAAAATGCCAGACCAGACCCTGATGAAAATTTCGACATTTTCTATGAAAACAGTTCTGGTGCAGTTCCATTATTACCTACGTACCTATTCAATATTAAATGTTTTGTTCTTGGGTTTGTTTCAAGAACTCAAGATTATTTAAATCGCTAGAAGAAAGGCTCAGAATAAAGAAACAAGCAGACACTACAGACATGATATAATTGTTCAGCTAAGATCTTAGGCACATTATATGTTTCAAGGGAGGAATTGTTCATAAGAAATTTGGAATTTTTTGAATAATTGATCACTTGTATTATGGAGTCCTCCATAAACGTTTTTAAACATTTAGCATAAATACGTTTTAATATACTTTTGAACTATTTTGAAGCGAAGTCACATTCTTTTTTAAGAAAACTTTTTATCGTGAAGGTTTACAGAGCAGTGTTTCATTCAAGAATCCATACACACCTTGTTTCCTGTGTTTTGATACCATTTCTATGTGTTTGGACAGTAAAACTAGATGTGATGAAAACCTGGTGTGCCCATACTGACAGAATGAGTCATAGAAAAAAGTGCAGGTGGCATGGAGTGCCCTTGTTTTAGGGACCACGTCTCATCTTTCTGCAGATAAGTAAGGTGACATCAACCTGAAGCAGCTCTGCTATTACCAGCCAATGCTCACAGAATTCTACACACTATAGACTCCAGAGAGAGCTCACGGAGAAGGCCATCGTGCTTGGTCAAGAAGCCGAGAAAGAGAAGATGACTTTCTTTTTTTTTTTTTTTAGCTTTTCAACATTTTTTAAAAATCATTTTATTAGGAGCTCATACAACTCTTTTTTTTTAACATTTTATTAGGGGCTTATACAACTATTATCGCAATCCATACACACATCAATTGTGTAAAGCGCATTTGTACATCATTCTCAAAACATTTTCTCTCCAGTTAAACCCCCGACATTAGGTCCTCATTTTTCCCCTCCCTCTCCGCTCCCCCTTCCCTCATGAGCCCTTGATAGTTTATAAATGGGTATTTTGTCATATCTTGCCCTGTCCGACGTCTCCCTTCACCCACTTTTCGGTTGTCTGTCCCCCAGGGAGAAGGTCACACACAGTTCCCTCTTTCCTACCCATTCTCCCTTTACCCTCCCTGTTTTGCCACTCACACCACTGGTCCTATAGGGCTCATCCGCCCTGGATTCCCTGGATTTTCAGTTCCTATCTGTACCAGTGTACCTCCTCTGGTCTAGCCAGACTTGCAAGATCGAATTCAAGTCATGGTAGTGGAAGCGGGGAGGAAACATTTAGGAACTAGAGGAAAGTTGTATTTCTCATCATTGTTACATCGCACCTTGACTGGCTCATCTCCTCCCCGAGACCCCTCTGCAAGGGGATCTCCAGTGGCCTACTAATGGGCTTTGGGTCTCCACTCCGCACTCCCCCCATCATTCACTATGGTAAGATTTTTTGTTCTGATGATGCCTTACACCTGATCCCTTCGACACCTTGTGGTTGCATAGGCTGGTGTGCTTCTTCCATGTGGACTTTGTTGCTTCTGAGCTTGATGGCCGCTTGATTACCTTCAAGCCTTTAAGACCTCAGACGCTATACTTTTTGATAGCCGGGCACCATCAACTTTGAGAAGATGACTTTCAATGACATGAATATTGAATAATTTACTGGATATAGCGCCTGGAACAATTGGCCCGAACATTGTGAAGCTGGCTCAGGACAGATGTCTTATTGGACATATGGTCATTGTGAGTCAGAACCAGTTTGCTGGCACTTAACATCACCACCAACAATATAGTTCTGTGAGAACTTAAATGTTCTGTGAGAACTAAATGCAGGGGCTAAACACCGTATGATCCATAGCCAGCATATCTGTAGTCCTGATGCCCACAAAGAACTTTATCATTCTCGGGGTGGAAGCTGTGGGATTTGCTTGCAAGCTTGATCCTTAGTCTGTTCCCAAAGAGACATGCTCCCCTCCAGCCAAAGCCAGTTGGTTTAATGTGCTATATGGAACTGAAAACAACAATATGGAAAATAGCAGTCATTTTTTATATTCAAACAATAGACTTGCATAAACTGTGTCCAGTGCTCACTCACTGCCACCAAATCAATTCTAACTCATAGGGGCCCTATAGCACAGGGTAGATTGCCACTGTGCGTCTATAGGACTGCAACACTTTATGGAGGAAAGCCTCATCTTTCTCTTGAAGAGAAACTGGTGGCTTTGAACTGCTGACTTTGTGGTTACTAGCCCAATACACAACCCCCTGGGCTCTTTAGAATATGTCTAGTTTTCTTGAACTGGTTTCTTAACCCAGAGAGGTGTTGTCAGAAAAAGAGGGTACTTCTCTTCAACTCTTGAAGTTCCAGAGTTGTTTGAAAGTAGAACAAGAGAAAAGAACACAAGAAGTTGTAAACAACCACAGAATAAAGGCAGGTGAGAAGTAGGGGAAAGTCATTCAGAAAGAACTCTGTCTGTCTTCTCACCAAGAAAATGAGGAGCTGAAGGAGCCCAGGTGGTATCGCGGTTACCACTGGGCTGTGATGCACAAGATCCGCAGTTCAAAACCACCTGCTGCTGGTCCTTGGGAGAAAGACAGGGCTTTCTACTCCTGTAAAGAGGTAGAGTCTCAGAAACCCACGTGGGTAGCTCCCCTGCCCCACAGGGTGGCTGTGATTCAGCATGCACTCGATGGCAGGGAATAATGACTCGTCCCCACGGTTGTCATTCAGAGGGCCTTTGCAGGAGGAGCAAAGTTGTTTGAAGGAGGTTTCTCGAACAAATGTTGTAGGCTTGCCGAGCCACTGTGGAAATAGAACTAGAGCAGTCGGAACGGTTTGTATCTGACCCTGAGAAAGAACTTGGGCAGTCAGCAAGTCTTCAACTCAAGCGCTCACTGCCACCGTGTTGATCCTGACTCAAGGCTGACTGAGTTCAAAGGCTAGTGACAAAAGCAGTAGAGGTAAGTGGGTACATGAGCACACCTAATCAAAACAGCAGACATACCTTAGTAGTTTTATTCAGACTAGGGAGGAGAACTGGTCCTTAGCCCCCCGAAGACAGGTGGCTTTTGTGCTTAGTTGATTGCATAAATCAAATGGAGTGTTGTTGTGCCCTCCTCACACCCCCGGGACACACAGACCCAGTTAGAAAACTTAAAGTTAGCGATCTTCTCTAGGTGTGTTGAAAGACAGGGATATTCAGTAACTGCTTTCACATGCACCATCGGAGCCCTGCAACTGCGTAGCACAAGAGGAAGACATTAATGTGTATGTATCTATTGACGTATAACAATGTTACTAGACACTTAGTGACTTAAAACGGCACAGATTTGTCATCTCACAGGTTCTGAGCATCGGGAGTCAGGGCGTGGTGCACCTGCACCCTTGGCAAGGTTTCAATCATCACATCGGACAGGGTGGGGCTCTCTTTCCTGCTCATACATTGGTGGGCAGCATTCAGATCCTTGCATGCTGCTGAGCTGTGGGCCTTCGTTTCTTGCTGGCAGTTGACCACAGGACATCTAATTCATCAAATGTGCTCGCAGGATGCCAGTTGTTATTTCAAAGCTAACAAGACTCAGAGTCCTTGCATCTGTAATCTTATGTAACACAATCAAAGAAGTGGCATTCAGTCTCTTTATCTTATTTCAGTTATTGGTCCTACCTGCACAACTGCACAAGGAAAGGATAACGGAAGCGTTCTTAGCATCTGCTCCTGTGTGCCAGGAACGTCAAAGACATTGGATAATTACGTTTTCAACTTCACCCTGATGTGCATATTATTATTACTTTATGAATGAGGAAATGGAGACACGCAGGGGTGAAGTAACTTGTCCCAAGGTCACAAAGCTAGGGGGAGTGAGTCTGGGGTTCAAATGTAGATCTAATTGTGTATAACACAAGTGTTATCCCCCTGTGAAGAGCAGAGGATGACTTCCAAGAACGGTGCAGAAGGGGGTAGTTGATTTTACATACGTCTTTCCCTTTCAGAATCAAAGGATACTTCTTCTGAACCAACAGGAGCATTGCTGGTGTCGTGGGGCACATGCTGGGCTGCTAACCTCAACGTCAGCCCTTGTAGCACCATGTGCTCCCTGGGCGACAATTAAGGCTTTCAACTTCCGTAAAGTGTCACATTCTCAGAACTCCTCAGGGGCAGTGCTATCCTGTCCTAGATGTCGGGATTGACCCAATGGCTCTCAGAGTTCAAATATTTGAGAATCCTTTGATTTGGGCTGGGGCGCGAATTTTGGAGGTGAATAAGATCAAATGATGAGTTACAGCTACAATGACAAAGCATACTTTGAGAAATCATTTAAAGATACAACTTTGAGATAAAAAGGGATTTTTAAAAAATCAAGGAGAAATGTCATTAACTTTTCATTCCATTTTCTAAGAACTATTTGAAGCCCCCTAGTACTTTTGAATCAAACTACGTGGTGTAACTTATAAAAATTTAATTAGTATAATAACCTTAAACTATATGCTATCTTTGCAACACTGCTATTATTTTTCCATTGACTTGGAGTTTTATTTGTATGCAAAAATTATAAAAAAATAATGTACTTACTACATTGACTTAATTAATTGATCTAGTTTAACTGTGTTCAGTAGTAATATAATCAAGGTGCAAAGGAAGATTTAGATTTAGAGATTTAAAGTATATAAGTGAAAATCTTAACAAAAACAATTGTTCATAGAGTAGAGCACAGATGTTACCATTTTAACATGCAATCGATATAAAAATTATTTGAGTTACTTGCCATTCCTTTATTTATGCCACATTTTCAAAACCCAGTGTGCAATTTATATTTACAGTTCATCACAGCTTAGGTGCTATATTTTCATTGGAAATATTTAATCTATATTTAGTTATCATAAAATTTGCTGTTGAAAAAGTAAATTCATATGCCCACATTTTCTCCAGCATATTTTAAATTTTTCAAATAACCGAATCACTGCATTTCAATTTTAATTTGTTAAAATTGAGTAAGTAGCTTTAGTAATCACATTAGTCATATTTCAAGAAATCAGTAGCCTCAGAGGGCTACCAATATTGGTTCTGGTCCCAATCTAGGGAAGGTCTAGAGCATTCCCATTTTTACAGAAAGTTCCCTTGGACAGCAACAATCTAGACACTCAGCAAACAACTTTGAAGTACTGCTGACTTGGAAAACTGATGTTTACAAGAAGTTAGGGCAAGGACTTAGCAACTCGTACTTAAATCTAACTTTTGGTTTGGCCCCTCATACAATGATGATGATGATGATGATGATACCTTAATGAATGCTTCTTCTGTATCTAGCACTTTATAGTCCTTGGGGCTAGGTGATGCCATCACTCTGGTTTACAGGTGAGGCACAGAAAGGCTCAGTGGCATCCTCAAAGACATATTTCTAGGAAGCGGCAGAGCAAGTCTAAACCAGGACTGCCTGCCTTGAGAACTTGCATCCTCACTCAGTTTGCTCTTCAGCCTCTCAGCTATTAATATTTATCCTTTTATGTTCATTCTCAATTAGATTCTCTCATCCTTGAGCTGAAGGTCCTGTGGCATGCTTCTCTCCACCCAGTGGGCTCCTCGTTCTCCAATTCCAGACTTAAGCTTAGGTTGCCCTTTGCCTGGCATTTCTCACGTATCCACTTCCATCTGACTAACCTCAACCCGAGTCCACGGTCACTTCACAAACACCGTCCTCCAGAAGCGGTCTTCTGCTTCTGATTTGAGACGTTATCTTAAGGTAGCTCTGCCTCCTGCCATATTAATCTCTTTCTGGTTGACATTCTGATTACTCACGTTTCGGCTCCTTACTCAGCAGGAAGCTCCTTGCAGGCTGTGCCTGCGGTGGAGCGCATTGTCTGTATTTCCTACAATGTTTCCAGTGGTGCTGAGAAAGGTCTGTGCCATCAATCGCGATTTGTCCTTCAGATAATTCCTAGACTGTGTACCCTTTTGGAAGAATTCATTTATTTTGTGAGAGTTTTGATTCAAAGCTGGGAGGTTCTGTCACTGAGTTTCTCTGATGGTTTTTTTTTTAATTATTATTCATAATTTGAAAGTAATATCTTTGACATGCAGGGTTCACAAATGTTTTTCTTCAAGTGAGGTCACAGAACAAGTTCAAAAATCAAGCTACTACGAACTATTCGAGTCAGTGATGCTATCGCGGGGGGCTTGTTATCAGTGCAGCCCCTGCTTTCAGGTTCTCTCTATGGGACGATGAAGGATGCTGAGGACAGAGGGGAATGGCTAGTTTAACTGGATCGTGGTCAGAATGATCACAATCATTATTACTGTTGGTCCCCTTGGTGGAGCTCTTCCCTCCTGGGGACAGACCCCTTGCTCCTTGCATGGGGTGAGGTACAGAAGACACATGATAAGGGCACCTTGGCCTTGGACCTCACCCTAGATCAGGCTTTCTCTTACTCCACACCCCAAGCAGGGAGACATAGGCACAGCAAATGGGACCTCTGAGGCCTGAGAGAGAACGTGCCGTGGAGGGCCCTCCAGCCCAGCACAGCGGGGGGCAGAAGCTCCAGGCCGCACCGCCGCCGCAGGTTTATAGTTTTCAAGGATTTCTCTGCTGATTCTGTTTGCATCCAAACGATGTGTTAGCCAACGCGCTGAGTATGATGCTGGCTTTCCATCTGCCCAGGAGGAAATGACTGCTGACAGTTTCATGGTTTGTTTCCTCTTCCTATTGGGCAACGACAATACCTATTCAGTTGATGATTTGGACTATACCTGATCTTCATTGCTCCAGTGACTTGGACTGGGACAGACCTGTGGTATCTGGAGGGAAACCACCAGGGTGGAAATGACCATCTTTGGGCTCTTATATGAGTGCATGGAAAGTTTTTTCCAGTGGGTATAGGCCGCTGTTTCCAGACAGCTGCCTAGGGCAACTTGTCACAAGGGTTTCTAATACATATTGGAGGTAAATGGGGTCAGAGACCTTCGTCCCATGAAGGGGTTTTTCTCCTTGTCCAATTCTAGGGCGGTGGGAAGTGAAGTGTGCTCAGCAAGCAACTTGGATGCTTTGGGAGTTGGTAGGAAAATTGGGAGACTGATTCTACTTTTGTGTGTGTCCTCCTTCCACTTGGGACCATGGATTTCCACTGGTAAAAAATTAGGTGGTTGAATTAAGATTCTTTAATTCACTGATTCTGGTCCTATGGTTCTCAGATGAAATCACATCCATATGGTGGGGTGACTTTTTGTAATATGGCTCTTCTACTCATGTCTCTGTAACTCCCCCAAATGATTGGGTGGGGTGATGAAAATAAGTCATGTGTAATAGTAATAGAGGGGGTTGGTCAATTTCAGTTACAGACCTCTTGGCTATCAGGATGAACGATCTTTGAGGCAGGAAGAGAGATGGGGGGTGGGGGGGATTCCAGATCTCTGTTGGATGTGGTGGAAGCTGAGGCTAGAGGTGTTGGAGAGTGTGGGACAGATCCAGAGGAGCGGCACTGAGACTAGGGGACTGTGAGAGAGAGTCACAGGTGGGATTCCTGGTTCATGGAGGCAGAGGTCCAAGGACCACATGAGGGAGAGGCGAAGGACCATAGAAAGACTGGGTTGTTGGTTGTTAGTAGAGAATGCCCTTCAATTGGACTCTAGCCACAGGCACCAAGTCCAGAATCACAATACATCACACAAGGATAGAAGGGCCATATTAACTTGCGATGACTCACATGCTCCACACTTTTTTCTCACAGAGTGCCTGGTGGCTTAGACTCGCTGATCCTTTAGTTAGCAGTTTGGCACTCATCTGTTTCATTGTTCAGCCTCATTTCCTACAAGGGGCTCATACTTCCTTCTCAGAACTTGGCCCTCTCCTTCCCGAACCACCTTGGGATTCTTCCTCACTCTAAGTTATCCAAAGAAATGGGTCTTAGTTTCTAGAGCATGGGTTAGACATAGTTCAACCTGCCTACTCCCAGGCCAGCAGGCTTTGAGCCTTACCTCCCTGAAGATCCTCTAGAATCACATCCACCCCGGACTTCATGCTTTCAAGGTTTAAGCATGTCGAGGTACGAGGACTCCTTGGGATCCAACGTTGTGACGTCTTCCAAGTTTGGAGCTTTGTTCTCAAGTGTCCAATTTACTTACCAAGCAGTAAATACATAGCATTTCTCTCTCTTTTTTCCCCCAGAGAACAAAAAGAAGGCTTCAAGCACTGAAGTCACTTTTCCAAGTTGGGGAAAATGGACTAGCTTGCTTCAGCCAGTGAGGCAGTTAAGATTTGAACTCAGTTCTCCCAAATCCTGAATTGCTGTTGTCATTATTAATTAATTGCCCCATATGCATCACAAAAAGAGTATACTTTGATCCTCATGGGCAGGCCTTTTCAAATCACTGGGTGATAGAGAGAGTTGGTGCTTGGTGCTAATCTGAAGGTTTGTTTGAACTCACACAGCAACATCATGACAGGAGGGTCCGGGGATGCTCGCAGAAGAGAAACAACAAAACTATTGCCATCAAGTTGATCTGACTCATAGCGACTCTACTGGATAAAGTAGAACTGCCCCACATGGTGTCTGGAGCTATACTTTTTATAGACACATACTCCAGAACCTTCTCTCACAGAGTGGCGGGTGGGTTCTAACGACTGATACTGAGCTTAGCAGCCCAGCACGTAACCACTTCATGGCCAGTGCTCCTCCGGTATGAATGCAGCACAAAAATCCCTGCGGAGCTATGTTACTCTGTGACACGTGAGGCCACTATAAGTCTGAACTGACTTGTGACACAAGGGTTAGTTTGGAAGTCTGATTCTCCCAGAAGTGGGTAGCATTGAAGAACCTGGAAATTCATTTATTTTCTCCTTTAAATAATTCCTACAACCAAAGTTGAGTCCTATAATGTGTACAACAGAGAAACTATATCAATCAAGGAAATAGGCATCCCTTTGAGTGTCCCCTCCCTGAAGCATTACCTGCTTCCTGCCCCTTATTTGCAAGCCTAGCGGTTCGGGGTCCATCCTCAGTGCTCCTCACGCATTGCATCATCTGCAGTAAGGGACCTTCTACTTCCAGTTTTATACCTTACATCCCAGGCAAGGTTTGGATCAAGTGTCCCAAGCTACAGCGATGCAACCTGGAGTTGTGGAGGTGTGTTAGTCTGAGTAGACTAGAGAAACAAATCCAGAAATGCTCATATGTGTGTAATAGAGAACTTTATATCAAAGAGGAATTGTATATTGAGAAAACATCCTATCCCAGTCCAGATCAAGTCCATAAGTCCAATATTAGCCCATATGTCCAATACCAATTTATAAAGTCCTCTTCAGACTCATGCAAAACAAGCAATGATGTTGAATGCAGGAAGGTCACAGGCCAGTGGATGGAAAGTCTTGTGGATCCAGTGACAGTGGAAGCATCTCAGCGCTGGCAGGGGTCTCCATGGCACCAGTGTAGTTTCATGTGTCTTGTCAGCAAGAATGTCTAACAGGGAGTGAGCCTGTATCTGGCCTCCAGGGAGCTATTTACTCCGTATGTGCCTCCCAAATGAAGTCATCAAGCTGCGACTTGATTGACAGGCTAGATCCCAACCCTTCGCAAGTTGACAGGAGATGATGTAACTGCCACAGGAGGTGTTAATGCACCATGGAGTGGATAGATCAATCTCTCCCCCTCTGTTCTTTGATGTCCTTCTCCAAGGCACAGATGTTTGCTGCTGTCTTTCTGGACAAGCTCTGTGCTGAGTGAGCACGCAGCTTGAGCTGCCTTCCAGCGTCCAGACTCATTGTGAAGTGGAATGATGTGGCTGCATCACGTCCTGTGGCCTCTATGTTCATCACTCTTCATTATCCTCACTCTGATTTCCACCTTCCCAAAATTCTCAAGGAGGCCCGGTGGCTCTCTAGAGTAAGCATTGGACTGCTACCTGCAAGGTCAGTGGTTCTAACCCACCAGCTGCTCAGAGGGAGAAAAATGAGATTCTCTGCTTCCATAATGTTTATAGTCTTGCAAGTATCTTCAGAGCACTTCCATTCTGTCCTTGAAGGGAGTGAATAAACACCATCTTTGGTGTTTCAGTTCCTAGATAACTCAGTCCACAACTCCATAGCCCTATGTGAAGGGTGCCCGCACCCTCTCCTATTGCTCTGAAGTTGAATTGAACATTGAGATGCAACATTCCATTGCAACAACAAATATTTCCGAGGATGCCACTCTCAACTGCAAGATTAACATTTCGAGGCAGAAGCTTTTTGTGTCCTAATCAAGATGATGAGCTTCACACAGTACAAAAAAAAAAAGAGTTTGACTCATAAAACATGTATTGATGTTGCATTTGGGAACAGCTGCAGCCTGCCTGTGTGCAGGAATACACAAAAAGATTACCCGCCAAAAATCAATCTTTTCATTTCTGGAAGAAGAGAGGAGGCAAAAATAACACTCTGTGGAGATGACTGACATACTCTGGCCAAGCATCCTATGTTAATGTAACAGTCGGGAATTAGGCACATGGGGCTGAAAAGCACTCCTGTTATGATATGTTTGATGGCTCTGTGGAAAGGCAGCAGCCACGCCTGCAAGATATGTCTCACTGTTTTCTTGAGCTCTTTTTAAATAAGCCAAGCTGTGAAGCTTTCACTGGGAAGCTGATCCCCACATTAGGCAAAACGTTCATGTTACACAGTCTAAACAATGTCAGAAGTCAAACAGAGGTGGAGTGGATGGATTAGTTGCATGTTCATTTATTTATATATCCATTCATTCATAGAATCCAACCCTGTTCAATAGCACTTTCTGTTACAATAAAAGTGCCCTTTACTGAATTTCATAATAAAGTCCTTACTAGGATTTTGTGGCTATTGAGCCATCGAAATGGGCCTCAATTGATGGAGAAGTTGGATTTTCAATTTAAAAAATTTTTTTAAAGAAGCTCTTATAGCTACCATGTTGGACAGCAAGTTGTGAATTCACCCCCTTAAAAATATTGACTGGATATCCTACTGACTGACTTCATAAAAGTTGTTCAAGAAGTATTTAGGGTGGACAAGTAGACATTCAATATGGTTTTGTTTATTTTTAATGAAATGCGGAAATCAAACTGTGTCCAAAATGGTTGTAATAATGTAGAAACTAACTTTCATGATACACGCAATTTATGAGAGTGCAGTTGTTTTGTGACGTCTTGTTGATTCCAATCCTATGTATACTGTATCTGATGATGGGATGTATCATTTTATGTATTTGTATATGATTGGTTCAAAATAATTAAAAAGACATGGTTTTCATTGAAAAAACATTATTTGTGTTGGGCCTGGAATTCCAGAGAGAACAGGAAGTGATGATAGAAACAATGTTTGGGTCCAGGATAGATTTAACAAGAGGGGCTGGAAAATGCATGGAGGGGCACTAGGAATTGGATGACACCTCCATCCGGGAATTGAAACAAATTTTCTACAGGTTAAAGGTAAAAATGGGAACAGCAAATACAAAACTACAGGGAATTTTGGGTGACAACTTGAGCATCATGGTACAAGTGACTGCTTAATCTTTTGTCATCCCCCAAAACAAACACTGGAAGTTTTTCCAACAGACTAGACCCATCGATGAGATTATGTCGAGAAAGTGTCTGAAGAAGCTGCAGAGAAGAAATCACGGTCCCATCTCAGCCTGTTGCAAGCACCACGTACATGAACACACAGTATCAAGTTCACTGAAGCAGCAGAGTTATAATTCTGTACTAATAGCAATAACATATTTTCTGAGAGCTAGTGTTGATGATGATAGACTCACTGTTAATTTTTGAAAACAGGAATTGCAAGATGGAAACAGAATGTCCTTATCTTCCAAGCAAAGAAATCTTCTCCAAATTTAATATTTTATACTTAGCATAAAACAACCCCCAAACAACGGAACTCACTGCCATTGAGTAGACGGCGACTCATATCATCGCTGTAGTACAAGGTAGAACTGCCCCTGTGAGTTTCTGAGAATATCATTCTTCAAAGACATAGAAAGCCCGTTTATCTCCCAATTATCACCCAGTAACAGGAAAATAGGAAAAAACACAATTCTTCTGACCTTTCCCTCTGCCTGTCGATGTGCACTGAGCCATGTTTGTACCTGGCAGGGTATGACCATGGTGGTATTTAGCGTCCACTACTCTATGAGGTAGGTCATTCTAGTCTGAACTTACAGATATGGAAGTCTAGCTCTGTGCAGGCGCAGAACTTTTTTAAGGTCATACAGTGAGTCTGATTCCAAGTTCAGTTGGTCTTATTCCAAGACTACGGTCTACTTCATTACCTCACACTCCTTTTAAGCTTTCTGCTGCTCTTCTGGTGCAAGGGTCACAGTAGGACTTTATAAGCTTATGGAGCGAGGAAAGAAGAAGAAAATAACCCAGCTGGTGCTTATGCATCGTGCAATGCAATGGTATCCTTAAAGGAAGGTTACAGGATTTCAGTCCAAACATGGGTAGAGACATACGTGGTTGAACAGGATCAAGGGAAACTTCCTGGAGGAGATGAATTGGATATAAACTTTGACAGGCAGATAAGATTTTGACAGGTGGCAGGGAGGGAATAGAAGGCAGGCAGGAAAGGAGACTGAGATGGGGAAAAACAAATCTGTTAATTACACACAATAAAATACCTTCTGACTGAAAATAGCCACAGTTTCCCACGCCCAATATTTAAAACCTGTACAGATGGATGAAGAAAATACCTACCGTTCCTACATTTTGAACCAGTTGTATTTGTTTGTCTAGTTTAAATCTATCACAAAATATAGCATTCACCTTTGGGTAAGAATCATCCATGATTTAAGGAAATTTTATAATTTATTTAAATAAATTTTAAATTTTATTTAAAAATATTAACTACGTTTATGCTAGACACTGGAACTAGGCAAACAAGAAGACACGACTCCTGCTCCTCTGGAGTTTACTGGGAGGAGAACTGGTATGTAGAAAATATAGTCCTTATTTTGCTTGGGGAAGCTGGAGAGGGGGTTTAGAAGGTGACCCAGAGTTGCCTGAGGGTTAGGAGTTGGTCAGTCTGAGTGTGAGGGAGGGAGATGGAGAGGTATAGTGTCTCCGGCAGAGGGAACAACATATGTGTAGTGCTCCTGTGGGAATTACTTAACTTCCTAGTCTTCTTCAGGAGCTGAAAGGACACCCAAGCCAAAGTCTGAGGAAAGCCAGGAGGGGAGATGAGAAATTATCCAAAAGTTGAATTGCTGATAGCCTTACAGAGGGCTGTTTTATCTTAAGCACAATAAATCCGTATGTTCTACAAATATAAAGCAAACTCCAAGTCCATTGTTCTCGAAAAAACAATGTCAATTTAACCAAATGCATGAATAAACAAAGCAAAACAAAAAACCTGTTCCCAAAGTTGTAATGAAGTTTGAAGAGACACGGATCTTTAAAAACAGGAAGAATTTTCAAAGTAAAAATCCAGTTCCTTGAACTATACTTTGGAATTCAGGTCCGTAATTACTTGTTCTTGGAAACACATGAGCCCCATGTGTTCTTTTGTCCGTGCATCTGCTCACAGTAGACCTGGAGCAGATGGTTAAAGATACTGTGCACCCCCTTGCTCACCCTGACCTTCCAGCTGAGAATGTAATGCATTGCTCCAACACCGTTGCTATTTTACTCGTGGTATTTAAGAACAAAAGGGGCCCTTGTGGCGTGTAGGTTATGCATTGGGTGGCTGACAGCTAGGTCAGCAGTTGGCAACCATCAGCAGCTCAGAGGGAGAAAGAGGAGGCTTTTTACCTGTTAAAGAATTCCACTCTTGGAAACCTACAGGGTGCAAGTCTACCTTGTCTCACGGGTCCCTGTGAGTCAGAACTGAGTCAATGACAGTGAGTAGTAACTCACGCCGTACAAGGATTCCGATTACAGACCAGTGTTGATTTAGTATCAATCCGTCTGTGAGTGCGAATGAGAATTCCCTAAAGGAAAAGTGGCATTTTTCACTATTAATCATCCTAGGATGAGGCTAATCTGGGGATGAGAATTTCAGATGAGCGAGCGTGGCTTTAGAGGAGGGAGGACCGAGATTGTTTTATGCCTCAGTTCATGTGAAACCCAGAACTCTCCTGGGGAACTGGAGGGGAGACAGGCCACAGCACAGAGAGGCAACCCAGTGTGGGACCAAAATTGTGGCTCTTTGAGCAGTGGATTGTTCTTGTGTTCTGTTACTCCACTGATGCACACTTTCAGGCAGGGAACAGCATGGTGGCTGGAATGGAGGCCACGTGGAAGAAGACAAAGGATTTGTTTCTGAGCACACATCGATAGAGCGTTCGCATCTTTGGGGTGTAACATGGAGGCTGGGGGTAAGTTCAGCTCAAAAGATGGGGAACTCTCACCTTCTATGTGAGGATCGCATAGAGCGGTAAGCACGTTCACAGGTTGGCGAGGGCAGGCCAAATCAGTAGGAGATGGGAGAAGACTATGGAGGGTGAGGCGAGGTCTGCAAAGTGAACTTACCAGAGTGGACTTGTCAAACTTTACTGTGGGCTTGGAGACCATGAGTAGGTTGGCTTTTCTGAGGCCTAACTGTCGAAAAGAGCCACTGCGATGTGGACATACAAAGGTAAACAGGTTTTGTATGACCTCGTAGGCAATGCCACGGCATTTGCATGTTGGGATGTGGAGCTATGATGTAATTTCTCAACAAGGGAATGGCATTACCAAGTTTGAATTTTTGGAAAGATTTTTTCCAGTTTCTGTAGGACAACGAAATAGAGGAGGTAAATTTGATGACAGGCCAGTAGCTAGAATGCCCTGACTAGTTATTGTTTTTTAGATGCAAGGCAAAAACAATACCAAACAAAAATCAAAATCCGTACTCGATCCGTGACAGTAAAGAGAGAGGAGGGGAGAGACATGTGATATGCAAAGAAGTAGAATCAAGGGTAGCAGGGGCTGGTGGTCCCTCGGTAGATGGGGTGGAGGGAGGGTGATATGCTCGCCAGCAGCCCTTTCAAACAATTAGCACACTCTCTGAAAGATTGGGAGCTCAAAGCTCCCAGGGACTGGATGGGGGTTGGGGGAGAGATCTGGCAGTTCACTCCAGTCAAAATTAAAATTCCCCAAACCAGAGCTGAACCACTGCCCTAGAGCCCATCCCAATTCACAGGCACCCTACAGGACAGAGCCGATCTGCTCCTTGGGGCTTCCTAGGCTGTGAATCTTTATAAAAGCAGACATCCTCATCTGTGTGTGTGTTTATTAAGATCATTTCATTGGGGGCTCTTGCAGCTCTTATAAGAATCCATACAACAGTTGTATCAAGCATATTTGTACATAGGTTACCATCATCATTTCCTACACATTTACATCCTCATCCTTTTAAAGTGGAACTGTTGGTGGATTTGAATGGTCAACCTTTGGGTTAGCAGTCCAATGCTTAACCCATTGTGCTATCAGGGGCCCATCTGAGATGACGACAGCTTAGTAATCCCTATGTGGCACTTCTTTGTCCACAGAGCAACACATCTAGGAGGTGGAACAAATACTGCTCCTCTTCAAAAGGTCGATTGCTCTAATCTGTGGTAGTTTATTCTTGGATTGCTAAAATATTCATAAAGCCATTCTTTCAATAGAGTCCAAACTTCATCTCCTGTTTCAAAACAAGAAGAAGCGCTGGTGGTGGACTGGTTTAGTGGGTCGGAAGTTTGGACACAGCAGCTTCCCTGTGAGGGAAAGACGTGGCAGTCTGCTTTGATGAACATTTAGGACCCTGGAAAACTAGGTGTGCAGTCTACTCTGTCCTGTAACGTTGCTGTGAGTCAGATGTGACTTGGTGGCAATGGGAGTTTCAAAACCGAACCTTTGGGAATTTTAGTAGGTCCGAAGAAAAGAAACAGGGCAGTTCTATTCCACAGAGAATTGAAAAGCCCCTCACTTATTTTAGGAAGGTCAATCTTGTTGAAAAATCGCATCCAGGAGGCAAACTGATCGAGATCCAGCTGTTTGCAAAGCCTAAGACTCAAGGAGCCCTTGTAGTGTCAGGTTCAGCAGTGCAGACTCACCAGCTGGTCCTCTGGAGAGAGAAGGGACTTTCTACTCTGGTAAGGCTTCAAGCCGTGGAAATCCAGAGGCTGCACAGCTCTGTCCTGTCCTTAATGGTCACTGAGAGCCAGAATTGACTCGAAGATAGTGCATTTGGGGAAGACCCACGCTCAGTCAGTTACATTGAGATGTTTGCCGTCAGAATGTTGGTGAAAACAACCGATTTTCAATAGGCACAGCATTTGTATGGGGCAGTGCTGTCTAATTTTCTTTCTCCATGGAGTGTAGAAGAATAGAAAATGGTTTCACATCAATGACAGAGCGTTTGGTCAGTCAGCAGGAGGATGCAGGCTCTCGCCATAACTGCGATTAAATGCAGCAAAGGGCTTCCAGGGAGGGATAGCAGTGAGACAGAAGTCTTGGGATCTGGTGACATATGTACAGCAATCTCGGATGCGTTAAGAATGGGCTCATCTGCAAGCAGGACTCTGAACACTTCGGGCATCATTTCCACTATGAAATTGTAAGATATTCGTTTTACCATGAAGGTCTTTTTATGTTTGCTAATGTACTGTTGTCTATAATTTTATAGATGATGAAAAGGCTTGAAATATTGTGGGAATGACCAAACTGACAACCAGAGAGAGAAGGGAGCACCTGCTGAGAGACCACTGGTGCCAACAGAACCTGCTTGTTGCGGTTGCAGGTTGCTCCATAGCTAACTTTCCGTTTGTTATGCAGATTAAATACCAAACAAAAAAACCTCTGTGAAGCACAATCAAAAGAGGTACACTTGTAATTTATAACTACCTAGAGCATGAGTATTGAAGGTCTACAAATTACATTTTCACTCTTACCGAAAAACAAAGGACTTCATGAAATCGCAGAAACAAGGCTGCTGAGAAATAGCTAGTGATTTCTCAAGCACACATTTTACTGATCAGTAACACATGTATAAATATGCTGTCTGTTTATTGTAGATCTATTTCTGTGTTGGCCTAGAGGCTCTTTTCATTGTCTATATATGTCCTTGACCACAGGCTTACTTGTCCTTCTCTGCACCACGTTCTGTATGTTGCATGTACTAACTGTCATGGGACATTCATGTGATGCTTATGACTCGGTTTCCACACACTACCCAGAGCTCCAGGGCTGCAGGGACCAAGACTTACTATTCTTTGCATCTCTGGCTTCCAGCCCAGAGCCTTGCCTAAATTAGAGGCTCGGTCATTACATGTTTGATTGAAACGTTTTTTCACAAAGATGATGAAAGTTTTCTATTAAATAATTCACAACCCAAGTTATTAAATTTAATTGATGGCAAAAATTCTGCTTTACAAAAATCTCAAATGCTTTCAGGGTGTCACAAACTCAAATGCTTTCAGAAAAAACCAAGTTCTATATGCATATACATATGTGTGTATACATGTATATATGCATATATGTATTTGAAGTGAGTTCAGTCCCAGCCTTGAAGGCTTGAAGACCTAGCGGGTGTGTCTGGGTACCACTAGCACTTTCCTTCCCATTATTTCTATTATTTCCCCATTAGCTTTTTGAAGCCCCCTTGTAAATATCTATATTTGCACATGTATTTCTTATATGTGTTCATATACACATGTTTATACTGAAGTATTTATTTCTATTTGTACTTATCCTTTTCTGGCATGGGGGAAAAATAACAACAACAATAAAACCCCCGAGTGTACTTTGTTTGGTACCCAGCCGGGGAGATTACATGCTTTTCCTAAATGCCTTCTCGTTCAAATAATAATAGAATAAGAATAAGAGAAATGCACTATGGAAACAAGGTCCACTTTACACATTCAAATTGTCACAAGAAAACAAGCTGCAAAGGGCATATGATTTTGTTGAATTTTGTTCCCTCCTGTATTTCCAGCATTAGCCCTCCACCTAGCACAGTAAGCAGCTCTTCTGTGAATTGTGGAAGGAATGGAATGACTGAGCCAAGAAAAACACGGCTATGGGTTTAATTCAACCCCTAAATTGACACAAATTGTTGCTATTGTCCATTCTGACTGCTGGTAACTTCATGTGAATCAGAGTAGAACTGTGTTTCAGGGAATTTTCAATGGCTGATTATTTGGAAGTAGATTCCCAGTTCTTTCTGTTTTACCAAATATTCTCTATTTATTCTTTTTCTTATTTGCCCTAGTTTCTTTGTTACACAGTTTCTACCCTCATCAAATTCATGGAATTTCAACACCAAGTGCGGTGATACACATTCTAATGTGTATCATTTGTTTTTAATTATATCTGGGTCTATATTTTCTTTTACTTTTTTCTTTTAAAAAAAATGCAAATCACCCCAAAATAAACCTTCACGGACACTCTTTAGTAGATGAGTCTTCAGTGCACACTAATTTCTCTGGTACTCTGCCCAGGTGGAACATGGAAGGAGTCTGTGGTTATTGTAGCTAGGTGCCATTGAGTTAGCTCTGACCCATTGCAACCCTGTACGACAGACCCAAACGTGGCCCCATCGCACACCATCTTCCCAATTGTTCTTATGTTTCAGCCCATTGTTGCAACTACAGAGCCAATCCTTCTTGTATGAGGTTTTCCTCTTTTTCATCGTCCTGTTAACCAAGCATGATGTCATGCTTCAGTGACTGGTCTCTCCTAAGAATGCACCCAAAGGACAAGAGACAAAGTGTTACTCTCCTTGCCTTTGATGAGCATTACAGCTGTACTCCTTCCAGGACAAATTTGCTTTGGGTTGTTTGGGGCAGTTTGTGGTACATTCAATATTCTTCAACACCACCATTAATTCAAATGCATTGATTCTTCATAAGTTTTCTTTTTCTTTTTTAATCGTTTTATTAGGGGCTCATACAACTCTTATCACAATTCATACATACATCAATTGCATAGAGCACATTCGTACATTCATTGCCCTCAGCATTCACAAAGCATTTGCTCTCCATCTAAGCCCCTGGCATCAGCTCCTCATTTTTCCCCTCCCTCCCCACTACCTCCTCCCTCATGAACCCTTGATAATTTATAAATTATTATTTTGTCATATCTTGCCCTGTCCAACATCTCCCTTCACCCACTTTTCTGTTGCCCGTCCCCCAGGGAGGAGGTCACACGCAGATCCTTGTAATCAGTTCCCTCTTTCCAACCCACCTTCCCTCTACCCTCCCAGCATTGCCACTCACACCACTGGTCCTGAAGGGATCATCCGCCCTGGATTCCCTGTGTTTCCAGTTCCTGTCTGCACCAGTGTACATCCTCTGGTCTAGTCAGATAAGTTTTCTTTAGTCAGTGTCTAACTTTCACTTGCATATGAAGCAATTGAAAATACCCTGGCTTGGGTCAGGCCCACCTTGACCTTCAAAGTAACAGTGATGGTTATGCAAACAAGCAAGACAAAATCCTTGACAAATTCAGTTTTAAGGCAATCCATACTTAAGGCTGCAATCCTTGATCCTCATCAGCAACAAGTGCTTCAAGTCCTCTTCACTTTCCGCGAGCAAGGTGGTGTCAACATATCGTAGGTTGTTAACAGGGCTTCCTCCAACCCCAGTGCATGTGGTGGTGACCCCCCAACCATAAGATTATTTTCATTGCTACTTCATAGCTGTAATTTTGCTACTGTGATGAATCTGGCGTCCCCTGTGAAAGGGTTGTTAGGCCCTCAAAGGGGTCACAAACCACAGGTTGCAAACCCCTGTCCTAGATAATTGGTTGTACTAGGGATTTATTTTCAGAGGTTATATTGGTATTATGGATTTCACTTTAACATTCCTTATCTTTTAGGTATGTGTACTAAATGCCCTTTAAACCCCCAAAACGCATACCCACTGCCTTAGAGTAGATTTTGGCTCCTAGAAGCCCTATTGAACAGAGTAGAACTTCTCCTTAGTGCTTTTGAGCCTATAAATCTTTATGGAATCAGACAGTGTTATCTTTCATCTATGGATTGGCTGGTCAGTTTGAACCGCTGACTTGGGAGTTACCAGCCCAGCACTCCCATTTCCCCTTTGATTATACATAGGTTATGTATTAAGCCTGATATTTGTTTTCAAATAACCAGAGAGATGGAAATAGGGAATATAAGCAAAATAAGATTATCCATGGGTTGATCATTGTTGAGACTTTAGTGATGGACACATTTATATCCTTTTCTCAGCTTGTGTCTTTAAATGTTCCCATATTCCTAAAAACGTTTGTAAAAAACCATACAAAGCAAATATCTTCAGATTTATTCTCGGCAATGGAATAGTCAAGCACATTGATATTTCAGTGTAATTTTGTTGCTGAAAGAATCCAACAGGAATCAGAGTGATTCAACAGGAGTGGAAGAGCACCCTAGTTAATCTGTTCACTTTATGGGGAGATAAATCGAGATCATACATTGTTTCAGGGTCAAGGCAGTTCTTTTCAGGGGTCTTTTCACTCAGCTAAGATCTGGACAGTTGACAGAACGAAGAGAAAGGGGAAACGGTGGAAATAGCCTGTAATTCTAAATTGAGGAATTTGGAGTTGGTGTGAGAGGCAAAATCGGGTGAGAATATTCTAGGGATGGAGGGAGACTATTGAAATGGGACTGAGGTGAGAAAAGGAGGGATCCAGGGATGTGTGGGTGGCCGTGTTATGACCTGGGAAGCAGACCCAAAATCACATAACTAAAAGTTATAGAATTCTGCCTCAGTGTTTTTGGAAATCCACCTGGTCCTATGGCCTCTGGACCCCAGCAGTGACCACGGATGTAGCAGGGAAGAAACCCAGGGACCTTACTGAGGCAGCAGAAGAAGGTTTTGGTGGCAACATAAGTACACAGGACGAGAGGGAAAAGAAGAGTGGGACCGGAAAAAGTTTGTCTCTTGAGAAGGAAAGTAAGGAATGATTTACATACCCAACTACTGATCAGGCTGCTTAGGCAATTAATATAATTATCAAACCAAATGAAGCTTCATATTATAGATGGATTGGAAAATTCAGCCCCAATTTGCACCTCATCATATGTGTACACACTTCTGAACATGTAATTGCTTAAAAATAAATAGGTGCTATTGATCAACATCATAAAACTAAATATTATATGTATACGTGCTAACTGTACAGCAGCTGTGTTTTGCTGCTATAGACAGGAACACAGCAGGCATTTTCCCACACCCTTTCCATTCTAAGGGAAAAAAATAAAACATATACAAAGGAGAGAGAGAGAGAAGCACAACAAGCCACGTTTCAATGACTTGCAAACAGTCTAGTTTTAAAAGAACCAAAGCTGTTAAAATGGACGTTTAGCTGTATCTTCCCACTTGTATTTTCCTTTGATGACTTAATAATGAATCCATATTTATCATTCCTTCCAACTGTGGTAGTCTGTTTTTGCACCAAGACTTAATAAAAAGAACATTGTCTTTGGAACCAGTGATATTTGGGATTGAATTTCAAGCTATAGGACAAGAGATAACTCAACCTTTTAGAGACGTAATGTCTGGACCGCATCATGGGAAGTATTGCCTATTGGCCGCCTCTCTAAACATGGAACATGGCCATGCTTTTGTGGGCTGACGTGTGCAAAGATGTTTTCCTTTTGAAACGTGAAGATGATGGGTAGGGAGCTTCTGTCTTTTATACCCCTGGGCCTCTTCCCTGGTTCAGGTCAATCAAAGAGTAAGTAAACGTCTATTATGTAAAGAGCTTTGATTTTTTTTAAGTCGTTTGTGCGAGTATATTTTGCACCAATTGTGTGCAATGCCTCTCCTCTTGCGTGTTAGATTCCAGAGATACAACTATGAACAACAGGCCAGTAGCACAGGGTGTGTAAAATTCTTTTTCTTTTTGAGAAGCAGAGATTTATATTAATTAATACAACATAAGAAACCCCGCTCAGGGCAGATAGTGAACTCTCTTCTCTGCTAATCAAAAGGTCGGAGGTTCTAGTGCACTGAGCAGCACCTCTGAAGAAAGGGCTGGCGATCCTGACGCCCCGTGCAGTACAGCTCTGCTTGGCGCACACTGGTTCGTGTTGATTCACAATCCACTGAGTGGCCACTGGTACTAGTTACTGAAAGTAAATCCAGACACAGTGCTACATGTGGTCGCCATGTCAAACTCTGATGCGATATGAAGTAGGACAACCATCTGTAAACATTTCTTGATACACAAGTTTCCTTTCAAAGAGAAGTAGAAGGCCGATCTTTGCATGCTTCCTTCAAACAGAAATACCACCTTCTTTCATTTACGTCCAGGTGGCACCAGCACAAACTATGGACTGTTTGCCGCCGAGTGATCGTAGAAGGAAGTCTTTGGTCCAACACCAGAAAAGCTAGATGTCGTGAACACCATGCATGGCCAGCAGAATGGCCCCCAAAGATGTCCTCGTGGGGGAACCTTCCATGATGGTAGGTTACACAGGAAAGGGGGTTTGCAGACATAAATAACATGGAGGTCCTTAAAATAGAGATATTATTCAGATTCTCAGTGTGAGCACAGTCGAATCATACAAACCTTGAAGAGAAAAAACGTTCTCAGCAGAAGGGATTGGCAGAAGGAGGAGTCAGAGCAGTTCTAAGAACAAGGACGGGCGTGATTGTTACTGGTTTGAAGGAGGCGACTGGATGAGGAATCCGGGCATCCTCACAAAGGTGAAAGGCTCTGAGGTGACAGCCAGTCAGCAAACAGGGACCTCAAACCGACAACTGTAAGACACAGAATTTTGCCAGTTATCTGAATGTAGCTGGGCGTGAATTCTCCCCAGAGCTTCCAGATTAGAGGCCAGCTAGCTCTCTCTTGCCTGGCTTTTAGATTTGTGCGACGGGGAGCAGTCGGGACCAGTGGAGCATACTTGGGCTGTGCTTAACCAATCTGGGAGACAACGTGTCCGTGTGGTCTGAAGACAGTCGCCGTGCAGTCATTTGCTACAGCAGCAATCTAAAGGAACACACTAGGAAATCCTAAAAAAAAAACCTGAAGGGCAATAAGAAGAACTTGAGGAAGAAATGTTAAAACTAAAAAAATATATACTGTAAAAGTTTTGGAAATACTTTCAGAAATGGAGTATTCTGAAGAAGGTGGTTGGGGTGAAAGACCGGGTTTCTACCCCAGTAAGAGTTACAGCTCCTCCCTAGTCGGTCTGGTTGCTATGAGTCTGCTTCGACCTGATGGCAGGGAGTTTTGAGTTGAATATGGTGGTGATGGGGTGAGTGTGTTCATTTATATGCTTGGGATAGCTCTTGAAATGGGGAGTGAAAGGTAGACTATTTAAAATAAACATTTTGTTTTATAAATTTAAATTCATACTTTTTAGATGGGTTTTTAAAAAATGGACAGATATATTTTGAATGTGCAATTTAGGTATGCCACACATTTACAAGTTGAATTCATTTTAAGAGTGGTTTAATTTGTAACAGCTGAAGTGATAATGTGGTGAAATTTAAAGAACCAAGTGTTTTAAGATTTTGAAAACATTTCTTGAATATATATGCATACATGTATGCATATTGCTGTATCTATCTATATATATATATGGGAAGGAGCCTAAATAGCATGAGGGTATATATAGCAGTAAGACTGCTTAGAAAAAGAAATAAATGATATTTCTAAATGAAATGCTTTTTAACCCGTTTTGAAGGTAATGTAGTATGGAGGAGTGGATGTGGGAAAGACTGCATCTGGAGAATCCTGTTGTTGTTGTTGTTGCTGTTGTTGTTCGGTGCCATCAAATCGGTTCTGACCCTTAAGTCCTTGTGCACAACAGAACGCACACTGCCAGTCCTTTGCCGCCCTCCCGGTGTCCCAGGCTTCAGTCCACGGAGGCAGCCACAGTTTCCGTCCATCTCCTGGAGGGCCCCCTGCTCTCACTGCCCTCTGCATGACCAAGGACTCTCTCCTTCTCCCGGACTGGGCTCTCCTGGTAACATGGCTAAAGCACGCAATTCCAATTCTCACCATCCTTTCGAGGAATAGAGTTGTTTGTTCTTTTGGCCATGCTTGATCTTTGCAATATTCTTCGCCAGCATCGCAATTCAAAAGCACCAATTCTTCTTCAGCCTTCCGTGGTCAGTGTCCGATTTTCACAGGAAATGAGACAATGGACCGTACCATGACTTGGGTCAGGCACACTTGCATCCTCAAAGGAGCACCCTTGCTTTTCGATACTCTCGCGATGTCTCGTGCAGCAGACTGGCCCAATGAAAGGCATGTTCTGACTGCTGCCTCCGGGAGCATTGATGGAGAGCCACACAAGACAAAACCCTCGACAACGTCAATCTTTTCTCCATTGATCATGATATTACCTGTTGGTCCCCTGGTGAGGATTTTGTTCTTCTCCACATTGGGGTGTCGTCCATATTGAAGGCTGCAATCCTTGATCTTCATCAGCAAGCGCTTCAAGTCCTCCTGGCTTTCAGCAAGCAAGGTGTTGTCATTGGCACACCACAGGTTGTAATGAGCCTTCCTCCAATCCTGATGTCACATTCTTTTTTATGTAACCCATCTTCTCTGATTATTTGCTCAGAGAATTCTGGGGGATAATATTTACAAAGCCACAGGGGTGCATACATGAAAGGGCTTATTCAAGTGTTATGGAAACATTGTGTAATTTATTGAGACTCCAATCTAAACTATTTGGGATAAAAAAGAGTGACCGTAGTGTAGTGTGACAAAGTGGCCCACTCACTGTGTGAGGAATCCAGGGATGGCCATTCCACTATTGTATCTATAGATTTACCTCTCCTGAATTTCCTGTACAGAAAAATGTACAAAATAAAGACAAAAAAACAACAACAATACAAAATGCAATAGAGTAAAACATCAATCAGAAAGAAAGCAGTAAATATTAAAAGCTGGAACAAATTTAAAATGGTGAAAGGGGAGATCCAGTGATAAGGTGTTACATGTTAACCTTCTTACATCTGCAGTAATCCACTTCACAGTGCTTTCTTTTCAGGTAGCAAGACTACTCATATCCCCGTACTGTGGTTGGAGGCAATCTCCAAGGCTTTATCCATGCACATAGATGGGTTTCCACTATCATCTATAGATCTTCTGTAAAACAGGTGTTTAGAATGTAAGCTAATACCATACCTTCTTTTGGACTTGAATTTTATCAGTGACAACCTTAGATTTGGATTTGATTATTTACAATCTTGGATTTGGAGTTATTATTCACAATCCTTGGGTCACGGAGGCAGGTGTGCTTCTTCCATGTCAACTTAGCAGTCACCGCACTTAGATGGCTGCTTGTTCTAAGAGAACTTTTAAGACTCCACCTACTATTCTTTCTGATAGCTGGGGACCATCTAATTCAGTGGTTCTCAACCGTCCTAATGCCGTGACCCTTTAGTACAATTCCTCATGTGGTGGTGACCCCAACCCTAAAATTATTTTCGTTGCTACTCATAACTGTAATTTTGCTACTGTTATGAATCATAATGTAAATATCTGATATGCAGGATGTATTTTCATTGTTACAAATTGAACATAATGAAAGCATAGTGATTAATCACAAAAACAATATGTAACTATATATTGTGAAATATTTATTTCTAAAGACAAATAAATAAAACTTTGTCTTGAAGCATGGTATAGCATGGGTAACAGTCTTCATGCTGGGAACTCGTATGTGGGTGTATATGCATGTGGGCACACCTGCCTGGAGACAGATAGAGGAGTGGTGTCTGGGTTCCTAAGACCATCAGAAATACATGTTTTCGGATGGTCTTAGGCAAACCCTGCGAAAGGGTCGTTCGACTTCCAAAGGTGTCGCGACACACAGATTGAGAACTGCTGATGTAATTCCTTCGCTACACTTTGCTATTAAACCCATATATTCAAGGATCTCTTTACAATGTCCATTATCAACCGCTATTTTTTTGACCTCACCACTTTGACTTAGATTTCGTTAGGTTATATGCCTATGACAATCTTAAGATGTTTCAAAAAAAAACCATTTGAGCTAAAATTCTCAAATGCTGCTTGTTATAATATCACTGAATATTCATGGAGGTGGTATATCCTGGACCAATTCCATAATGTCCTTATCAATCTTTATCAGTGTTCTGTAGAAGTCACTCCAACTGTTGCCAATATTTTTCATTTTCTTGAAAGTATTTCACTGGAATCCATAATACACATTTTACCATAAGCATTTAATTTATTGATAGTTTTGATCTTTAGAGATTCTTATATATTTTTCTATGTGCATTCTTATGTGGAGGGTATTAATTCTACCGACTCAATTTTCTATGTAAGATTTTGTAAGCACAAATTCTGCAATAATATCTTATACTCTACTATTTTTAATCACTAAGGAAGTTTAGAATTTTGGTTTTTGTCTTTGTCATTTTGATTTGATTAGTTTTTCAAGGAGTAATGCTATTGCAAGAAACCATGGTGGCCGAATGGTTAAGCCCTTGGTGGCTGACGAAAAGGTTGGCAACTTGAATCAACTTAATGGTGATTCTTCCATAAAGACTAAAAAACAACTCACTTCCAGAGAGTCAATTCTGACTCACAGTGACCCTATCGGACAGAGCGGAACTGCTTGATGTCTTTCTGAGACTGTAACTCTTTACTGGGATAGACAGCCTCGTCTTTCTCCCTTGGAGTGCCTGGTGGTTTTGAAGGCTAGCTTTGTAGTTACAGCCCAAGGAATAACCACCCCACCCATAGGGACTCCCCTCATCAAGATTACAGTCTAGAAAATGAAACCATATAGCATAGTTCTATTTTATCACACAGGATCTCTATAAAGGGAAATCAGCTCTACAGGACCCCAGAAAATGTTATTACGTTTCAGCTGAAAGAATGGATCTATATCCACATCATAGTGAATCCATGGAAGAATGACGACTACTTTCACAATTACTTACAGTCAAAGTTCTTTACTTGCATCAAAATTATGTTCTCAATTTTCAGGTATTTCCTTTATTTTGGTGTCTCTCTTCCTTTAAGGGGTGTTATGTGTGTTTTTGTTCTCTTTTGGGCTGCAGTCTCTGGATTGCGCCAAGCATGGTCAAGTCATTGGGTACCGACTTTGGATTCAATTGCAAATAATGTGCTATTTTGACAGCTTTTTAATTCAGTTATGACCCTTGGTTGATGACCTTTCATGTGCTGACTAGACGTGGGAGGAAAACAAGCAAATTGCTAACATCCATGATCCTGTGACCATTGTGCAGGATTATTTAAAAGATAAGTCAGCAAACCAAAGCCATGTGGCCTATTGGGTGCTGACTTTGAGAGCACAGGAGATCAAAATGAACTGGGATTCCAAATTGGTAGGGTCGAAGCATCCTGCCTGACTCAGAAACTAGATAGTTAGATTCTGAGAAGCAGTTCAGAAAGAACGTAAAAATAAATTCTCAGCTTTACAGTTGAATAGCTAATAAGATAATGTTTTCAAGGGGTATTCTGCAAAGGCATATTTTATGACCACAAATACAGGCTTCCTTTTCTAGTTTGCTGAGAAGTACTAAATTCCACCACCACCCCAAAATCATTATAGCCAGCAACCTCACCCTCAAACACAGCTTTTCCCACAATAAATTCAAATTTTGTTCAGTTGGTCACATTTTTACCTTTTCTGAGAATTGATTGTCAAGAATTGCTAGTGCAACATTTAAAAATATCATGATAGACTTAAGAAAACATGGATTTACTTGCAATGGACTCAGCCCTTTGGTTGCATGTTCTCTTTCTTCATGGACATTTCTAACACAGGCCGACTTCTCTCGTGTGCGAAGAAAACCATGGTTAAGCAAAGAGAAGCAGAGTCTATACGAGGCATCAGTGGCTGTGTGATTCTAGGTTTTGCTGCTGTTCATATAACAGTTGGGTACAATGAGCATATTTGTGAAGTAAAGTGTATGCTGTTCATCGTTCTGGAACTAAAGCTAAGTGCTTAGCTGGCTTTGCATACCTGGCAAACGCTATTAAGTTTTAGTCATTTAATCTTCTAGCTGGGAGATGGGTGGAATGGAGATCTGGAACAAAAAATCAGGTAGCTGTGTCCTGTGGCACAGTAGTTAATGAACTTACCTGCAAAGCGATGGGTTAGGGGTTTGAACCTACCAGCTGCTCTGTAGGAGAAAGGATGTAGTGATCTGTTTCTTTTAAAGGTCGACAGATTTGGAAATCCCCCGGGGTTGTTCTGCCCTGCCCTCTAGGGTGGCTTTGAGTCAGAAACAACTTGATGAGAACCCTTAGTTGCTGTTCCTTAATGTCTCAATGACCTTGTTGTCTGTGACTTATTTCCAAGAGCATCACTTCCATTGCCTCTAACGGTGAAAGCTCTCTGGTAGCTTATTAGTATTCCTGACTAACTGATGGATAAGTGATTAAGTGACATACACAAAATTGCAAAAAGAAGCCAATTTTTCAACAATTATACTGCTCCATCTGGCTTGCTAACTTCATCTTTTCTGTTAAATGAACAGCTTTCCTTGATCTAAGATTATTTTTATCATTTTCAATCTTTCCCCACCATATAAATACAGGACTCTATGATATTGAAAGAGTTTAAAGATCTACAGTAATATAATAGTTGGTGTTCCTAAAACATGCCTTAAAAGAGAATATTATCAATCCATTAGAAGTTCTACGGCTTTAGAAGCTCACTAGCTCTGACTCTCTGTACCTCATGTAGCTGCTGTTGTTGCTGTTGTTGTTAGGTGCCATTGAGTCAGCTCTAACCCATAGTGACCCTGTGCGCAACAGAATGAACATGACCTCGTACCGCATCATCCTTACCATTGTTCCTATGCCCTGGCCCATTGTTGCAGCCACGGTGTCTATCCATGTTGTCTAAGGTCCTTCGCTTTTTCACTGCCCCTCCAGTTTACCAAGCATGATGCCCTTCTCCAGGGACTGGTCTCTCCTGAAAACATGTCCAAAAGTGTGTAAGATGTAGTCTCACCATCCTGGCTTCTGAGAAGCACTCTGGCCTTGCTTATTCCAATACAGACCTGTTTGTCCTTTTAGTATTCCATGGTACTTTTGATAATCTTCTTCGGCACCAATTTTACGTATAGCTTGGAACCATTTCCAAATACTGAAAGCTTTATGCACCTCATAACCTCTAATTGTAAGTTTGTGTGGATCATCATGCCTGGGCTTTGTAGTCCTTCACTAATGAAGGTGTTTATGAGTAATATTCATTATTGAGCTCTGGTAGGCCAGTTAACTCTGATGTTCCCAAAATATCATCCTAAACCTTTACACGAAGGAATCAAAGTCCGTGAAATGTTTAGTAATGTATATCAGCCTCAATAATTATATTTTGGTTGTTGTTGTTGTTGCAAATGTATCTATCATCCAACTTTGTCCAGTTCAACTTTGTACAGATGTACAATTAATTCAAAGCAATGATCACGATCCGCTATGTTACTCTACCTTTGCTCCATGTGATTTCTCCAGTCACTGTCACCAGCTTTCTGTCTGTCTTCCCCTTAGAACCACTTACATACATTTGCTCTTTCCTGTGTTTTGTATATGTGAGGTCATATGATCTTAGTCCTTGTGGTATGCTTCTGTACCTCACCATCATGGTTTCAAGCTTCCATCAGAATGCAGCGTGTGCCCAGAGCTCCTTTCTTCTACAGACGACTACACCATTATGAGTCTACACCACCCTTCCTTCTCCACTCACCTGTTGCCGGGCCCTTGTGTTGTTTCCCTCTTCTGACTCCTGGGCATACTGCCTCAGAGAACATCGGTGGGCAGGTCTATGAGAATCTGCTCTCAAGTCTGTGGGTCTGTACCCAGTCATGGAATTGCTGCCAGTGCAATGTTGAATTCTCTCCAGGGACCACCACTCTGCTTTTCCCAGTGGTTGTGCTGCTTTCCATTGCCACCAGCAGTGGGTCCCTGTCACTACATCACCCACATTTCTAATGTTCTGCATGGAACACTGTCCAGTCCTGAGCTTTCCTCACAAGTATTGCTATGTTTGAACTGACGTTTACAACGATTGTGCGAATCCACCCTGGTGAGAGTGAAATCGTATCTTGTGGTCATTTGATTTGCATCTCTAAGGAAGAATGATGGTAAGCCTCTTTGCACGTGGCTGTTGGGCACGTGGATGTTCTCTTTGGGAAATGTCTTGAATACGTTGCCGATTATATGATCAGGCTACTTGTCTTTTTCTTAAATATTTGAAGGTTTTATATTCTTATCAGATACATGTTTTCAAAAACTATTTTCCAAAGTGATAGTTTGTCTTCTTCCTTTTTTTGATTAAGCCTTTTGATAGACTGAAGTTTTGCATTGTTGTGAGGTCTCAGTGATTTAATGCCTTTTGTTGTTTGTACTTACATTGCTCGAGTAGGCAACTCATTGTTAAAAGCTAGTCCCAACAGTGAGGCCGACAATTTGCTTCTGAAGATTTTATGGTTTTAATTGGCACAGCCAGGTTCTTCATCTACTCTGAATTCAGTTTTTGTGTACTAGAGAGCTTCAAAAAGTTTGTGGAAAAGTGGAATTCAAAGACAATGGAATTTTTCTCTGAACTTTTTGAAGCCCTCTTATATGGTAAGATATCAATTTTATTGGGTCATAATTTGAATATAACAAAATGCACCCGTTTTCCATTATGCAGTTCAGTAGGTTTTTATTTTGTCTATCTCCACAAACATTATGATAACACTTAATGAACCAGCCGTCCCATGTTGGCAATAGAAAGCCCAGAATTTAATCCCCAAGATGAGAGAAACACGTTGAGAGAAGTCTTCCAAGTACCCGGACTTCCTGCCTAGAGTCATTTTCAGGGTCATGGGAACAGTGCTGATCTGTGGGATCAAGTAAAACATGGCAAACTGGCCAAGTTAAAAATGTAGGGGTTGTGATTCAAGGAGCTTGAGGAAGCAGAAACTTTCAGGGCAGGAGACGGAAAGAGGAGAGAGCTACACAGATAAAGAGACCAGGGATCTGTGGGGACATTTCCTTAAGTCTGCGGAAAGCACTTAAGCTTTAAGTGCTTATAGTGAAATCCATAAGGCCAGAAAGAGATGTGCCAAGGATCTGTAAAATTAACTGTCCACTGGGCCTCATGGGGTAATTCAGTAGAGATCCCAGAAGTTTCATGGCCTAGCAGGGCTAAACTAACCCTAGAATAAAGAGTACCCTAGACCACCCCAAGAAAGCTTAAATTTAAGCTCTAAAAGCATGCACTTAAACTGGAAGTAACTCAAGTCATTTTCACACAGTGCCTAACACCTTTTAAAGGAAGAAAACAAAATCTAGCTCTCAATAAAGTCAGTTACTTACAATATCCAGAATCCAATCAAAACCTACTCAATATGCAAAAAGCATAACACATAACCGGAAGGAAACAGTGAACACAGAAGCAAGCAAGGGAGCTAAGATGATGGAATTAGCAAACAGACTTTCCAAACAGGTTTAAAGCCTAAATATGTTGAAATATTCAAAACACACCAAGGTCAAAACTTCTCAAGCTCTTAAAGAAAATGTGTGCATCACAAGGAGAAACGTGGAGCACAAATAGATGGACAGTCTAACGCAAAACTATACAATATCTCAGATGAAATGTTATAATCTGGGATTGGCAGCCTAATGTGCATTATTGAAGGGCATCTTGTGATACGTTTTCAGGGTTTCTCTCCGTTTATACCATATTGCTATGGGAATGTTTGCCTGCTTTCCTTGTCTTTGAGATGTAATTATTTTTCATTCACCCTACAGAAAACGTATAGTTGTCTGGGATTCTGGCTTTGTGTCATGATCCCCTATCTCTCTTGATACCTTTAGAGAGTTCTATGATTTGTTTTCTTAGTATCTTATGCCATCTTAGAGCAGATATTTACAATACCAAGGTTTCCATCTATGCGTTTATGCAAAAGTAAATCTTAGTGTTTGATTACCTCCGAAGAGCTCTGCGTCTATGCTATTTTTAGCCACTATAGGTTCTCGATTTTCTTTCCAGTTTCATAATTCCCTTGGAAACTTTGTTTTAAATATTGTGTTCTGCAGGAGTTATTTTTGCATGAAAAGCATTCATAGTGTCTAATCCATCACATTCCCAGTGATATGAGCTCTGCGACAGTTTTTTGAAGCGCATTTAAAATAAGATTTATGCCAACTTATGCCAAATTAATCTCTAAGTTGCATTTATATCTGTTGTCTAATGTGAACATTACCACTCCCCTTCTCTGAGTCCTTTGGAAGTTCCAGAAGCAAGGGCATATCCAATTGTGACATCAGAGAGCATCTATTTTGAAACATGTGAATACAACCCAGAAAATGGTGGCTTTATTAAGGGACCTGAAGGTAAGGGATGAGAGACCAGCTGAGCCCATGTACAGAGCAGAAGCTCACAGAGTAGTCCAGGATGCATGGACAGAGGACCACAGCAACCTCGGGACTCAAAGACCCGGTTTGAAGCTCATCTACCTAAAGGTTGCGAGAGCTTTGACTAGGGGACTAACCCCTCTCTTCCTCCATTGCCTCATTTAAAGGAGATAAGGATCCTGTACATAAAATCACACTGATGCAGTACTTTTCGCTTAGATAATGCATGTTATTCATTATACAGGTGTCACAAACTTCACTCACCTGAGGCTTTAAATATGATCTCACCGCCCGGCCGTTTTCAAATTAAAATCAGCTCATTGCTTCATCATCCAAACTGGTAGGAAGCCCAAAGCTTCTCTCCCGGGGTTACTCCTTTTCTAAAATTTCCAGGAAGCATGTGGACATACTCAGCTCAAATCCATTCATCTCTCCTTGCTGAGAGAGAATTGAAGAGACAGATCACTCCAGACATTTGGAGCAGCAACCACTTCTGTTTTGGCCACAGCGTCACTTTTTAAAATTGTTTGTGCATTGTCCCAACGCTGTCTTTTCAGTTGTGAGACCTCGTTCCTGCTCTCTGAGACAAAAAACACTCTTCCTCGGTGCCACTGTGCCGGAGAGCGCCGTGCTTGGTACCTGGGGTGCCTCGTCCATTTGGACAGTCACTGTCATTGACAGTGCTCCGCAGCACCGCAATGGCAGCAACACAGCAACTTTTGTTTGCTTTTAGTAGTTGTTTACAAATTATGTGCACTGCTAGGAGGCCTAGTTTCTTCCTCAGAACTACTTAAAGTCCTTTAACTTAAAAATCACCCCATCTTGATTTTACTTTTTAAATAAAACACAAATTAGAGAGCAAAGATATGGTGGATTGTAGGTTCATAATTTCTATTCTTAGTAATACATGGGAGGAAAATATCTCTTTTTCAGTCCCCTGGCCATATTGTCAAATGATCTTCGTTGGCACGATGAATATTTGACAAATTGTATTTTAGGTGGACTTGAAGTCACGGTTCTTAGAAAATTAGAGTGGGATAACTATTGCAAAATCAAAAGGATCAAATAAGAAAAACCTAAAAGTTCAGCAGCTGAACACAGTGAATATTTATGTCTCTGTAGAATAATATTGGTGAAGAGCGGAGGCATGACATCCAGAGTATTTTCACTCTACTCCTTTCTGCCACCACGTTCTGCTGTGATGCTGGAACTACCTCAAATACTGACTGAACCACACCTGGTCGACAAGTTCTATTGAACATTTCCGACTAAGAGGAGGAACAAGAAAGTTGCAGTCTACTTCTGGGAGATGAATTGCCAAGCATGTGGTGAATATCAGTAGAACATTGTTTAGTATGGTGCCAGAAGAGGAGCCTCTCAAGCTGTGTGGCACTTAAAATGCGACAGAGGAAGAGCTGACACCTGAAAGTAGAGTCCACCTTAGTGATGTGGAAGGAAGCGAGCTCCACAAACTTTCCTCCGCTGATGGGAATCACTCGAAATGAAGACAGCCTCAAACAGCCATTAATAAATCGGAATGTGAACTTAAAAAAAAAAGAAACATCACTTACTGTAGTGTCACTATTAGTTAACTTAAATGTAAATACTATGGTGTAGCATGTAGTGCCACTGACCTTGGACAAATGGGAATAGGTATCAGAAGTTCAAAAACAAGCCATCAAATTGGTGTGAAGGAGCGTGGCCAAACTCACCTGTAAAAATTAATCAGACAGTCCCTCACAGAAGGGTCACAAGGAAGGGATGACATATCCAGGGTGTGGTATAGTGATGAAACTATGCTCAAGTTCCTTAATATTTAACATAACTATCCTCTAGTTCTTTAATATTTCCTCCCCTTACTATCATTTTCTTTGTTTTACCTTATTAAACTTGTTAGATTAATAAGATTAATTAATCTGTGTATATTCATTTGCATAACTAGGTTCTTTCATGCATGAAAGCCAAGATAGATAACCCTTCAGAAAAGTAATGGCTCCCTGAGGGTAAAGGACAGAGGTGGGGAAGGGGGCGGGGAGAAGGAACTGATAGCAATGATGGCTACATAACCCACTCGAGGGGAACAGATAACAGAATTGTTGGCAATTAGATACAGTGAATTGTTTAATATGAATAATAATAACAACAACAATAATAATACATAATATAATAATAAGGGTTCCTGGGGAGTAGGATGGGGGAGGGAGGTGAGAAAGGGGAGCTGATATCAAAGAGTTCAAGAAGAAAAGTAAAGTGAAACTGATGGTGGCGGCAGTTATCCAATTATTCTTGATCTAATTGAATCATGGTTTGTTATAATATATGTAAGAGCTCCCAATAAAATATAATTGGAATATGGGACATACAAAATAGGAAAATGGGAAAATTTAAAGTAGCGAAAAATTATATAGAATGTATAAAGATAAATACTCTAGGCAATAGTGAGTCAAGACTGGGGTTGATCCTTTTGAATTAGACATATATATTATTTACTGTGCCCAAAACCAAGAACTCAATTACTTATGCCAGTGCCAACTAATAGAGAGCCTTTCGGTCAGAAATGAAAAATTAAAGGGGAATGACATCATATTCATCATCAAAAATAACATTTCATTACTTATCTTTAAGTATAACGCTGTCTGTGATAGAATAATATCTATCTACAATCAAGGAAAATCAGTTACTATGACTATTACTTAAATTTGTACACCAACTACTAAAGCAAGTGATGAAGAAACTGAACAATTATTAGTGTTACAGTGATCAAACATGCAATCAAGATACATTGATAATTACTAGTAATTGGAATGCAAAAGTTGGAAAACATTAACTTGTGATAGAAATGAGGTTGGAGATCATTTCATAGAATTTTACAAAATCAAAAACTTCTTCATTGGAAGTGCCTTGTCAACAAAATAAACAATAGCTATACAAGGGGACAATCCCAGATAGAATAATCAGGAGTCAATTTTACATTTGTGGAAAGAGAAAATGGAAAAGCTCATTATCCTCAGTTAAAACAAAGCCAGAGGCCAATGGTGGAACAGACCATTAATTGTTCATATGCAAGTTCTGATTGAAGTTGAAGAAATTTCAAACAAGACCACAGGAGGAACAAATACAACCTTGAGTGCATTGTATCGGAGTTTAGGGATATCTCAAGGATAGAGTTGGAAATTTAAAGATCTGTTAAATGACCTCAAGAACAGCATCCACAGACAACAAAATGTCATTTAAAAGGCAAGAAAAAGAGGAAAGATCAAATTGAATGTCAGAAGAGAATCTGACACTTGCTCTTGAAAATAGAGTAGCTAATGCAAATGGAAGAAACTAAGTAAATGACAAAGAACAGTTGTAGAAGGCAATGTAAAGTGTTATAATGAAATGTGCAAAGACCTGGAGTCAGTAAACAAACAAACAAGCAAACACCACACTCAGCATATCGCAAACTGAAAGAACTAAAGAACATATTGACGGATTCTATGGGCAAGATATTGAACAATGTAAGAAGCATCAAAAGAAGATGGAAGGAACACAGAGTCACTGTCTCATAAAGAACTGGTCAATACTCCACTGTTGTAAGAGTTAGTGTGTGTTCAAGCACCTATGATACTGGAGGAAGAAATCTAAGCTCCCAGAAAACTCAACTATGCTCATTTGGAAATGACATATAGACCAAGAGGCAGTTGTTCACAGAGTAGACTTGATGGCAGTGAGCTTGGTTTTGATATGGACAGAAATGTATTTTTTGCACACATATTTAATCTGTATGTAGAGCAAGCTGGACTATTTGAAGAACTTGCTCTCACGATTAGAGAAAAGCTCAATAACAACGTGCGATATGCAGTTGGCTCAACCTGGCTTGCTGAAAGCCGAGATGTCTTGAAACACATACTGATGAAGGTAAAGGAAACCAGCATTCACAATTGATAACAATTCAACGTCAAGAAAACAAAAATCCTCAACAATAAACATCATGACAAATGGAGAAAAGATTGATACTGTCAATGTTTTGATATTTTGTGTTGATATGAAATCAAAGTTTATGCAAACAACAGTCACATCAAGTGACATTCTGCTTTCGTAAAATGTATTGCAAAGAACCTTTAACGTGTTAAAGAGCAAATAGATCACCTTGGGGGCTGAGGTCAGCCTGACCCAAGTCATGATATTCCTGTACAATAAATATGGAAGACAGAAGAATGGGCTCCAACATAGGAACAATCGTGGGGCTGGCAGAGGATCCGGCAGTGTTTCCTTCTGTTGTGCATTGCGTTGCTATGGGTCAGAACTGACTCAGTGCCACCTAGCAACCACTATACTGGTGCCATCTAGGGGACTGGTATTGTTCTACTCTCACGCTGTTATAGAATTTATTCTTTATAGGTTGATTGTTCAAGCTCCTAGCTCTCTGACCATAAAATTCTCAAGGCTAAGTTTCTGTCATCCCTTCATGGCAATGAACCAGAAAGTCAAACCCAGTGTCACTAGCTGATTCTAACTCATAGAGACTCTACAGGGCAGAGTAAAACTGCCCCCTAGGGTTTCCAAGACTGTCAATCATTATAGGAGGAGATGGCTTTGTCTTTTTCCAGTAGAACTACTGGCTCTGCAGTTATCAGCCCAATTCATAACCCACTATACTATCTTCTAGCCATGCATATTTTTCCAACTATATATATTTCTGGCCCATACATCTCTCCCTCTAAGCTTAATTTTGGTAACTTTTATCTATCTGCATTAAAAACTTGAGTGACAACCACATTCCTACTCTAATTTTTGACATGGGGTTGAATTCTAATGAATATATGTTAAAGCATTTCTGGATTGTGTTTTACTGATTTGAACCAAGAACCTCAAGTTTTACACACCTGAGCTGCCACACACAGCTCCCACACCTCCCCGAATAGACACATGTAAGTTTTCTTTGGTCTCCCTCAATTCTTGCTCAAACCACCATTCAGCAGAACTTATTTTTCCCTCTAGAACCTTGCTCAGGGCCACCAGTAAGTAACAGGTAAAATATAGACCACAGATTTCTTGGTTTCTGGTCCAGAAGACATTTATTATAATTTCAAATTTTCAAGGGAATGCATTTGTTAAAATGTGTCACAAGAATTAAGGAGTTCTCCCGTCTTCTACTGTCTGGTACTGGTTATCTTACTGCCTAGAGCCTGAATACTAAATCAGTGCCACATATTTTAGTTTTATTGCAAGGCTGATTTCTTTATTATACAGGATAGACTAATTTATGTAGTAATCTCTATAGCTTTACATAGAAAAAACTTTGTTTTGACTATACTATAACTCAATGTAATGATGTCAGTGAAGAAATAGACATTCAAGTGACAATTTCATTAAGAGAAATTTTGTTATCAGGATATAATAGAAAAATGAGTCCCACATTTGACAGGTCATCAGACCTAGTATATACATACTCGTTGACATGAACTTGATCATGATTCATAGTGCCTGACTGGTGGGCTTGGACAGCTGAACTTTCAGGTGCTTAATCAAGGTGGCTGTACATTTCTTAATAGAACTTTTCTAAAGCGTAATTTGCTACATCTGCAATGTGCTATATAGCTGCTCATCACGTGTGACTATTTAGCACTTTGCTTGTGCCTAACAGGACTGCAGAATTGATTTTTCATTTTCATTTCATTTAAATTTGAGCAGTTATTTGTGTTGAAGAGCACAAAATATCAATCTCTAATTCTCAGAGGCAAAGAGTACAGTCCATTTTATGCTCAGTACTTTTCTTGAAATTTCAATGGAAATAGGATTGACCACGTTTCTTCGAAGAGCATCCTATTATTTAAAGTAGGTCCCCAAAAGACCATCAATCTAATATCAACTCTTCCTCTGCTTGAGTTGGTGTAGAGTTGTCTGTTGGTCTTGGCTGGTTCTGTCGTTTCTTCAAATTAAGGTTGTCTTCAGAACAGGCGAACTTCCTTTGTCTTAATTTAATGCCACTTTAATGGCACTACAGGATTTATTTTTCTACTTAATGTACTGTAAAATATGCAAGAAACATCCTGCATGAAAATCCAAAGTGACAATGTTCTCCCAAACTTTCATCTAAGTCAGCTTCATGAAAAGGCCATTTAATTATGCTATGGGGAGCGCTGATTCTATGGGACTTCCATAGTCTGGCAATAGTTCTAATATCTACAGTATGGTGTGGAACACAACACATGCTTGAGTGGAAAATGAGCAAACAACCAAATGGACTTCAGTAGGGTTGTGATATCTATTCAGAAGTGCAACATCTGCTCTTTTAACAAATACAGGAAGAGGATGCCCCCTCCCAACAAAAGTGTGAACCCTACACTACTGTACAACCAAGTACTTTCCTCAGATCTTTCAAATTTTACCTATCTGGCAGAAAAGCAATAAAATATGATGTACTTCATAGTAATTCACGCAGGAGCAATAGGCGAATGAGAAACTTGAAACTCCTCCCTCCCTACCCCTACTTGGTAGACTAGTTTAAAGTTTCAAAATACAAAAGGGATATTTTTAGAATTAGATCTGTAAGCACATTGTACCCAAGATGGAATTTGAGTGAACTCCAATACAGAAAAAGTCATTTTACAATCTGGAACCATATCACATGGGAAAATGTGTTAAATGATACTTTTTTCTTTCCAAAAAGGATTGTATGTTGTATAATGAGTTTCTTACCTCAAATTCATTTTAAAAAATTATCTTTAACTGCAACTTGGAAGTTTTAATTATGCTTAGATAAAGATCTCATTTGTGGTTGATTTCCAATTTCCTCTGAATTCTGCTCTAGCAAATTCTTAAATTAGCGCCTCTTCAATGCTGCCCTAATGTCCACAGCAACATAATCTTTACTGAAGTTCAAATCTGCACGAGAGCTCAACATAGCACAGATGGCCCCTTAAAAATGACTTTTGGCTTTGCTGCTTTTAATTCTCACAGAAGTTCTGTGACTGGACATTACTGCATTCACTGCACAGATATAGAAATTGAGGGGGAAGTGTAAGGGAACCACTTTTCTCATCTATTGAAAACAAAAATGACCATGAAGCCTATTTGTAAAATCCAGGTGATTCCAATTCATCCCAAACCATGTATCTCAGAGTCTAACTGTGCTCGATAGGTTTGCAGTGGTTGGTATTTCAGAAACACCAGAACTTGCTTCTGAGGTGCTTTGGGATGAACTTGAACCCCTAGCCTTTCATTTAGCTGTCAAGTATCTTAACTACCCAATCACTCTTATGAAGTCTATGAGGATACATGAGTTTTCACTGAGATCAACCGTCTGAAACTTGCAGCCTGGCATTGAGGAATCAGCCAATCATAAGGAACCGTTCTGGCATCATCTATGCCATCCTCACTGGAGTTCAAAACATAAAGCGGGCAATGGCAGAGTCAGGTAGCCATCCCATGTCTGAACTTACACAAAGCATGAACTGTGCAAAACATTGGGCTTCATCTTTTTGTGGTCTTTGATGAGGAAACCTTAAACTAACAACTCAACAAATTCCTTTTCTTCGAATATGGTCTTCTTTCCCTAAATAAATTTTTATTATTTAATCAATCTAGAATTCTGTCTTCAGTAAACATTTTTCTGACAAGGATATTTTAGGTAAATTAGAAACCCTGAGGGGATAAAGTTACCACACTCATTCTGGAAATGAATTTCACTTCAAAGTAAAAGTAAAGTAGTCTGTTTACCAGCTTGGCTGATATTTCTGATGTCTGCAATGAAACATCAGAAAAATGAAAAATCTTAGCGGAGTGAATCATAACTACAGAGCTAGAAGCTCTTTGAAAGAAGAGGCAGTGCAGTCTCGGTCCTTCAGTCTCAATCCCAGCAGGCACTGTTTTTAGAATGGTGCTATCAAAAATACTTAAGCACAATATATGTATTTAATTATAAACTTCTCTTATCTTGAAGGTGTCATATATATGAGTCCTAGTCCATTTCTATGACTTATTTATTTATTGGAGTCATGCCAGTTCTCACCTTGGTGAATCTCAGTTTAAAATCTATAAAACAGGAAACTGTAATGCACCAGTATTCCTGGCAAGTGACTATTTTGTGAAAACAATGTACAAATCCAACACAAAAGAATGTTAATATTATTACTCAGAGATTATGTTTCTCCAATCTACTAAAAACTAGGTTATGAATGCATTTTGCAAAGTGAATTTTGAAAGGAAAGGAACATTTTGTTTTGGGTGCAGGAAGAGGATACACGGTTATTCTCAGGGTTATGATAGTGTGACTTCATACATACATAATTATTATAATTTTCACTCACTTTATATCTGTGTGCAAGCTGGATAAGGAAAAAGAAGACGGAAGAAGAATTGATGCATTTGAGTTGTAGTGTTGAAGGACATGAAGAACATTGATTACACTACAGACTACTAAGGCGTGAATAACCCAATCTTAGAAGAAATGCAACCAGACTATTCCTTAGACGTGGTGAGGTAGGAAACACTTTTGCTCCATGAGTCTGCTCAGGATGATTACTGTGTTAGTCCAGGTAGCTGGAGAAACAAATTCAGAGACACTCATATGTGTATAAGAAAGAGCTTTATATAAATGAGCAATTGTTATTAAGAAAACATCTCGGCCCAGTCAAAATCAAGTCCATAAATTCTATTAGCCCATAAGTCCCATATTAGCCCATATGTCCAATACTAGTCCATAAATTCTTCTACAGAATCACACAGCACGTACAATGATGTAGAATGCAGGACAATCACGGGCCAGTAGGTGGAAGTGGAGGTGGAAGCATCTCAGCGCTGGCATGGGTCTCCATGTGGCTCCTCCAGCTCTGGAGCTCTGGCTGCAATCAGCATAGCTCCATGTGGTTTGTCAACAGGACTGTCAAGCAGAGAAAGTCTGTGTGTCCCACCTCCAGCGAGCTAATTATCTCCTTCGTGCCTCCAAATGAGGTCATCAAGTTGCGACCTGATTACCAAGCTAAACCCCGCCCCTTCATTCTTAATAATCTCAAATTGACACCAGATTATGTAACTATCACATTTACCCTAACTGCACAGAGAAGTCGGGTCCTTTAGAATGTGGTTGATTCTATCCTTGCGCAGGGAAATAATGTAAATGTATATTCTGATTGTAAACCCGTTCCTGTCAGTTATGTCATTAGATACTTGTACACTCAGGTTTCTTGGCAGCTAATTTCTGATGGAAATATCCATGTTTATATTCACTCTGAAATTTGTTAAAACAAAACATCACAATACACAATAATTTTGAAAAAGACCAACACCCAAACCCAACCCGCCGCTTTTGGATTAATTCTGACTAATTGTGTCCCTGTAAGTGTTTCACAGGCTATGAATCTTTGTGGGAGCGTAAAAGTGGATTTAAACTATTGACTTTGTTAACTGTCCAAAGAATAAATATACTTGTCATGAAGGCTTGTTTTTGAAATGGAAGGAGCCCTCTACTAGCTAACACAATAATGAAGGGAAAGAACAAAGTTAGAAGCATCACATTTCCAAATCTTGAAGCTTACTATAGTCACAGTAATCAAAACAGTCTAGGACTGGTACAATGGCAGCCACATACATTTATAGAATAGAATTAAGAACCCAGAAGTCAACTCATCCATCTATGGGAAGCTGGTAGTCAACAAATAGTCAAAATCCACTCTGTAAGGAATAAATTGTCTCTTGAACAGAGCCATATGCTTATGGACACACAGACTATAACGTTTCTGAAAGAGAATATGAATATAGGGTTAGAACTAGTGTACTTAATCTTTGACTTCAGTAGCCTATCAAACAAAACTAAAAAAGCGTTAATGAAAAAAGAAAAAATTAGATAACTGGTACACCCTAAAAATGAAATGTGTAATGCTCATCAAAGACTTTATCAAGAGAGTAAAAATTGAATCTATAGGCTAGGAAAAAATATTTGGCAAAGATGCATCTGATAAACATCTAATCTTTAAAACATATAGAAAATGTAAAACAACTGAACAACAGCAAAAAAAGACAATCCAATAAACAACTAGGCGACACACACCAAGAGATACTTCAACAAGAAGAATATTCAGGCAACCAACAATGCATAAAAAGATGCTCATTATCATGAGCCATTGAAAGCACTGCTTTTAAGTCTCTTCTTACTCCCAGCGACCCTCATAGGACAGAGTCGTCCTACTCCTGAAGGTTTCTGAGAATGTCCATTTTTACTGGAGAAGACAGCCTCAGCTTCCTCCCTCTGAGCAGTGTATGGGCTTGAACCCCACGTATCACAGTTAGCTGCTTGCTGTTTAACCCCGTACCTCACCAAGAATCCTTTCATTAGCCGTTAGAGTGGTGTACTTTGAATCAAAAGTACGATATACCACATCAGTCCTAGTCCCTCACAGAAAGAAGGGATGATATATCCAGGGTGCACATGAAACACATAACTGTCCTCTACTTCTTTAGTATTTCCTTCCTTTACTATTATGGTCTTAGTTTTACCTCATTAGTGAGACCTGAATATGTTCATTTATAATTAAGATCATTCGATGCATGAAATCCAAGATAGATAAACCCTTCAGAAATAGTACTGGTAGTGATGATTGCTGAGGGTAAGGAAAGGGGGGCGGGAAGAAAGGCTAACTGATAGCATTGATGACTATATAACCCCATTCAAGGAGAACAAATAACATGTTGGTAGGTTAATGGATATATTGGGTGGAGTAAGATATGGCAAAATAAATACTAAATAAATACATAGATAGATAAAGTGATGAATGAATAAAATAAAATAAAATATAATAACAAGGGTTCCTGGCGGGTAGGGTGGGAGAGGAAGGGGGTGAAGGGGATCTGATATCAAAGAGTTCAAGAAGAAAGAAAATTTTTTGAAAATGATTGTGGCAGAAATTGTAATATTATGATTGATCTAATTGAACTATGGATTGTTTCAGCTGTAAGAGCTCCCAATAAAATGTCAAAAATGAAACTAAACAAGGAAACAAAAAACAACACATTCTGGCAAGGTTATGAGAGATTTTAACTTTCACGTACTGCTCATGGGATTGTACAATGGCACAAACACTATGGAAAACTGTGTGATATTTCCTCAGAAAGTTAAAAAAATGGCTAGAAATCTAAATACCCTATGATTCAGAAATTTCAGTACTAGTATATATTCCAGAGATATAAGCACAATGACTTGAATGGATATATGCATGTCCATGTTCATGGGAGTAATATTCACACTAGGACAAAGGTGAAAACAACTTAAGTGGCCATGAGTGGATGAATGGATAAATAGTGTGGTACATACATATAATGGAACATAATGCAATTACAGTGAACCCTCGTTTATCGTGGTTAATCGGTTCTAGACCCTACCGTGATAAATGAAATTCCGCGAAGTAGGATTCCTTATTTGTAAATCAAATATTTTCGTAGTTAGAGCATAGAGGACATGAAAAAACACCCTTTAGTCACCATTACACTCGTATTACCCAATTTATTAAACGAAAAAGGGAAAATACAGTAAAACATTTTGGACGTTACAATTATCATTTATTATTTATTATATTATTTATGGCATCAAGCGTGTACAGTATGAGCCAACCAGTGGCAGTAATGACAGAGCATGCGCTGTTACGCAAAAACCACGATAGAGTGAAGCCGCGGAAGTCGAAGCGCGAAGTGGGGAGGGTTCACTGTATAATTATTCCAAAATTGATTGGTTGGTCCACAATCTTGTAAGGTACTGGGTTATCTACTGTGCCAACAAAATCCATTGAGTCAATTCTGACTCTTAGGGACGCTACAGAATGACGGGTTTCCAATGCTGTCAATCTTTCCAGAAGCACATCTTTCCCTGAGTTCAATCAGCTGACCTGTCCTTTAGTTAGTATCCAGCTCCTCACTATACAAATAGGGTCTGTGTTTAAAGACCTTGATATGATTAAGTGGTTTTTCAGAAATTGGTTGATGTTTATGCAAATTAAGGAGCTTTTAACCTAACAGCCAGTTTGGTCGGTTGCTGGTCCTGGTGGGAAGGCATGCCTTGCAATCAATAGAGGATTTTCTTAAATCAAGGCCAGTCACACGTAGCTTAGAAGGACTACACTACCTTCAAGAAGAATGTGGAGTACAGTATGTTTTTTGGACTTGGAGTCCCTGCACTGAGATACTTCCTGGACCTAAAAGACAGAGCTACACAACTGAAGTCAAACAGAAGCAGCAGCAAGCCTCAAAAAACTAACCAACCAACAGACAAACTCACTGCCATGAAGTGGATTCCATGTCATAGGGACCCTATAGGACAGAGTAGAACTGTGCTGTGTATCCAAGACTATAAATCTTTACAGGATCAGAAAGCCTCATCTTATAGATAGCAAGCCAAGCACCAGTGCTGATTCACAAGGATGGCAAAAATGTGAGCCCAATAGCAGAGAAATGGCAGCAGCAGTCTGAGCCGTGAGAACCGGGAAACTAGAGCAGACGGGGCTACAGTGGGTTTGCTGACTCAGAATGAGCAAGCTCAGTGCCTTGGGGCAGAAGGCTTTCTGGTAGACTGTATGGCTCCAGACACATGTAGATCTAAAGAACCCTAATCCATGCCCAACAGACCAGAGGTCTACAGAAGGCCCACTAGCAACTGACAAAAGGCCAGGTGGGGGCACAGTCAAGATGTTGAATGCTATCTCAGTCAGAAGCTGTCCTGATTAATGAACTATATGCACTATCTCCCAAGTTGTACTCTTACTTCCAAGTGAATCCTGATCCCGAGTTGTATCCTGTTACAAGTGATTACTGTATACCTAAAGACAGAAAGACAATCTATAACAGAAACCAAGTGCAGAGTGATATGAATTTAACATATATATGTGCACCTATATCTGTGTGTATATGGATCTACATATATACAGGCTTTAAAACATTCATGAATAAACTTCATTGTCTTTTAATTACTTTATTCACATAAAGTTTTTAAAGGCCTCACAAATCAATGCTGTTACTGTAAAGTGCCATTGAGTTGGCTCTGGCTCAGTAGCCCTACACATAGCAGACAGAAACATTTCCTGTCCTGTGCCATCCTCACAGTTGTTACCTTTGAGCCCATTATAATAGCCACCGTATCAATCCCTTATTGAAGGTCTTTCTCTTTTGGGCAAGAGGCCTATTTCTGGGGACTGGTCTCTCCTGATAACAAGTTCAAAGTACATGAAATAAAGTCTTGCATCCTTCCCTAACTATTCCGGTTGGATTTCCTCCAAGAAAGATATGTTTGTTCTTCTGACAGGCCATGATTCTTTTGATATTCTTCATCATTGCCACAATTCAGATGCATCACTTCTTCTCCCACATTACTTATTGTCCAGCTTTCTTATGCATATGAAGTGATTAAAAATATCATGGTTTTTCAAATTCCTTCCATTCATAGTTGAATTGCATAGTCCTGTTATCAGAGAGAGAGTATTGTAAAGTCAATGGTGGCAGATGGAGTTAAAGTCAAATGTAATATCTTATCACTTGATCTCTCTTATGACCCCTTTTAAAGTTGTTTCGGTTCAAAAAACAAAACAAAACAAAACAAAAAACCGAAAGGGAAATACAGGCGGCTAAAGCCTCTGGAATGTAGCGTTACTCTCATGCAGTGTATATGGGAGAGTGGATGCTTGCAGTTGTAGTAAGATTATAATTCAGCAATTTATCATTTGATCAATCCATTTTAAATTTGTTCTAGTTTTTCATAATTTCTGCTTTTGTTTTGAATAGAGTTTTAATCAGTTTTACTGTGTTATTGTTATTAATTTTGTTTTGCTTTCTCAATGTTTTTCTATATATGAAATTCAGGAGAGGTGAATCTAAAAAGACAGTAACTGGATTGACGCTTCCTTGGGGTCTGGCATGGGAGATAGGGAGGAAATGCAGTGCTAATAATAATGAGTAAAAGAATGAAGAAAATGTTCTAAAACTGTTGTAATGATTATATAATGCTTTTTGATGTGAGTGAACTATTGAATTGTAGGATATGTCAATTGTATTCCAATAAAATTGTTGAAAAGAAACATAGAAAAAGGAACTTAGCCAGTAAAGAAAAACAAAATAAGCCAACATAAAATACTATGGCTTTGGCCAGGTGGACCTTAGCGCTCAAAGTGACATATTTGCTCTTTAACACTTGAAAGAGGTCTTGCAGCAGATATTGTCCAATGCAATACACCATTTGATTTCTCGGCTGCTGCTTCCACTAGCATTGATTATGGGTCCTAGTAACATGAAATCCATGATCATTTCAATTTCTTCTTCATTTATCATCATATTATCTACTGATTCAGTTGAGAGGATTTTGGTTTTCTTTACATTGCATTGCAATCCCCATTGAATGTCATAGTCTTTGATCTTCAAGCTGTTTTCCCCGTCTGCAAGCAGGTGTGGGTCATTTGCATATCACAGGTTGTTAATAAACCTTCCTCCAATGTCTATACCATGCTTTTCTTCATATCGTCCAGTTTCTCAGATTATTTGCTCATCATACAGATTAAATAAGTAAGGTGATAAAATACAGTTCCTGATTTTAAGCCATGTAGTATTCACTTATTCTGTCAACAGGTTTGTGCCCAGGTTCCACAAATACAATTAAGGGCCCGGAAATTCCCGCTGATCCCAAAGTCATTCATATTTTGTTACACTGTTCACAGTAAAGTTCATTAGAACAGTCGAGGAAACACCTTTTGACATTCTCTGATTTCAGCAAGATCCACTGACATCAGCAGTGTTTCTCCCTCCTTGACTTCCTCTGCATCCACCTGAATTTCTGGCAACTCATTGTTGATGTTCTGTTACAATGCTTTTAAAATGATCTTCGTCCAAATTTCCAAACATTCTTGGGTTACTTTTCGTTGAAATGGGTACAAATGTGGATTTCTGTCCATCCACGTGTCCAGTAGCTGTTTTTGAGATTGCTTGGCATAGATTTCTTAGTCTTCCCAAGGCTGCATCACCTTTTGAAACATTTCAATTGATATTCCATCTTTCCCTTGAGCCTTGTTTTTGGCTGATCCATTCAGTATAATTTGAACTTCTTCCTTCAGTATGATCAGATCTGATTATATGCTACTTGTTGTAAAAGCTGAATATTAACCAATTCTTTTTGGTATAGTGACTGTATGTTCCATCTCCTTTTGATGCTTCCTGCATCATTCTATATTTTCCCCAGATAATCCTTTGATTTTGCAAGTCAGGCCTTGAATATTTTTTCAACTTGAGATATGTCGCCCTACTAATATTGACACTATAAGACAGAGGAAAACGAACTGCCCCTGTGGATTTTCTAGGATTAAATCTTTGTGGAAGTAGAAAGCCTTATCTTTCTCCCATGGAGTGCCAGGTGGTTTTAAACTGCTGGCTTTGTGGTTAGCAGCCCAATGTGTAACCACTATGCCACAAAGGCTCCTCAACTATTGTTATTTCAGCTTTCCACTCATGAAGATCCCAAATGTTAAAGAGGTGCACTGCTCCACAGTGTTCTTCATGCCTATAATCTGGAAACAGTTTTACAGGATTGTTTCCCGTGGATCTCTTGGGTGGGTTTGAATTGCAAATATTGGACTATGAGTTGATTGAAAATTGTGTGTGCCATCCACAAATTTTATGTTTCTTTTAGATGGCATATAGCTGGATTTTTATTTTTTTAATCCATTCTCTTAATTCTAGTACTTTACAAAATCTTTCCTTCCATACTCTTCTACTTTGCTTCTCTCTCTCTCTCTCTCTCTCTCTCTCTCTCTCTCTCTCTCTCTGTATATATATATATATATACACACACACACACACACACAAATACATATCCACACACACACATATATATATATGACTTTTAAGCATCTGTAATTATTGCTTTATGCAATAAAGAATGGAGTTTTTCAGGGAATGTCAGTGATCAAGTGGTGGCAATTATATTGAGATTGAAGGTTTGAGGTGCTTTATACCTATAGTAAAGAATTCCTGTAAAATACTAACTATAAGGCAGGCAGTTAAAACCCACCAGCTTCTCAGCAGGTGAAAGGTGAGGCTTTTTACACTCATAAACATTTACACCCTCAGGCCAACATGTGAAATTCCACTGTGTCCTACAGGGTCACTGTGAGTTGGAATCCACTTGAGGGCAACGACTTTTACACCTGTCGTACCCCCTTCAGTTACCTCTAGATAGTTTGCTTTCACAAGTACTACAGTTGTAGTTAGTTGCTTTTTAAGATTGCCAAGGACTTCTGGAGAAGAAACTGGTCAATGCCACACTCTTTCTTCTGCCAATATTCAGTCAATGTTCTTGAATGAATGCTCCTCAAATTTTCACAAGCCTTAATTTATTTTGTGGAGTTCAGAAAAGTTTGATTTGATAGTTTTTCCCTCTTTCTTGCTGCTTTTATGGAAGAGTAATTTTTAAGGTCCTTACTCTCACACTCTGGAGGTGTTTACATTCTCCTAGATATTTTTTTTTATAATTTAAAAGTTTTGCTTTGCATAATTAGGGAATTAATTAACTTGAAATTGGTTTTTGGTAAGGTGTGAATCTTTACAACTGTAAAGTTCTGTTTCTGCCCTTTCCTCCTTGAATTATTCATACTTTCATATGCTTTACTTTTACATATACCCCACTCTACATTGCCACTGGTTTATTTCAGAAAAAAGTTTCCCTTTCAAGATATTAGAAATAAAAACATATCTTTTACAAGTATCTTCATTTTTACAAGTTCTACCACTCATCATTTTATTACATAGACTCAACTTTTATCAGATAAAATAAAATGTAGTACATTTTTTCTCTTAAGAACATCTTTAGAACATCTTGAAATAATTATTGACTATAATGACCCGGTTTTCATTTGTTTGAAAAGTCTTTATTTGTATCTTAACATTTCTTTAGGCTTGTTGACTTTTATTTGTGTTTAAAAATTTCTGTCATTATTCTTCAAGTAGCTCTTTGGTTCCTTGACCTTCTTCTTTCAGGACAGGGATGGGGACTTTTTTCTGCTATGGCCGTTTGGATATTTATAATATCATGCTCGGGCAACCCTTGCCAAACATTTAATGAGTGAACCCCTGCGACGCCTGGAACTACTTCTGTCTGGTGAGGGATGTGATGTTAGCTAGTATTGATGATTTCCTGGGCCTTATAGGACACTCAGGCAGGGCGTCCCCCACTGATGTTCTCATTACATATATGTTAGCATGTCTGTGACAGTTCCTCATCTGTTACAAACTACATTCTGTCCTTCTACGACTACATTTCTTTGTGTTCCCAGTTTTGTAATTTCTGTTATTCTATTGTTCTGGTTTTGGATTCACAAACATTTCCCCTATGTTGTGACCATTATGCTAAAAACGTGTGAGGTTCTTCATTTATGAAATCATGCTTTTTCAGAATTTTCACTCCACTCTAATTCATTTTTTTATGTCTCTGTTGTTTATAATTCACACATTCATTTTGTTAATATTTACCATCAAGTCCTTTAACATATTAATTGCAGTGTCTAATCATTTCAACATCTGTTTTATTCCCTGATTCTCTTCTCTGTGTGTGTGTGTGTGTGTGTGTGAGAGAGAGAGAGAGAGAGAGAGAGAGAGATAACTTGTGGTGCTGTTTGATAAGCAGTGTTGGGCAGCTAATTGCAGGTTGGAAGTTCAAATGCACCCGCTGTTCTGCACTCTTCGGGAAGCAGATGAGGCTGTCTGCTTCTGTAACTGTACAGCCTTGGAAACCATGCATAGGCTCCCTGGCTCAATGGCAGTGGATTTGGCTTTAGTTTGGTGTGTGTCTAATAATATTTCCTTTAGTCCTATACATTTTGTGTAAAGGACAATAGACATCAAGACAAAAAAAATTAAAGGTGCCACCTTTACTTTTGTCGGGCTATTCACTGTTAGTTTATGTTATTGTGTTCAATACTTAATCAGATTTCATTGTGACGAGGTCTCCATTTCATCAGCATTCTCAAATTCCTCCAGGCCTGAACTCTATTGGGCTTTGTTTAGCACGAGGCCTGTAATCCTGGAAAGTTTTTCTCAGCACCCCTGCTTTATCCTTCATTTATGAACATCCTGCATGACCTTGTCACAGAGGGATACTGCTATGATTCTTATCTTTACCAAGTGATAGACTAGTGAGTATTGCTTGCCCTTTAGTAAAACGCTTATGGTGTTTGAAGGGATGATTCCTTAGTTTCCCTGCTTTAGGCCCCGTGCACCCAAGTCTCTGTAGTATGGTTTTCCCTGTATCTGTGTTTTTTTTTTCTGGTGGTAGGTACCTATTCTTTTCTGTTTGTTTCAATGTAAGGTCTAGGATGCAAGAGGGTTTCTTACCCCTATACTAAACACAAAGGAGTACTAGGGGTGTAACTGTTAAGCTATTGGCTGCAAACAAAATTTCAATTTGACAGAAAAGACCTAGTATTTTGATCACATTAAGATTATAGCTTAGGAAACTCTATGGGACAGTTCTACTCTGTCACTTAGTGATTTGCAATGAGTTAAAATTGACTTAACAGCACCTAATACTCAAAACACTGACAGGATATTACTTTGTCTTACTGTCCACACAGGGCACAGAGGTTTTCTTTCTCAACCTTAGTAAAAGTTGGACTGTTATTGGTTTGTTTTGTCACTAAGTTACTTAATATGGTTCTTCCAGTCATAGTCTTCTATTTCATGATATATGGTAAAGTTTAGCCCCAAGCCTATGGTCGTGTTATGTTAATAGACAGGATGAAGGTAGATTATATTTGAGTCTCCACTTTACTGGATGGTGTGACTCAAGTCATCGTCCCTAGTTTCCTTGGTGGTCTGATTTGCATCTAATACATAAGACTGCTTTTGAGACCCACAGATTAGCCACCATCTTTGATATCTGTGTTAAAATTAGAGCTACATTTTTTGTTTTGTGCTTTTAAGTTCTTCTAATATTAGGCAAATCTTCCATATACCAGCCTAACATGAGCCATAATGTCCAATCATTACTCAACTTGATCTTTGAGTGGCCAACTACTAACAATTCATCTCCCTCAAAGTGTGGGGAGAAAAGGGGATCTAATCACAATTATCTACATAGAACCCCCTCCCTGTGGGACGGACAACAGAAAAGTGGGTTAAGGTAGACATCGGACAGTGTAAGACATGACAAAATAATAATAATTTATAAATTATCAAGGGTTCGTGAGGGAGAGACGGTGGGAGAGGGAGGGGAAAATGAGGCACTGATATCAAGGGCTCAAGTAGAAAGAAAATGTTTTGAGAATGATGATGACAACAAATTGTATAAATGTACTTGACACAATGGATGTATGTGTGGATTGTGATAAGCGTTGTATGAGCCCCCAATAAAATGATTGAAAACAAACAAACAAACAAACAAAAGACCTTATCTCCTTCAATGCCCCAACCATGGTCAAAACGCCACTTTTGCAACCCCTTTCCTGGCTGAGGATGCACAGCATTCTAGCTTTTGTCCTGAATCATCCTCATGAACACCCATCAGACACTAGTTTCTAACCCAGCAAACTAATAAAAATCCTCTGGCCCAGAACTCAGGGACCAGCCTTGGCAGTGAGAATTAATGTGCTCCTTTGTTTGACCAAACCACGAAGCGTTTCTTCTGTCCCTGAGGCCTTTGCTGTCTCCGTTTCCCTGTGTCGTAAGACCTGGAGACCAGCACAGCAGTGGGAAAAGTTTGCTCGCTTGCAGTGCATTCTGGGTCTGGCTCATCTTTGTCCATTTCTTGGGACTTGAGTCAATGGCTAATAGCTTGCCCTGATGCACCAGCTTCCACCACCTTGTGACTCACCAGCCTGTCTTCTGACCTGCTGATTTGGGTTAATTCGTTTCTGGAATCGCGTGAATGAGGAGAAGCCACCCGACTGACATCTGGACTACGGATTTAGGACTGGCTAGCCTTTGTAATCACATAAACTCTATCCTAGATGATTTGTGGATTCTGTGAAAATGTGCAGCAAATGATAGGACCCTGAAATGTGAACAAAGGGGAGAAGGCATTGTTGAAATCGGGGATGATGAAGCGGCACAGTGTTTTAGAACAGCTGGAGTTAGAATAGCCTTGAGGATGGACTTGACACGCTGTTGTTGTTGTTGGGTATCACCAAGCATTATGACTGATAGCAAACCTTTTCAAAACAGAATGGAACACTGCCTGGTCCTGCATCATCCTCACAATGGTTTTGTTTTACATCATCGTTAGAGGCATGGTGTCTGTTGACGCATTTTGTCCAAAATAGTCCTCTTTTGGCACGCTACTTTACTCGCATGATATCCTTCTCCAGAAAAAGGTGCTCCTGATCAAAGATGCAGGGCACAGTAGGCGAGGTTGGCCACCCTCATTCTGGCTGTGCTTCGATCAAGACAGATTCGTTTGTTCTTCTGACAGCCCATGGCACTTTCTCTCGTCTTTTCTAGAATCATCGTTCAAATGACATGGATCCTTCTCTGGTCTTCCTTATTCATCGGCCAGCTTACATGCAAATATGACAACTGAACATACCATCGCTTGGATTAGGTGCTCCTTAGTCCTCAACATTATATCTTTGCTTATAATCCATATATTGTATATATAACATCTTCGCTTATAATATATATTATAGTGTACCTTATAATGATCATATACTATAAATTATATTATCATCAAAGACTTAGTTCCTGAAAAATAATTGTTAAGAAATATTTTGAAATATTATCTACCTAAATATATTTTCATTCTAATTTTTTTAATGTGAATGATCATTTCACTGATTTTAGAATTATTGTTTGGGGAATTTCTACTTCCAGTTAAGATGAGATTCTTGGTTGGAAATATGTTTCGTCAGAACTTTGAAAAATTATTTCATTTTTCATTTAATTGATCTAGCAAGAAACCCTCGACCATTTTTATTAGTGACCATTTATGCTATAATCTATATAGCATAATGCCACATGGCCTGATATTTTTCTGGATGTTTTAGAGCTCATCCCTGAAATTTTATTGTGTTTCTTGGAACTGGCTTATTATCTTCATGATGCTGGGCATAGATGACAGCCTTTGTTCAGCGATGAATGTTCATAGTATTTGAAAATATTGTCAACTAAATCTATCTATTTCCTTTTTTCTTTAACCCATGTCTTTTGAACATTTGTATTGTTTAGATGTAAGAGTTTGTAAATTCATATTCACTATTGTTATCTAATGAATGAAACTTATAGACTGTATATTGTTGTTTTTGTTGTTGCTGGGTGTTGTCAAGTCGATTGAGCCCTTAGCAATCCTCTGTACAACAGAATTAAACAGTGCGGTTTCCCACAATTCCCATAATTTTACTTCACTGGAGTTCAAAACAAACCCAAGAAAAACCTCAATTGAATTGAGGGCAGAAAATAGTAAAAACTGAAACAACTTTAAAATGGGTCAAAAGGGAAATCAAATGATAAGGTGTTACATTGAACTTAACTACATATGCCATCATCACCTCTACAATGATCTCGGTCTGACAGCAAGGTATTCACATCCCTGGGCCATATTTGGAGGGGATGCTCCAGAGACTTAATCTATGTGGAGAACCGACAAATGGTTAGGGGTGTCCACTGTCATCTCTAGCCTTCTGAAAACTGGGTGTTCATGATTTAAGATCTAATATCTTTCCCTCCTTCAGATTGTGATTTTATTATTTGAAAAAGGGAAAAGACACCAAACACAAATGTATCAAAATGATGGCAACAAACTGCATATATTAATAATGAAACGGAATGTCAATGGATTGAATGCACCATTCAAAAAAGACAGAGAGTAGCAGACTGGATTAGGAAAACAAGACCTATCTATATGTTGCTTCAAAGAGATGTATTTTAAACTCCAAGACAAAAATGGGCTAAAAATCAAAGCTGCTTTTTGCCACATCTACCGTGAGAATGAAGACCGTTCTCAGAAACCAGACTTGATATTCCAGAGAATATGAACATTTCTCTGAAGGGCTGCTCAGTTATTGTGAAGGCCCCAGAGGGAACCTGCAGAGGGACTTCAATCACATCAACACAGAACTCTGTCTCGTTGGAAAGAAAAAGATAAGGCTTCACGTTGAAAAATGGTGGGGAAATAGAAAGGAACTAGCTAGGGACCACACTGTCTGTGGTGATGTGCAGAACATGCTCAAGGGTGTTACAATGCGCTTCCAATACAAGATGAGGTCTGTGTATGCTCACTTCCCCCACAACGTGGTTATTTAGGAGAATGGATCTCTTATTGAAATCTGTTACTCCTTGGATGAAAAATAACTTCCAGAGGGTTTGTGTGAGGACAGGTGTTTCTTGTTCAGTTTTCACGCCCAGAGAGATGAGTTAATTCCTGATGAAAATAACATTGAGCTCTTATCAAATCCAGCTGCTTTAATTCAGTCATGACAATTAAAACAAGGATAGTTGAAAAACTTTGGATGGTGTCTATGAAAGTTAGGTTTGGGGTGCCAACATGGCTCCTGTGGGAACATGTGGGTGGTGTTTAGCTTGTCAGTACGGCCACAGCTTGATTGCAGGGTGACCAAGATACATGGCTCTCTGAGGCTGGCACCTTCCTCTTTCCTCCCTGGTGGTCAGATAAGCATGTTGCCTGAGTGAGCTGCCAGAGCCACACTGAGACCTGTGACAGCCCTGTGATGCTTCCATTGCCACTAGATCCATAAGACTTTGTACCCACCAGCCCATCATCTTCCTGAATTTAGCATTATTGCATGTGCGACATGAGTCTGAAGAGAGATTAGTGGATGGTTATCTGACTTGTGAACTAATATCAGATTATGGACTTGATATGGACAGGCTGGGATATTTTCTTAATATACAACTATTCTCTGACATAAAGCTCTTTCTTTATTTTTTAATCATTGTATTAGGGGCTCATACAACTCTTATCAGAATCCATACACACATCAATTGTGTAAAGCGCATTTGTACATTCATTGCCCTCATCATTCTCAAAACATTTTCTCTCCACTTAAACCCCTGGCATTAGGTCCTCATTTTTCCGCTCCCTCCCCCCTCCCCCCTCCCTCATGAGCCCTTGATAGTTTATAAATTGTTATTTTGTCATATCTTGCCCTGTCCAACGTCTCCCTTCACCCACTTTTCAGTTGTCTGTCCCCCAGGGAGGAGGTTACATATAGTTCCTTGTAATCCATTCCCTCTTTCCTACCCACTCTCTCTCTACCCTCCCTGTTTTGCCACTCACACCACTGGTCCTGTAGGGCTCATCTGCCCTGAATTCCCTGTATTTTCAGTTCCTATCTTTACAAGCGTACATCCTCTGGTCTAGCCAGACTTGCAAGGTTGAATTCGAGTCATGGTAATGGGAGCGTGGAGGAAACATTTAGGAACTAGAGGAAAGTTGTATTTTTCATTGTTGTTACATCGCACCCTAACTGGCTCATCTCCTCTCTGAGACCCCTCTGCAAGGGGATCTTCAGTGGCCTATTAATGGGCTTTGGGTCTCCACTCCACACTCCCCCCATCATTCACTATGGTAAGATTTTTTGTTCTGATGATGCCTTACACCTGATCCCTTCGACACCTCGTGGTTGCATAGGCTGGTGTGCTTCTTCCATGTGGGCTTTGTTGCTTCTGAGCTTGATGGCTGCTTGATTACCTTCAAGCCATAAAACTCTTTCTTAAACATATATGAGTCTCATTGGATTTGTTTCTCCAGTCAACGTCAACACACCACTCTAACGAAAGATAAGTCATCATGAAGGAGACACAGTAAAGAAACAGATTCGTTAAATAACAGAAGCAGCCAGTTTGACCTCCAGGAAACATACAGAGCACTCTACACAAGACAGTATGAATTCTTCTCCGGTACACGAGGCACATTCTGTGGAATATGTCACATATTAGGCCAGAACACAGCTTGAATAATTTCCATTTTCTCAGATTGCAATAATATTAAGCTGGAAATCAACAACAGAAAAAACAAGAACATAAAGACAAACACATACTAATTAACAATGTACTACTTAAAAATGACTGTAATAGATCAAATATGGAAGGAAATTAAGAAATTTCTTGAAACGAATGATAACAATAACACAACATACCCAAATCTTTGGGACAGAGAAAAAGCAGTCATTAGAGGGCAATTTAGAGCAATCAACACATACATGAAAAAAAGAGGCTACATCCAAAATCAACGCCTTCACATAACACTTCCAACAATTAGAACAAGGGCAAAACCATCAACCCTCTTGTAAGGTCTTTCAGAGCCAAGAGACAGAAGGAGAACTTTCTAGGCTCCCTCCAAGCAGTCCCAAAAGGCTGCTGGGGACTTTAGTGGCTACAAAGTGCCACTGCAGTCTTAGCCTAGACACTCTCCCCTATGGGACACCAAAGTGCAAGGTCTTTCAGAGAGGAGAGACAGAGTGAGAGCTTTAATGAATAGATTTATTGAGGGAGGTGACGTTTTTAGGGAACAGGAAATCAGGTGAAAGGGATTTAGGATCGCGGTGTAAAGAAAGATTAGAGCTGGCCCTTTGTCTAAACCAGCTAGAGAATTAACTAACTTAAAAGGTATAGGGACCACAAGAGCTGCTATTACAGAAAGGAAGAGAGAATTAGGTTTAATACAGACCCACTAGCACACTACAACAGTCTGGCAAGAAAAGAGTTAAATGGCTCTGGTGCCAGAGCCTAGCTTCTGTGTAGGAACCAGCATAGAAAGGAACAGTGGAAAGAGTCCTAGCAGAGAGAGAAGGAAGAGGAGGATGAGGAGGAGAAGGAGGAAGAGGAAGAAGAAGAGGAAAAAGAGGAGGAAGACGAAGAGGAGAGGGGAGGGAAGGAGGGGAGTAGGAGAAAGAGCATTACATGCATTTCAGGTAGCAAGCAGGGGTGAAAGGCAAGAGAGAGAGAGAAGATAAAGGAAATTCCACAGTATTTATGTTTTTAGGCCATCTATACATTTTGTAATATGATGAATCCCTTGTATCTTTCTGGTTGGTTCGGATAACTCCAATGGGCTGGGCGCCAGCTTTAGCAAGCTTAAGTCACTTAATCAATCCGGTGGGAAGATGGGCGGAGTAAGCTTTGTAAACAGAAGGAATGTCTGCTGCTGTCTTTTTTAAAAAAAAAATTTATTTTATTGGGGGCTCTTATAGCTATTATCGCAATCTATATCTATATATATATCCATTATGCCAAACACATGTGTACCTATGCTGTTACCAACTTTCTTTCTGATGGCTGCCACCTGACCCTAGGTCTTCAACAACAGAAGAAAGAAATCACAAAGATTAGAGTAAACAGACTAGAAAACAGAAAAACAATGAAAAAAATAAACAAAACAAGAAATTGGTTCTTTGAAAGGATTAACAAAATTGACAAACTGCTGGCAAATTTAACAAAGGAAAAAGAGAAAAGATGCTAATATCTAGAACTAGGGATTAACATATTTTTATTACCTTTTAATATTTTCATATTTTATATTTTAATTTTGTGTGTATATATGTATGTAAAACAAAACATTTTCCTATTAGACAGTTTTCTACTTAAAATTCAGTGACCCATCTTAGAAATTATGTTGTGCAAACTTCAGTCAAATTTTCTATCACCATAAGCTTATGGTTTCTTAAAGAAATATTTCCCCTTGCGTTATGCTTCTTGCTACTGCAATCTATGTCTTGAAATGGGCAAATTCAGCTAGTTCATATCTTATTATTATTTCTATAACTAAATTGATATCTGATATCATATATGCAAATATAAGATAACATATGTATATGATCAATTGTACAAATATATTATTATTAGTTTTATATAATAAATAATAATGATAATAAGGTATCAGAGCCTTGGTGGTCTAGGGGTGGTGTGCTGGGCTGTGATCTGTAAGCCTGGCAGTTGGGAATCACCCATCACTCCGTGGGAGAAAGAGGGAGACTTCTGCACCGGTAAACAGTTACTTCTCCCACACTCACTGGGGCAGTTCTACTCTGTTGTACAGGGTTGCTATGAGCTGGCATCCACTCACTGGCTGTGAGTTTGGTTTGTTTTTAATTTTATATTTCTAGAAGTCCCAGGGATACAGTGAGTGGTGTGCTGGTCTGTTAACCAGAAGATCAGCAGATTGAATCTACCAGGCACTCCATAGGAGAAAGATGAGACTTGTTACTCCTATAAAGATTATAGGAACTTAAAAAAAATCATTTTATTGGGGGCTCATACAGCTCTTATCACCATCCATCCATCCATCCATCCATCCATCCATCCATCCATCCATCCATCCATCCACTGTCTCAAGCACATTTGTACATTTGTTGCCATCATCGTTTTCAAAACACTTCCTGTTTTGACTTGAGCCCTTGGTGTCGGCTCCTCATTTTCCCCCTCTTCTCCGCATTCCCTCTCCTATTATGAACCCTTGATAATTTATAAATTATTATTATTTTTCATGTCTTATACTGACCAATATCTTCCTTCACCCACTCTTCTGTTGTCCATCCCCCTGAGAGGGGGTTATATGTAGATCATTGTGATCAGTACCCCCTTTCTCCTCTCACCTTCCCTTTTCCCTCCTGGTATCTTTACTCTCATTATTGGTCTTGAGGAATTTATCTCTCCTGGATTCCCTGTACCTGTGTACATGCTCTGGTCTAGCCAGATTGGAAAGGTAGTATCGGGGTCATGATAGTGGGGAGGAATAAGCATTAAAGAACTAGAGGAAAGTTGTATGTTTCATCGATGCTATACTGCACCCTGATTGGCTTGTCTCTTCCTGGTGACCCTTCTGTAAAGGGATGTCCGGGCTTTTAGTCTACACTCCACACTCCCGCTAATTCACATTGATATGATTTTTTGTTCTGGGTCTTTGATGCCTGATCCCTGATCCCACTGAATCCTCATGATCACACATTCCATGTGGACTTTGTTGTTTTTCAGCTAGAGGGCTGCTTGTTTATCTTCAAGCCTTTAAGGCCACAGATACTATTTCTTTTGATAGCTGGGCACCATCAGCTTTCTTCAAGACATTTGCTTCTCCACCCATTTTATCTTCAGCAATCATGTTGGGAAGCTGAGCATCATGGAATGCCAGGTTATTAGAACAAGGTGTTCATGCATTGAGGGAGGACTTTGAGGAGCACTTCTGCTCTTGTGCTATAGCATGGCTATGAGTTGGAACCAACTCCACTCTAAGTGGTTGACTTTATCCTGTATTTTGTTTTCAATACACATTCCCTTCTGATTTTTAAAACATCAATTGAAGATTTAATAAAACCTATTTGTACTTCTCTACTAACTTTGTTGTTATTACCTCTATTTTATTTATTATTTCTTTTTTTTAATCATTTTATTGGGGGCTCATACAACTCTTATCACAATCCATCCATCCATCCATTGTGTCAAGCACATTTGCACATTTGTTGCCATCATCATTCTCAAAACATTTGCTTTCTACTTGAGCCCTTGGTATCAGCTCCTCTTTTTCTCCTCCCTCCCCACTCCCCTCCCTCATGAACCCTTGATAATTAAAAAATAAATTATTTTATCATGTCTTACACTGTCCGATGTCTCCCTTCACCCACTTTTCTGTTGTTTGTCCCCCAGGGAGGGGGTTATATGTAGATTCTTGTAATCAGTAACTCCTTCCTACCCCCACCTTCTGTCCACCCTCCCGGTATTGCCACTCTCACCACTCGTCCTGAAAGACTCATATGCCCTGGATTCCCTATGTTTCCAGTTCCTATCTGTACCAGTGTACATGCTCCTGTCTAGCTGGATTTGTAAGGTCGAATTGGGATCATGATAGTGGAGGGGAGGAAGCATTTAATAACTAGAGGAAAGTTGTATTTTTCATCATTGCTTTATTTCTATTTCTAAGTATATGGTTGGCCACTTTCCTTGCCATCCTCCAAAATGTAACTTTTTAGAATATTTTACCTGTGGTCATCACCTCTCATCCCCAAATTATTGTATTTTCTATGGTATTATCCATAGTTATGAATTCTCTTAAGGCAACAATCAAAAATAGTAACCTCTTCTGGTTTTCTTTCTTTACTAATGCACTCATTTTACCAATATTAAGTTGTGACTATAGCTCTCAGCTCTACCTCATTATCGTTTATGATCCCAGAGTTTGTCCTCATTTCTCCCGTGGGACTGCTGAATATCAAGTCAAAGGATGCTTCCTTCGTAGCCTTGGGCCCAAACTTAGCATTCTAATTTTTGTCTTACTCTATATTTTTCACCATTTGAACATTTCCTTACTTTTTTCCACAAACTCAGCTGCAGAGCAAAAAGAAGTTTTAATACATTATACCTCATTCTTACTGTATTGATTAAGATGAGATATTTTCCTTAGTGATTTTTTTGCCATTCTGCCAGACAAAAAGCAACTTGTACCTGTATTTCATAATTTGAATATTTTTAGCTTTCAAATAATTACTTTTATATTGCTTATGAGACTACAGGCAGCACATGTACACTAATACAACAACTTCTACATGTATATGCCACCTATATTACATTTGAGTTCTGTGGTCAATTTGATTTTGGTAGTTGCTGTTGTCAATATTATTGTGTGTAGATAGATTTTAAAAGGGCTCAGTGCTCAAGGCAAACATTCTTGACTTGTAAGCTAAAATATTGGTTGACTTTAAGATTATCTGAGGGAAGAATAACCACTCCTCACTTATCCACATGGTAGGATTCTAAAGACATTGTTCTGGGAAAACCCACATTGTGCAAAAGTAGAGCAGGACAACATCAATAATGCAATCAAGTTCACACATACCCTTAACCTCACAGCTACTGTTACTCACACCTTGCAGCTTGGTGTTATTGCCAAACACACATGATTAGTGTGCAAAGCAGTGGGGTTGTAGATTTCTTACTGCTGTAAATGCAGAATGCTAGATAATGAAATAGCAGACGAGTGAAGACTAGCTGCAGTTTCTCAGGTTCGTCAATTCTGTTTCTCCAGAGTGTGGTTCTGTGAGAATTTGAAATTTTGTGCTGAACTTTTACCCTTATGAATAGGATTCTTCTATAGAATATGTGAAACATATATTTAGTAGTGGTACCAAGTACCATTCAATTCTACTCTCATGGTAACAGGAGTAGTTGTTCATGGAGACAATGAGCCATATTTTTACCTCATGTGCTTGACGGTCCTTGCTATGTTCCTTCAGGAAGATACAGCTACAATTGTACACTGGGTGGCCCCTATAAGCTTCTAGAGATGCATGAATTACTTAAAAAATTGTGAGGTAGACCAGAACCATTAAATTAGGCCAATTAACTGGGATATCTCATGAAATCATAACCCCAAACCTCAAAACTAAGGAACCATATCCCATGGACTGTTTGGTTGTACAGCCCAGTAGTGACTCTATTTGGGTAAATATATTTACCACACAACTTTTGACAATGAACTTTTCACAGGTTTATAGTGTATTTGCAGCCATTACATTAATTGGTTGTGCAGCCCTGCCCTAAGTGAAAGTCATTTTTTAAAAACTTTAAATTTTTTCTTTATTCTTCATTTCAATTTTTTTGCCACAGTTTTCTGATGTTGTTCAGCTTGTTGTTAAATTGATTCCCATATTTATACCCACATCCACTGAGTTGTTCCTGACTCCAAAAGAACATACAGCACAGAGTAGAACCACCTTTGCGGGCTCCTGAGAGTATAAATCTTTATAGAAGCAGGAAGCCCCATCTTCCTCCCAGAGAATGATTGGTGCATTTGAACTGCTGATCTTACAATTAGAAGCTCAAGTTGTACCCACTGTGACACCAGGGCTCATCAGTTTTTGCAGTATTTCTGTTGCTCACTACAGTTATGAAAAATTGTAGGGAGCCAGGAACAGTATATAAATTGATGTATAATCTCTGATGTGCCATATAAAATGTATATCATAATGTTCAGAGTCTTCTATATTCCATACACTGCTGGTTCTTTATAATTGCTAATTTTACTCTTTTCAACAACATTCACTTACCATCGAGTGTTGCCATGGAGGAGAAAAGAGATTATCCTTCCCAAGATCCAACAGACATGTGGAGGTTGGACTGAAATTTAAACTCATGCCCACTCAATTCTAAAATAAGTTATTTTTCCATTGTGCTGTAGAGTTTTCAAAAAGATTTGAAATGTATTGTAAACTATTTATAATATGATATTCCCATGAACCCTAACCTAGATTCCTAACAACTGAATTTCTTATAGAACATTTGTGTCTGATTGTATGCAAAATGATTGGATAGATAAGTAACTAAAGTAGGCATAGTTTTCAAGATAGTCATATATAGATCGTCATGTTCTCCTTATTCTCAGAGATCTTTCAGATAACACAGCAATTTAACCAACAGCTGATAATATATGGAGGCATTTTGAGTAATTCAAGGTAATTTATTTTAATTGTTCTATAATACACACCCAGCCCTAACATCAGTGAATGATGTTAGAACATGAGGACAACCTTTGGCATATAGATACTGATGGTTCTAAATATATGGTAGCTATTTTCAGCAGCTTTCCCAGTGAGACATGGTTTATTCTAGAAATGCTTACAAGGTTAAGGAAGGGATTCTTAACCTCTTCCTAAATTCCATCATGTACACAAGTTTATTTAATTAAGTAGGGTGATTCCAAACAGGTTAAAACATCAGAAGTAACCAACTTATTTTTGGTAAATTTGTTTTAAAGGAATAGTGAGTTCAGGCGATCATGTTCAGTAGAAGTTTAACTTACAGGATACAATTAGGTCGAGGATGCTAATGTCAACCTCATAGCATCAACTAATAGAGGCATAAACTGTTTCAAACCAAAAGTGCAAACTCTTCTTTTCAAAAACTAACACATAGTCTTCAAAATACATATTTTCTTTTATCAAAAGTGTGCTCCTAAACAATCAAGGTGGATTCTGGCCTGCTCTTTGGTGCTTCTCCCACGTCAGCTTCTAATTACACACGGACATGCACCTTCTTTCCTGACCATTGCTAAAATAACAGGGGAATTCATTCTATTGATGTTGGAATGGAAAAATCACATGGATGTTTTTCATAGTGAGCAACATATTGTTAGAACAACAAAATAGTAGAGAAATTTAGAGATTAATAAAATAACTTTTGATGACTGGGAATCACTGTTTAATCAGGTCAAATAGAAAGACCAGAGGCTATTCTTTTCTTCAGTCTAAGGTTGCTTTTGGGGGGATTTGCCAGTATACTATTTGCCCTTCCAGCTTGTATTAAAATACAAAACAAAATACTTACCAACCCCTTTTATCTTAAAGATTAAGTGTTGCATTCAAATGATCTTTTTTTTTAGGGCAAGGAAGCATGAGGTTTTCTCTCTTGGCAGAGTTTGCGATGTATTCACCATGGATACAAAACCTGCCGCAGCTGGTGGTTAGCTCCATCCTCTTTGTTATCTGATGACCTTGCTACAAACCGTCCAGTTACTACTTTGGGCTCTGGAGAAGGTGGGAAGGAAAACCCGAAGGTCGATTTCATGACCTTGGGGACGAGATGGGCAGGTTAGCACTCATCATTATCTCACCTGACTAGGAACTTGCCCGGGAAAACCTCTGTGAGCCTCCGTGTTTTAATCTATAAAATGTAGCAAGTAATATTGAACAGATTGTCCAGAGTACGAAATGATATAAATAAGATCGGAAAAGCCAGTGACATTTGGTAAGTAGTGATTGAGGGAAAGACTGGGAGCAAGAAAGTCCATTACAACTCTTGTTATTTTGTGATACAACTCTTATTTTAGAGTTTTTAAACATTTGTGTTCACAAGTGTGATAATAACTTACTTTCAAGGTTAGCGGAACTTTGAATAGTTGTTTATTTGCACTCCTTTGATGCCATACCAGATGCCCGAAGCAGTTACCACAATTTCATCTTATATAAGGCACTTAACTCATCTGACTCCGTCCCCCCCAAATCTCTCTGACACCCAGTCAATTCTGACTCTGTCCGATAGAACAAGGTAGGACTGACCTGGTGGATTTTTAAGATTGTAGACTTTTATTGGCGTACAAAGCTTCATCTTTTTCCCATGGAGTGGAGTGGCTTGTGGTTTTTTAACTGTCAGTCTAGTGGTTAACAGCCACCAGGACTGAAAAGTCTTAATGTCTCCAGCAATAAAATGTGACTCATGGAAGTTCTCAACCAGCTTCTCAGACAGAAATCATGCCACACGATTCATGAAAAGGAGTTTTTGGAAGAACAGTTTTAAACCATGGGCAGTTCCTTCTTGTACTGAGCCAAAGGTAGAATTCTTATAATTTTTTAGCAATATCCTTGGTATGTTAAACTATCCATCTCCATATTCTCTTTATATTTCTAAATACTCATATTTTAAATTCTTATTAAAGTCTTACTAGGTAGAATTGCATGAAGGTACTGACAAATGGTTTTATGTGAAATTTGTAGTTATTTATCTTGTATTTTTCTTTGCTAAACCTGGCAGTTCTACATATAAAATACCTCCCATAATCATAACCATCTAATTTTTCCTACCTTTTCATTTAGCTTTCTGCCATGCATGGATTCAAGCCTTAAATCTATTTGATCTCGGATAAATTATGTCATCTCTCTGAGTCTCTATTGTTCTATTCTTTAAACTAGATATGACACTTTTAAAGATAGAGAGGGCATCTTCTCCTGAAGATCTGTATGTCTTGTTTTCCTGAGGTCGAAGCTAAGTTAGATTCCCAGCTCGCTAACAATTAGGAATGGCCACATGGCTGATGTGTGGACAGTGGGATGGGACCAGACGTGAAAGGAGCCTGTTTCTCTGAGTGACGGAGCAGACAGAGACAACGGGACAAGAACCCTTGTATCCCTTTTTTAGGGGAGAAAGACATAAATGTCTGGAATGTTATGTCATTGGAACTTGAGAGTTAATTTGTTACAGATTATATGATCATAATAACTAGTATTTTAAAAACTCAAACTGACTACAATTGAGTTTATTCTAACCCACAGTGACAGTATATGACAGAGGAGCATTGCCCCCACAGGTTTTGGGACTGTAAGTCTTTACCAGAGTAGAAAGCTTCATCTTTCTCCTGGGGACCAGCTGGTGGTTTTGAACTGCTGACCTTGTGGTTTGTAGCCCAAGGCATAACCTAACTTGAAGTTATCACCAAGGCTCCATAACTAGTATAGAAGTTGCTATACTCTTTATAAATATATAGAGTTATCAAATGATGTTTTAATTTAAAACAAATTTTAAAATAGTCAAGTTGTTGAAAGTGACTTAGAAGTTGTTGTTGTTTGTTGTTTTAGGTGCAAACAAATCAGTGCAGATTCATAGTGATGTTGTGTACAATAGAATGAATAAAACACTGCCCAGTCCTACATGATCTTTACAGTTGTTAGGCTTGAGTCCATGGCTCTAGCTACTATGCCAATCCATCTGCATTAAGGTTTTCCCCTTTTCTTTGCCCTTCCATGTCCCAAAATGTTATGTTATTTTCTCTGGATGGGTCCATCCTGATAATAACCCCAATGCAGGACACAAAGACCAGCCATACTCCCTTCTAAGGAGCTTTTGGTTGTACTTCTTCCAAAACAGACAGGGCCTCTAGCTCTTTTGCCAATTCATGGTGTTTCAATATGCTTTTCCAGCATCATAAGTCAAACGGATCGATTCTTCAGACTTCCTTATTCAATTTTTAACTATCACATGGACGTGATGCAATTGAAAATACTATAGCTTACATTCTTAGTCCCCAGAGTGACCTCTTTGTTCTTCAACGTTTCAGAGATCTTGTGCAACAGATTTACCGGATGCAATACAATGTTTGATTTCTCGATTGCTGCTTCCATGAGCACTGCTTGTGGATCCAAGCACGATGATATCCTTTACAACGTCAGCCTTTTCTCCATTTATCATGAAGTTATCTATTGGTCCAGTCATGAGGATTTTTGTTTTCTTTATATTGAGTTCTAATGCATATTGAAGGATGTAATTCTGGATCTTCTTCAAGTGCTTCAAGTCCTTCCCCCTTTCAATATGCAAGGTTGTGTCATCTCCATGTATCCCTCCCATCCAGTTGATGCCAGCTCATAGTGACCTTGTAGGGCAGGGTACAACTGCCTCTTTGAGTTTCCAAGAATGTACTGTTTAGGAAGCTCTCACTCCTGCGGAGTGGCTGGGGGTTGTGAACTGCTGATCTTGCAGATTGCAGCCCAACTCATATCCGCTATTCTTCCAGGTCACTTCCATCTGCATAGCAAAGGTTAATAAGCCCTTCTCCAATCCTGCTGCAATTTTCTTCTTCATATGGTTCATTTCCCTGAGTGTGTGTTCAGCGTCAGATTGACTAATTCTGCGGCACGAATACAACCCTGATGCTCACCTTTCCTGATTTACAACTATGCAGTGTTCCTTTTTCTGTCAGAAGACTGTCTCTTCTTTTAGGTGCAGGTTCAACATGAACACAATGAAGTAGCCATAGCAGGTAGGACTGGTGACAAAGAAAGATATTGTGTCCAAAATGCGCCTCTATTCATGTGATGAAGTTGATTCTTGAAACCAGACCAGTGGTGGGATCCAGCCAGTTCGCACTAGTCCTGGCAGAACTAATGCCTAGTTTTGGTTGAGTTCAGTGAATAAGCCAGGCACTTGTAATCAGGGTTCTCTTTAAGGTGGGCTGCTGGGCAGCCACCCATTGTGAAAACCACAAATTTACATTCCTTAATTTCTTTTCAAATTCATCTGTGTGACAGCATGTTCTAAGAGCTCATAGTAATGTTCTTCCATCCATAGGTATAAAAAATTAGACACAACTACGCTGGAAAGTTTTATTTATTCATTTCATAAAACTTGTCATACTTTTGATGAAAAACCACATTTTTATTCCCTTGCATTTGTTACTTTAGTAAACAGACATGTACACAAATAGAAAAGGTGCCAAACCACCAGAGGGTGGCGTGCTGTTCTTCATTTGTTTGTATTATACCCCAAATTCCCAAGAGCTATTATAAGTGAATTATGCGATTCCCAGACGTGTTCAAAGAGCTAAAATATATTGTCAGAACAATTGCTGTAAGTTCAGCAGAAGCAGGGGGGATTTTTCAATGATGAGCATAATATTTTCAGAGAAGAGAAGTCACCTGTTTCTAATCTATCAAATAGAGTGACTATTGTCTAATTGGCCCACTTCTAAAGGCATGGAATCTTACTCCTACAGTGAAAAGATGGTTAACGGTAAATCACACAGCCGAGAAGGCTCAGATAAAAGCAAAGCAAAATGCAAGTGGGGACGCCCATCAAGAAGCAATATGGAAGTGTCTTTGAAAACAGTTTTGTTTTATTTGGTCAAGTATTATTTATATTTTTCATAGATGTTTTAAAATTTTTTCTTATAACAATCTAGTCCTGTGTACCTCTTTTATTGTTCTTATGTAAGTATCAACTGAATGTAATAATAAACTACCTTTCACTATGTTTTTTATGCTGAAAACAGTCATTACGGCAGTGAACCATTTGTTAAGTTGTTTCAGTCCCATTACTGAATAGGCTATATGTCTACTGGGAATATCATTCTCGGGAAAGCAGGAAAAAGAGCACAGCTGTTAGTTTGTGTCGATGTTTACTTTTTAGGAAGGAGTTTTCAATAAAGAGATGAGCTCAGGTACTGGTGGGAATGCAGGAGCAAGTTCAGAAATGTAGGTTCCTGCAAGCTTGGAAAGGCATCGAGCCATGAATAGTAAAAGGTGCTTTGAGAAAGGCTGCCATGGAAAATGAACCCACACGCATGAAATCTATTCAGCTCAACAGAGGGCATCCACCTTATGGTAAAGATCAGATTAATTTAAATTGTCTCATAGCGAACCCCTTGTTTCAGATGGCTGCATGTAACACGTGTTAAACTGAGGGGCCTATGACAGGGATTAGGAAGAAAAGAAATCGGGCAAACTGGATCATAATGTTCGGAAAATCACTTTAGGTTTTATACACGCACTAACCAGTAGAAATGGGTCATTCGCTTTTAAAGCTATTCCCAAAGAACATGCCGTCCTGGACACTAACAGTAAAGCAAACAAAGAAACCAACCTGTGCCTATAAGACAGCTCTTGGGTTCCAAATTTTACAAAATCGGGACGTGTGCTGCAAAAGTGTACGTCTTTATTCAATGTCGATGGAGATATGATCTAAATTCTACAAGAGAAAGACAAAGAGGAAGGCACTGCTCCTAAAGATTTGAAAAGATTAGCACTCTATCAAGGGGCAGCCCGGGCTCGGTGGGGGGTGGGGAGCTGATCCCAGGGGCTCAATGGAAGGTGAATGTATGGAGGGGAATGATGACAAAATATGTACAAATATGTTGGCTACAATTGATCGGTGGATGGTAACAAGAGTTGTAAGAGCCCCCAATGAAATGATCAAAAGAGCACAAACAAACAAACACATTTGGGGTCTGGTGTCACGGTGAAGACTTAGGCCTTTGGCTGCACCCCTGGTTTATGTAGGACCCAATCCAGACCAAACACCTGTTCTAAACAGAAGGACACCCTAACTGTAAACGTCTTTATGTAAAATCCAGGATAGGCAACTTGATGAACACAATAACTGGATTAATAGTTTCTTAGGATGCTGGTTGGAGGAATTGGGGTGTGTGTGTGGGGGGGGGGGGGGGAATGGGGAGCGAAGTCCATGGAAGAAGAACATGTTCTCAAATTTATTGTGGTGGTGACTGTATGACTTTTTTTGATTTTTCAACTATTAAATTGTATGGTATGTGAATTATATTTCAATAAAACTATTAACAAAGAATGAATTCATTAGTACTTTTTCCAAGATAGATTTCCCTAATACTTCATCTAATTAATTTTCAGTTTTTTCCATGAAGACAAATATAAGATTCTACATTGAGTCTTACAGGCTGTGACACCCTCAAGGGAGAAAAACAAACAAACAAAAAGGCTACCACTTATTGTGGTGAAAAATTTATAACTGCATTGTATATGACTTATTCTTAAAAATGAAAGATAACAATATAATTCAACGAGCTGTTGGTTGCTGCTATTGATTTATCCAGCTATTAAAAATCCACCATAGCCCGAGGAAATTTATAGAATTTTCGGACAAGAAATTTTCAGACACATTTTCTACAAGTTAGAAGATATTATCTTTAACTTACATGTGATGGATGTAGGCTCATAGAGGTTAAATACATGTATCCGAGTTCAAACTACTAGTTAGTGAAAGATTGGATTTTACCCAGTGTTTACTATAAAATCTGTGTGCCTGCAACTCTACAAGGCTATTATATGCTACTTCAAAGGCCATTACCATCTGTAAAGCGAATCTTTCTCTGTCACTCTGGTACTGTAGCCAAACAAAATCATATTCAAATCCTATTTAGCTGCCTGCCTGCTGTGTGGCCTTGAGGGGATCATTCAACATCTCTGAGCTTCAGGCATGTCATCTGTTATGGGGTTATAATAGTAGTAGATAACATATCATGTCATGCTGAATAATGTGATAATGCCCATAAAACATAAAAAGCATTGCCTTCTAGACAGAAAATGTTCAATAATAATCATTGTTGTCATAATGATGGTGTTAGAAAAAGGAAAGTTTCTGATAGTAAAAACTCCAACCCCATTGCCGTGGAGCAGTTTCTGGTTCACAGCCACCCTACACGCATACGTGAGGTCAGAGCGATCAAGAACAGACTCAGGAGATAATAGTACATCTTACAAGTTACAGGAACTCCTGGTGGTGCTGTGGGTTAGACCTTGGACTGTTCAGCACAAGGTTAGCAGTTCAAATCCACCAGCCACCCTGCAGAAGCCTGGGGCTATTAACTGCTGAAAAGAAACTCTACAGAGAGTCATAGAAATCCCATGTAGAGCGGCTGTGTCTGAATTGAATTGATGACTGCGGGTTTGGGGTTTGGGTTTTACAGCTTGCCGTAGAAACCTGGTGCTATGATTTTAATGAGTAATGTCTGTCGATTGCACTTTAATTGGAGCCAGAGGACAAGCCGCTGAAATGTTCTTTAAAGAAGGAAAAAAGAATTCTACCCCATAGTGGAAAGAACCAACATTTTCTCTGAAATCTTTGAAAATAAGAAGGTTATGGATCTGGTGTGACGATGAGAGGCTATAAACTGGACAGAGAGCCATCTAGTAATTTACTCTTTCAACATTTATACATGAGTCGAGCTCAAAAATACTTAAGTAGCAAAGATATCAACAAGAATGAAATATAAACTTCCTTTCTAAGCCGTGGTGAAATATGAGATCTTAAACTCAAAGAAACCGAACATTATTTCACTGCTCACAAGCTATTTCTCCCATCTGCTGTTTCCATGGGACCTCCCACAGTCCTGTAAAATTGGGATTGGTTTTTATTCTTATTTGACACATGAAGACTTTGAGACACCTAGGTTGAAATGACAAGTCTCCATCTACCTGCTTAGTAAGTCCTACAGTTGGGATGGGATTGGGTCCAAGAAGACTATGTGTTTTCCACGAATAACTGATATGCTTCTGAATTTAATATCTATTTAAATAGAAGAGAATGCTTTAATGAAATAACAGGTAACGGTCATTGAGGTACTTCATGAAAGACTAGCATTTCTGTAGGGAATTTTTCCATTCATGAAAATGAAGCAAACGTTGTAGACAAAGAAGTGAATGAGACAAGGCTCTGCTTCGAAGGAGCAAAGCTTTAATCGAAAGATGAGATAGTGTTGTACAAAGAAAACCATATACAACGAAGTTCACTAGGATAGTGATCAGTGTTCTTTTAGTATAAACAGGGTGGAGAGTCCTACCTACCCTCAACAATTCTCTTCAACAATAACACATTGTATTATCAGAACAAAAATAGATAAGTTTTTAATCTGCTTGTGTGAACCTTGGAAAAATATTGGGCTTTCTACTCCTGTAAACAGTTATAGTCTCAGAAACCCACAGGGGGTCCCCAGGAGTCAGCTTGGATTCAATGGGAGTGAGTTTTGTGAAGCTAAGCACAACTGAGACACTGCTTCAATAAATTCTACATGTAGAATTCAGTGAAATTGTTTATCTTCTTCAAGATGTGAAATCAACAATTCTCCTTATCCTAATCCAAATTACTCCACTCCCATTAAGGGAAAGCCACTACCCTTTAAATCCCTTGTCTAAACTTGAAAAGATGCTGAGGTCCAATTTATCCCACATAGATAAATCTTAGAGATTTTACAATCCTCAAAGCATATAAAATTTACAAATCGGGCTATATTGTTTGGTTTAAAGCTGACATTTGGCAAAACATTTGATGTTGGGTTTAAGTTTTAAGATTATCTTGGAGTAAAACCTTCCAGTGTTCATCTAGACTCAGTGGCTCTAGGAAATTTACCTACTGTTGAAAATTTGTATTTTTGTTCTACTTCCCCCAATCTCATCCAATGGTAAGTATTGTACTAGAGAATCTTAGATCAAAGCACTCAGTAATGGTCGCTGGGCACCAACCAATGCTTCAGGGCTCATGGAAAAGATAGCAGATAGAACTAAATAACTTTGAAGTTTAAGATAATGTATATCAGAAAGGATGGCACTAAATTTGGTTTGGTTATTGGACTTTTGTAAGCTCCCACATTCACCGGACCGTTCTTCAGAGAAGCACCTGGGTGAACTCAAACTTCCACCCTTTTCCTAGCAGGGAAGTTCATCTTCCTTTGTGCCACTAAGGGAGAGGAGCTTACGAGTCATTGGAACAAGTGAAATGATGAAGCAGACCACTACTACTAATAGAGATACAATTCCCTGAGTAAAAACTCTATGTCAGACTCATTGAAATTAGCTTTTAACCTAAATTTTTTTTTTGAGAATTGCGAGGGGAGGGAATTACAGCAAAGAGAAAAATAGAGATAGGCCATTTCACTGTCGAACTAAGAGTACAATAATCTTGAGAAAGAAAAAAGATAGAACAGGAAAAGTAATTTCAATGAATAGAACAACCGGGACAACTGGGTAGCCATCTGGAAAAAGTGATGTTGATATCTTCTTCATAGCTTACAATAAATTCTAGATTGATCCAAGATGTAGACATAACTCTGTACTAGACTAAATCTTTGGAGAAACAAAAATATACCTTGGAATGGGAAGATATTTACACGTTAAAAAATGAAGGAATCATAAATTTTACTGTCTGAACAAACAAAAACCAGGAAAATATTTGCATAGACATTACAACAGAAGTTGTTGTATTCTTTCTATCCAAACTATATACTGGTGCTGGACTATAGATAAAGAAGAGTCCCACAGATTAGTCAACAATCTGTGATATGCAGATATTACAATTTTGGTTGCTGAAAACAAAGAGGATTTGAAGCACTTATTGATGAAGATCAAAGACAACAGATTTCAATATTGGTTACAACCAATGTAAGAAAGCAAATATTCTCACAAATGGACAAACAGACAGCATTATGATAAATCAAGCAAAGACTGAAGTTGTCAAGGGTCTCATCTCACTTAGACACACAATCAAGGCTCATGGAAGCAGCAATCAAGAGGTCAAAAGATGTACTGCAGTGGGTAAATCTGCTGCACAAAACCTTTGAAAAGCAAGGATGTTACTTGAGATCAGGATGTGCCTTACTAGAGCTATGGTTTAATCAATAATCTCATACACACGTGAAAGTTTGACATTGAATGCAGATCATGGAAGAAGAATCAATGTATTTGAATAAGGAAGATCAAAAGAGATCAGTGCATTTGAATTGTGGTGCTGGTCAAGAATATTGAAATTACCGTGGGCTGCTAAAATTAAACAAACAAAATCACAAATCTATCTTGGAAGAAGTACAGTCAGAATGCTCCTTAGAAGCAAGAAGTGTAAGACGTTGTCTTATGTACAGGAGAGATCTGGAAAAGCAAGTCGTGCTTGGTAATGTAGAGGGGCAGCAAGAAAGAGGAAGCCCCTTGACAAGAGGAATTTATACAGTGGCTGCGTGATGGATTTGAACACAACAGTTATAAGGACGTGGCACTGTTTCGTTCTGTTGTGCATAAGGTTGCTGAAAGTCCGAGAGGACTCAACAGCACATGTGTTAGCCCAGGTTGACTAGAGAAACACTCATAGACACTCATATGTGTATAAGAGAGGACCTGATACCAAGGGCTCAAGCAGAAAGCAAATGTTTTGAGAATGATGATGGCAACAAATGTACAAATGTGCTTGACACAATGGATGGATGTATGGATTGTGATAAGAGTTGTATGAGCCCCCAATAAAATGATTTAAAAAGAGAGAGAGAGAGCTTTATATCAAAGATCAATTGTCCATTAAGAAAGACCCAGTCCAGGTTAAGTCCATAAATCTGATCATAGCCCATATACCCATTACCAGTCTATAGATTCTTCAGACTCCCATAGCACATACAATGATGGTGAATTCAGGAAGAAAGATCACAGACCAGTGGGTGGAAAGTCTCGTGGATCCCGTGGTGATAGAGGCATCTCAGTGTTGGCAGGGATCTCCACGTGGCTCCTTGAGCTCCAGGGCTCTAGCAAAACTCCATGTGTCTTGTAAGCAAGGTTGTCTCCCAGGGAGTGAGTGTATGTCCCGACTCCAGCCAACTATTTATCTGCTTAGCCCCTCCAAATGAAGTCATTGAACTGCGACCGATTGACAGGCTAAACTTCACCTCTTCACTCTCAAATTGACCACAGATTATGTAACTACCACAGCACATAACAACAAAATTGCAGCATCTTTATTTTGGAATTCTTAGTTTGTCGTACTATGGTGGCTTGTGTATTGCTGTGAGGCTAGAAGCTCTGTCACAGGTGTTTCCAAAGCCATCAGGGTCGCCCAGGGTGAATAGGTTTCAGTAGAGTTTCCAGAGTAAGAACAGTCAATGAAGAAGGAATCAGCTGCCACTTTGGAGGTATTAGCCGCTGAAAACCTTAAGCATTGGAATTATGGAAGAATAGAAATGACTATCCAATAGTGAATTGGGAAAAAAAAACCATAATGAATCAGATAATAATGTTGAAAATCCGTTTAATCAAGTATTGTGCAAGGTTTTCCCAAAATGGGTGCTAGAGTCCCGTGTGGGGCACTGGAACAGAATAAAACTTCGAACTCATGACTATCCAGTTCATTCTGACTCATATTGACCCTATTGGACAGAGTAGAGCTGCTCCTATGAGTTTCCAAGGCTGTAACTCTTTATGGGAATAGAAAGCTTCATCTTTTTCCTGCAGAGTGGCTGGTGGTTTTGAGCTGCTAACCTTGAGATTAGCAGCTGGTTTCATAACCCACCACTCCACCAAGATTGCAAATGCACACACCTACACTGTATTCTGCATTATGGGCTGTAGTACAATTTTACTTTATCAGAGGGTCACTAACTTTTTTTTCTTTTTTCTGAAAAGGGGCGGCAGACCAAATACATTCGGGAATTTAAATATTATACAATGATTAAAAGGCCCTAGTCCTTTTTGTATAACTGACATAAGAATATCATTAAACCTCCCCCCAACTACCAGGACCCCAGTTTCGCCTTGCAGACCTGGTTAGACCAGATGATGCACAGCGGTACAGAGGGGAATTGGAAGCGCAGGGAATGTAGGACGGAAGAAACTCTCAGGACCGGGGGTGAAGGGGGCGATATCAGGAGGGAAAGGGGAGGTAGTAAGGGGGAATGGATCACAGGGAGCCACATATGGCCTCCTCTCTGGGGGACGGGCAGCAGCGGGGTGGGTGAAGGGAGGCGCCGGACAGTGTAATGTAAGATACAAAAATAATTTATAAATTATTAAGGGTGCATGGGGGAAAGGGAAGGGGAGGGGGGGAAAATTAAAAAAAAAAGGAAAATGAGCGGATTCCGGGAACCCAAGAGGCAAGAAAATTTTGGGAATGATGAGGGCAACAAATGTATAGATGTGCTTTACACAATTGATCTATGTATTGTGACGAATTGTATGAGCCCCAATAAATTGATTAAAAAAAAAAAAAAAAGAATATCATTAAACCAAATTTTAATATGCTGTTAAGTGGAAGAAGCAGAGAGCTGAATCATTGGAATACTTAATTTTTTTGGTAGAAAATGGAAAAACAAACAAAAAAAACCCCCAAAACCATGCCTATAAAAAAAAAACCGCAATTCCAAGGAAATTTTTCAGGCCAGGAGCTATACAATCAAAAATATTTTCGCTTGTCTTCAATGTCAACCAATTGGCAAGGTAAAATATGTGAACCCAAGTCACACGGTATTGATATTGATCAAATTATACTCCCCACTCCCTAAAAATGTGATGTAAATCCTAACCTTCATGTCTGTGAATATAATCCCATTTGGGCAGGGTCTATCTTTGTTATGTTAATGAAACAAGATTAGCGTAGGTATATTTTGAGTCAGTCCCTTTTGAAATATAACAGAGATTAAAGAAGTCTTCACAATAGAGCAGAGATGGGATCAGACAGAGGCGAAGGTGCAGGAACGTGTCCAGGGAACAAGGAAAGGGAAACAGAAGAGACAAGGGCCTTCTTCCAGAGCTGAGAGAGAGAAACAGCCTTCCCCCAGAGCAAGGGCCTTGAATTCAAAATTCTAGTTTCCGAAACTGTGCTGTTCACTCTAGGGAATTCAGAACACTTTCTTGTGCTCCCGCGGTATTTTTTCATGGATCATGAGGCAGTTGTGTCCATATAACAGGGACAGACTGCACAGTTTAAAATCAGCAAGTGTGGGTGTGTCAGGGTTGTATCCTCTCACCTTACTTATTCAATCAATGATTGTGAGTAAATCAGAGAAGCTGGATTGAATGAAGAGTGCGGCATCGGACGAGAGGAAGGCTTATTAACCACCTGTGATATGTAGATGACACAACCTTGCTTGCTGAAAAGTGAAGAGGACTTGATGCACTTCTAATGAAGATCAAAGCGTGCAGCCTTTAGTATGACTTATATCTAAATGTAAAGAAGACCAAATTCTTCACAGCTGGACCCATAGATAATATGACAAATGGAGAAAAGAGTCTGTAAATCTGCAGCCCAAGACCTCTTTAAAGTATTTAAAAGCAGGAATGTTACTTTGAAGACGAAGTTGTGACCGACACCAGCCATGGCATTTTCAATTACTTCATATTAGTCACTGAATAAGGAAGACCAGAAAAGAAACAATGTCTTTGAATTATGGTGCTGAATATTGGCAGTAACATGGAGTACTAAAAGGACAAACAGATCTGCCTTTCAAGAAGTCAGGCAAGAGTGCTCTTTAGAGGCAAGGATGGTGAGACTTCATCTTAGACACTGTGGACATGTGTGGTAGTTAATCTGAGGATTAAGATGAAGGGGGTGGAGTCTAGCCTGTCAATCAGGATGTAGCCAATGAGGCCTCTGTGTGGGCATAGCCTTCTCTTGAGGATCTTGGGAACTCCTGTATTTCCTCCTTGGAGGTGGGAGACACACCTCTCTCTCTGCTCACTCCCTGAGAGATGCTCTGCTGACAAGACACATGGAGCTATGCTGATGTCAGTGAAAGCCCTGGACCTGGAGGAGCCACATGGACACCGATGCCAGTGCTGAGATGTTTCCACTGGATCCACAAGGCTGTCCACCCACTGCATTTGGCATCATTGCATTTGTTTCATGAGTCTGAAGAGGACTTTATAGATAGGTATGGACCTATGGGCTAACATTGGACTTAGAGACTTGACCTGGACTGGACTGGGATGTTTTCTCAATGTTTAATTGCTCTTGCATATAAAGCTTTTTCTTATACAAATATGAGTGTCTATGGATTTGTTTTTCTAGTCTACCCAGACTTACACAACATGTTTTCAGGAAGGACCAGTCCCTGGTGAAGGACATCATACTCGGTAAAGTAGTGGGGCAGTAAAAAAGAGGAAGTTTCTCAACAAGATAGCTTGACATTGTGGCTGTAACAATGGGCCCAAAAATAACAACAATTTTAAGGATGGCGTTTCACTCTGTTCTGCACGCGGTCGCTATGGGTCAGAACTGACTCAATGCCACCTCTCAACACAAAGCTATTCCTTTGTGGGGTTTCGGTCATGTTGCACTAGATAACTGACATAATAGCCACTTTGTGTTTTCTCTCCAGCTGTGGTACCAGGTTTTCTGGTGTGTACTGGGATTTAAGTGATAAGAGATGTGGCTGCTATCTTGGATGAATGTATAGCACTGAAGAGAAGACTCCATTGGCATTGAGTTGACTCATAGCGATTCTATATAGGGTTTCGGAGGCTTTACATCTTTACAGAATAAGATATCCACAATGTCCTTCCACGGAGCAGCTGGTGACTTTGCACCACCAACCTTGTGATTATAAGACCACTATTTACCCAGATAACTACAAACCAAATCTCCTACCACCCCACTGGCAGTGAGAAGGTTCTAACTCATAGTGACCCTGTTGGGTAGAGTAGAAGTGCCCTTTTGCATTTTTAGTACTTTAAAGCTTCATGAGAGCAAACAGAGGCATCTTCCTCTTGCAGTCGTGGTGAGTTCTAGCTGCATACCATGCTGTTAACAGCTCAAGCTTCGCTCATGACCCCATCAGAGCTTCTACAGACTAAATAGAAACTAGCATATTCTCTTCTGCTAACTGGTTACTGGAAGTTCGTGGGGAAACATGGAAAACGAAAGCAAAAGCAGTGTGTGTGAGTAAGTTATTGGGAATAAATAAGAACAATTATACACAATTATAAATGAATGGCAATGCTGATATGGGGTCAGGGAGATAGCGGTTGAGTCTCAGATTGCTGCTTACAGATGCGCAGACCAATGCATAAGTTGGTTTAGGAAGATAACTGAGGAATTTATCACACTCCAAAGGGGAATCAGCATGATCAATGGGTTAAAATTAATTAATTAACTCATTCAAAGGCATTTTAAATAATATCCACTAGCTTCTGGGCATGAAATGTTGACTAAGTCAGATAAGATCTGCAGCCTCCTGCCTCCTTTTTATATCCCAGACTGGAGTTTTCAACAAGTGAAGCAATTTCAGAGTAGAAAATATTATGAAGTTTCATGAAGAAATTCGAAGAGAGTGATATAACATTATTGAATGGAGGTGGTCAAAGGACTAGGTTACAGAAATGATCGTTCAGATCAGTTATAATGATAAGGTGTCATCTGAAAGGCTTGAATCGTGAGAAAGTGCCTGTCAAGTGTCTACTTGACTGTGACAAATTATCAGATTCCCTGAGCTTTAATGCCTGTATCTGCAATATGAAGAAAAGATGTATATAACCTAAGTTTCAGAATTGTGAAGATTAAATAAATACCCAGGACAAATGTTTACTGTTATTTTTATTACAATAAAAACCCTCGGAAACTCAACTCTGCCATCGTGTGATCTTGGAGGACTGGGTGGACCTTCCCCTCGGTGTCCACAACTTAGGAGAAAACAGGCTCACCTTTCTCCCACCGAGTAGCCGATGGTTTCAAACTGCTGACTCTCTGGTAGCAGCTCATCATCTAACCATTATGCCACCAGGGCTCCTAAGTAAAGAACGAGCAGAAGAGAATTCTAGGCAATGAGGCAGGAAGGGCAATGGCCCTGAGACAAGTCTGCCTTCTTCAAGAATCAACAACAAACACCAGTTTGGCCTCAGGAAAATGCATCCCAGGGGAGCCATGAATGTAGGCAAAAGTCAGGCTATTTGAGGACAAGATTAAACGTTTGGATTATCTTTTAGGTTCAATGAATGGCCACTGGATGTTTTTAAGAAATGAAAAGACATCGGATTGTTCTTTTAAAAGGACAGTCCTGGCACATGAAGTACAGAAGCAACAAGACTGGAGGTAAGACGACCTGTGAGAAGACTGTTAGAGTAGATCGGCTGAGAGAGAACGGGGTCAAGGTGAATCTGGCCACAAGAATTTGCAGCCCAAGAAGTGAGGCCACCAAGAGGAAAACAGAAGAATCATAGAGAAGTTTCAGCTTTGGGGGACTTTGCATTGCCCACAAGAGGGTGAAATGAGTTCGGGACAGAGGTGGAACTGGTGTTGAAAGTTGTGATAAGTTGTAATCAGTTACAGAGATCCATGTGGTGGAGACATAGGATGGATGAAAGCATGGGACGAGGTAATACGTTTGATGAAATAATTACCATGAAAATGATGAGGGCTTTAAGAGCCATGAAAAGGAGCATTTATACATTACATTTTCACTTCACCTTATCATCAAAGAAGAGTCTTGGTCCCATGGTTATGTGTGGGGCTGCTAACCACGAAGTCCACGTTTGAAATCACCATCCTCTCCAAGGGAGAAGGACAGGCCTTTGACTCTTGCAAGAAGTGACAGCCTTGGAAACCCACAGGGGTGGTGCTGTCCGGTCCTAGAAAATCGCTATGTCAGAATCAACTTGTGGGCAGTGAGTTTGACTTTTTGTTTTTCAGTACTAAAAATAATAGTAAATATGTGTTCAGGATTTATTTAATCTTCATACTGATTCTAATACTATGTAATATATTTTTCTTCAGATTGCAGATAATGAGTATTAAGGCTCAGGGAATTTAAAAATACTGCCAAAGTCACACAGAGGAAGAATGAGAACAAAAGCCAGGGTTCAAAACCAAAGCGATAAGGGTTAAATTCATGCTACCTAGTTAGCTCACCATCCATCCATCCATCCATCCATCACCTAGCTGCATATTATGTAAGCAATCTATATACTTTTTAGTTTCCAATAACCATATTAGAAAAATGAAAGACAAGCAGATGAAATTCATTTCAATACTATATTTTATTTGATCCCCAAAGGCCAAATGTCATTATGTCAACATTTCATCCATGGGAGATTGTTTGTAAAATATTTTATATTATTTCTTATCTTCAAAATCTTTGAAATTCAGATTGTATTAAATGTATCTTGCTCATCTCACTCATACTGGTCACATTTTAAACGTGCAGTAGTGACACACAGCTGCCATGGAGGACGGTGTAGTCCAGAGTCTTGTTGGTTGTCATGGAAGAGTCAGAGAAGCATTCTAGAGGGAAATATCAAGCTTACCTTCAGAGAAATGGTATAGCTGTCTGTAGAAAGTGACAGAGTTCAGGAAGATGGAAGAGAGGTGAAAGATGTTTCAAGCTTCTAATTCTAGACTAGTTCCATAGAGAGAGGCATTTCTCCTTAGGCCCTGTCATCTCTTACCCTAAACACTCGCCTCTCAACCTCAGCTGTTAGGGTTCTTCTCTTCTCGGCTTCTGATAGTGTTGGCAAAGGGTGGGTTAATGAGAATATTGATAACAGTGTTCACTATTGCAGCCCACGATTTATAAACATCAGATTCCTCTGTATGTTGACTGGATATATAACAAGATAACCAGGTGGCAATAAAAAAATCATGAAAAACTTAATGTCATCTTACATGAGGATAATCTTCATAATTTAGGCATCCATTTAAAACTTTCCAAAATCCTCATGGAATAAGTCCACAGCCTGCCTTCTCAAATAACTCCTGAATAAAATAGAAGATCAGTTCCTTTCCAACATGAATAATATTTATGCTTACATGTAGGTCAGAGTCATCTGAACAGCTCTTGTGTCTGAGAGTCTATTTTAGACTTGGCTGTCATGACAACCATGGGATTTGGCCCAGGTGTCTTCTATCTCCTGACACACAGACAGCAAGTTTGGAGGTCTGGCTGTGATTTCTGGGGAACGGCACTTAGGAGCTGCCATCGGATGATTCAGCCCACTTGATCTTGGCAGGGTGCTGGCCTAACAGGCTGAAAAAAGATTTCTAGTCTACATGGGTCGTTAATTTATCAATTCAGACTAGAAGAGAGCACAGTAAAGTTTAGGTTTACTAATGTCTTAGTATCCAAGGTACTGCTGTGAGCAAGTAAGGCTGAGAGTGTGTGAGCCGGGGAGCAGGGGTCCGAATTTAAAGAGAGCTTGATCAGCAGATGTGTAGATGAAGTTGTAATCTGTGGGGCTCACATCCCGGTCACACAATCCAATGGCATTGTCATAGAGGGGAGCATAGGACACCCGCATTCCCTAATCTAAATAGCCTGACTGAATTTGAATTGAGCCTCGGAAGTAAAGGTGGGGAAAGGAAGGCTTCTTCCCACTCCTGTCTACCTAAGGGTTTGGTACCAGGATTGCACCTATCATGAAGGAGTAATTGTGAAATGTTGATGTAGACAAAATAATGGAAGACAATTTAGAAACCGAGGAGTTCTGCCAACTCTATGTCAATTAAGGAACCATCTGGGGAGAGGAAGGTATGGAATCCCGAGTATCAGTACGTTTTAAAGCTTCCAGGTTGTCGCCTTTGGCAGAGAAGGTTGAGAAGCGCTGACCAAGTATTAATTTAGGAAAGGGTGTAGTCTACATAAAAGCTTGCTATTTTGATTTTTCTGTTATCATAATATTTATGCAAGCATGGATCTTATTGATGAACTAGTCTTTAGTTTTAGAATTTGTCTACTCTTAAAAATCACCCAGATCTCAAAAAGATTTTGTTTACGTGAGTTTTATCAATGGATATGTGTTCCATTAGAAATCACAATGGAGAGCCTTTTTAAAAGACAGAGTTACACAAGCACGTACTCTCTCGATGATCAAAAGTGTGACGTGCCGTCACACAAGAATGAGAGGGAGAAAGCCATTGGTGTCTGTGATTGTTACCGCGATGTGTTCTTTTGGATATGTTGTTCTTCCTGGTGTTTTGGCAGATACTGGATTGGCTATTTTTCCATTATCTTTTTCCATAAGTTGATTGACTACAACCAGCCAATCAACTGGAAAGTGAATTCCCTTGCCCTGCCTCCAGGATCTAAATGGCTGCTCTGGCAAAGCCAGTGCTCTTTGTGATCTTGTGCTTTTCTCTTTACTTGACCTCCAGTTCCAAGGACATAAGCCTACCAGACTCTGTGGACTGCTGCCTTATCACCTGACCTACGAATTCTAGCGCCACCAATTGTGATGGTTAGGTTTTGTGTCAACTTGGCTGAGCCAGGATCTGCAGTACTTTGGACCGAACACAATGTGTACGATTCCAGGCTGCCCTGGGTAGCAAGGCAACCTCTCACTTAGGGTACATCCTGATAATGTCTCTTTGGGTGTGTAACCTCTCTGATAGGTTCAAAAGAGATACAGTGAAGAATTCTTCTCATGTTCTTCTTCCTACTGTCCTGGATCCTGTGTCTGGTCTCTTGGGATATGGGCTAGCTGCCTATGATACTGCCTCCCTATCCCGGGACCTATTAGCGGCCTGCTGTATAATTACGTGGCAGAAAGAACAGAGAACCTGGAATATTTGGACAAAAACCACCCTAAGAATAAAGGAGTAGTCAAGAAGAATTCCACTAATAAACTGCAGTAAAACTTACAAATTCAAGAACTCTCTCCCACTTTGAACATGTGTGGTGGGCAAAGAAATGATGCAAATAAACCTTGTTTCCCATTATAATATTAAATATCACACCCATAAGCACCATAATGGTTTACTATTACTGAGATAATTGCCGTGACTTTTCCATCTGGGCAAATAAGGAAAAGTGAGGGATGGACCCCAAACTTATCAGAAGTTCCCCTCACCACCCCCAAGTCATCATGAATATTCCTCCTCTTAGTTATCATACATGTTTAAAATTAGAATAAATATGCCTACATTATACCAGTTCTTCATAAATACATATCTAACTGGTTTCGCTCCTCTAGAGAACGCAGGCTATGTCAAGGTCTTCGTTCTTATTGTGAAACTACCATTTATCTTCAAGCTTCTTGTAAGGATCCTGGGGCGTTTCCAGGTCACGTTTTGAGAATTTGGGGGCTAAATTTTTAAAATGAATTTTATATTCTCTTAAAATAGATACATATAGATATTGAGAAAGAGTAACAATGCTTCTTCTCACACATCTTTAATATTTTGGAGACGCCAAGCAAACAGATTAAGAATATTTCTTCGCAGAGAATGTGCTAAGAGCTAATTAGTAATTTGTTAATTCTCTGATTGTTTGGCAAAATGAAAGACTATTTGCTAGGGAATCATTCTCTCCCCCTGGCAAGTTGTTACCTCTCATCTGTGTTTTCTTATGACTGATCCTGATATGTTGGGTAATATACATTTATTAACTTCATAAATCATAAATAAACATAATTAAATACATAGAATGCTATAGGCATTAAAGCAAGCACACTGTCTTTACATGCTTTACTTCTCATGTTAGTCTCAGTCAGGAAGTATTTCAGTTTTATAGATGATGTTACAGAGTCCAGAAGGAATTAAAGCCTTGAACGGTCACGGTTTTAGAGACTAGATTATACCCTCTAACTCAAGACCTTGTTTAAAGGAAATATGTTATATATAAGTCCTAGGAGCACTGAGTTTCATGCCTAAACTTCATGCCTAAACTTCAAATGCTCTTAGATTTTTCCTTCCCTTCACCCCTATGAGACAGACAAAAATAAAGAAACTACATGCCTACATCCATCCCCATCTCATCCTCCAGATACAGCAGTATCCAAATATAGTCAGTAATAAAGAATTGCTAAAATAATTTCCATTTATAATATGTATTACCTGTATATTATCTCACCTATCTATCATCTATCAGTATCTATCTATTTATCAATCAGTAGCTATCTATCATCTTAGGCACTGAATTGTTAGAAATTCAGAACTAGAAAGGATTTTAATGATCATATAGTTCAAATGTCTAAATTTACATAGTAGGAAATCCAACTGCTTCGGAAGGGCTTTTTCCAAGCTAACACAAATTTTAAGTCACATAGCTTAGTCAAGAAAAATCCTTAGGTCCCCTGATGGACTTTAAAGTAGAAATAATGGACTTTATGCTCTAAGCTTGGTAAAGAAACTAGAGAAATGAGGAAAATGTTAGGTGACCTAGTTTCCAGTAAAATATGTATGTGTCTCAGAGATTTATAAAAGAGAACCTTAAAGACTGGCCATAGAAAAATGCTGAACCTTGTAATTTCACCATTTTCCTCAGGATTGACTTCACTACACATTTTGGAAACAGTTGAGTTCTTCCTGGCATTTCCCATAAAGTGAAACACGCTTCTCATGCTAATAGGAAAGCAAACGGTTTCAACCTTAGCTGTGTAGTAGAATAACCTGAGGTGCTTCAAAAATGTCATACAAGAAAAACAAACATACACTTCATTTAGTTACTAATTCTGATATGTTGATCCAGGCTGTGCCTGGAAATGGGTAGTTTTGTGATGTGGATCACTGTTTTAGGGGAGATGGTGGACTTTAAAATGGGGGCCGAGATCCCATTCTGGGTTCCAACACATAGGTACTGTGAGACGACAGGTAAATCCCTTAAAGTTGTTCTCCATTTTAATGGAGATTGTCAAATCCCAGAAAGCGAACCGCATCTACTGAAGGCTAGGCACAGAAGGAAACTGTATTGCCTTCCCACGGGTGTGGAGGGTGGAAGAACACCGCAGAATGGCATCATCTTCATGTATCTCTGGCATTATATTTTTCACTTTTTTAAAAAATGTTGGAATGTGTACCATAACACTCTATCTCAATGAATGAACAAGACTCTTAAGAGTTGGTTGAGTGAAAAAGCCTAGGAACCACGATGCTCTCAAATGTACCAACAATCATGGAGGGGGCACAAGATGGGCAACCAGCAACCAGCTACAGCGGGGAGCTTGGTTAACGTTTGATTCTCTATCCTTGAGATATGTGACCCGCCTCTCTCAGAAACCTCGTATCTCATCTCTGTTAATGTGGCATTTTTATCTCTGACAATACCAACACCCTTCTCCTTCTCTTTCCATATTAATGCGAGTATTCTCACCACTAACTAACCACTGTCAACCAACACCTCCATTCTCAAGGAAGAAAAACTCCCATATAAGAAAACAAGGGAACTATATGGAGGGTTAAAAGTATTGTTCATTCTTTTATGTCTCTGGGTGATTGGTGCTATACGATAGGCTGAGTTTAAGTCCTTTGGTTATTTTATGATTGGGTTACTTGCCTTTTGGTGGTTAGATTGTCAAAGTTATATACATGTATGTGTGTATATTAGATTTTTATCATCTATATGGTTTACAAAGATATTCTCCTATTGGGTAGTTTGTCTTTTCTATTTTTGGAAAAGCCTTTTGATGAACAGATTGTTTTTAACTTTTTATCAGTTCCCATTCATTAATTCATTCAGTCTTTTGCTCTTGATGCTTTTGTTTTATATTACATAATCCATGGTAAGGAGCTAAGCCCAACAGCATCTCCTCTGCATGTTTCGTCTAAGAATTTCATAGTTTTCGTTTGTACAGTAAGGTGCCCTGATGTTGCAATGGAGTTAGCTACTAACCACAAGATCAGCGGTTCAAACTCACCAGCTGCTCCATGAGAGTACAATGAGACTGTTTGCTCGTGTAAAGATTTACAGTCTCAAAAACTCAACCAAGTTTGCTGAATTGTGCTGGGGATTAAAACTTGCAAGATGCCATCCACGGCACCACAAGTGGTCTCTATCTGCTGGAGCCACAAAAGAAGATTGAGATTCAAGCTAGAAGACTATGGGCGGGTGGTTATTTGCTTCTATAAACATTAGCCTCACTTGCTAGGAGATCAGAGGAACCGGATAGAAAAATCTGGAGAAGAACCCTGAATGGAAGAAGGAAAATGCAAACAGAATTGGAAATTCTCATAAACTGTAGAATTTCTGCAGTCAAGGGAGCTGAAGCTATTGCCCTGAGAAAATCTTTAAAACTTGAACCAAAATGATTCTCTGAAGTCTTTCTAAAACCAAATAGTTTAGCAGAACTAGTAGAAAACATCTGACTTTAGTATTATGCACTTTCTGGACTATCTATAGGGGATCAAAGCAACAACAGCACCTTGAAATATTAGCTAGGAAATTAGAGGAAAGCCAGTTTATGTTAATGTAGGCGGGAGAAACTCAGAAAATGAGGGTGAGGATGCTGGCCCAACTGAAAGAGTGTCATTGAATTGTACATGTTCATTATATGGCCTTTTTCTTTTTTAAGGCCAACAGGAGAATCTTCACATTTGGGGGTTTGGATTTATATTGATTCTTATCCAAACGTTCTGTGTCTAGGATTAGTTTTTTTCTTGATTTCAAGATTTCCTCTTTATGTTTGGTTTTCAGGGGATTATGATGAACTTTTCTGTGTTTTTCTTTGTGTGTAACAGTTTGATGTTCACTGTGCTTCTTAGATTTCTCATCAATGTTTTTCATCATGTTGAGAATCTTTGAGTTATTTCTTTTTTTCTTCATCATTTTATTGGGGCTCATACAACTCTTATCACAATCCATTCATCCATCCATTGTGTGTCAAGCACATTTGTACATTTGTTGCCCTCATCATTCTGAAAACATTTGCTTTCTGCTTGAGCCCTTGGTATCAGCTCTTCATTTTTCCCCCTCCTTCCTGAGTTGTTATTTCTTAAATGTGTATGTACACACACACTCACACCATGGCTATGTTCCCAATCTCTTCTATTTTTCTGCCTATGTTATGCTTCACATGAACATTAGAATATGTGATGTTGCCTCATAGGTTCTCAGACAATGACTTTTGTTGACATTGTTACACTTTTGGCTCTTCCAATTGAATACTTTGTGGGTTTAAATCACAGATTCATTTTTTCCCTATTAACTCCAATATGTTGTTAAATCTGTCCAACCAGAGTCTTCATTTATCTATGAGATTTTTAATTATTAATTTGTAATTAATACATATATCATTCCATAGCTCAATTATGTCTAGCAAAATTGTATATTTGCTACCCTAATCAGTGTCCAAACATTCCTTTTCCACATGAACTTCTTGACATTGTCTCCCCTTCAGCCTGCCACCACTACAGAGCCCTCCTCCCCCAGAGACCCTTATTCTACTCGCTAACTCTGTAGGTTCATCGATCGTGGGTTCCACATATCAAAGCATGTAAAAACATATAACACAACTTTAAGACCCCCAATGACTTAACACCTCTGAGATGCAACCTTAAGGGTTATCACCCGAAAAGTTTAAAAATATGTGCAAACAAAAACAAAAAATACAGACAATTTTGGCATGCATCACAGGGGGATCTGATTACAAAGTTTAACTGCTCAAGTCAAATTTATGCCATCTGTCTTCTCTACTCACCTCTCTAATGCACTATCTTTAGTAACTGCTTTCCTCCTATCCTTCCATTGTGGACAGAGGGAGTTCACCAGAGGCTTATTTCCTATGTCGTTCTACAAATGGATCTAGTCCACTGTCATCCGTAGCCTGCAGCAAACCAGATTCTCAAACTTTAGCCTCTGGTACTAATCCTTCCTTTGACTTCAATGAGATTTTTAATTCTAAAATTGTACTTCATTCTTTGTTGTTCTGCATAATCATCACCATTGTTATGGTTGAGGACAATGTTGCAGCCATATGTCAATCCATGTTATTGATGATAGTCAGTCTTTTTTTTCTGTTTTATATGATGTGGTTTACTGGTTCAATTGTGAGAATTTTTGTTTTATGTATGTTCAGGTGCAATCCATAGGCCTGGCATTCTGCTACTGAAAGATCACCCGCCTTGGAAATGCAATAGAGCAGCTCTGCGCTGCTCTCACGGGGTATCCACGAGTCTGAAATAACTCCATGGCAACTAACACCAACATCAGGAAGAAAATGACAAGACCCATCGTCTCCACAATTTAGTAGTCTGCATTCAATTTAAAAAAATTCTAAAGCAAGGTAATGCATAACACTGTGAGTATTGAAAGCCATATAATTAATATCACATACAAATATTGCTGAAGACAATTCAGAGAGGTTTACAACAATACAACTATGAGAACTTCCAAAAATGCAAGCCGATTCCTAAGGACACAGAACGTAGACAGAAGGGCTTCGTTGCTTGAACCAGACAAGTCTTGGGTGAAAGTGAAGAATAGTAGAAAAGAGTTTTGCTGTGTTATATTAACTATGTAAAGGCATTTGGTTATGTGAACCACAACAAATCATGGATAACATTGTGAAAAATGGAAATCTTGTGACCCCTGAATGTTCTTATGCAGAACCTGTAATAGACCGACTGGCAATTATTCTAACTCAACAGCAGTGTCAAGTCAGGAATGGTCTAATATATGCATCCTACTTATTCAATCTGTATTCCAAACAAATACTCTGATAAGCTTGACAATATGAAAATAAGTACATCATCAACCCTAGTGAGTAATCATAGCCCGTGATATGCAGATAGCAATCTTGTTAAGGACAATGAAGGGGTCTTGAACATGGATGGAAGATAAAAGATTACACTCTATTACACGACTGCAGCCTTCTGCTGTCCATTGTCTTGAAATCGTTGGTCCAGTTTTATAGCTCTTTATAGTGAAGAGGTCATCTGTTTTCAGTTAAACCACCATGGTCTAGTGAGATGGCAGTTTAAACACAAATATATCAATAATTACATGTAACTTAAAGGTTTAAATGGCAAGATTAAGAAAGTGAAACCTTTACATGCTGGTTATAAAGAGATACATACAAAACATAAAGGTTCAGGAATATTAAAAGTGAAAGAAAGAAAACTCATGTCATAAAAAGTCAAGCAAATTATCATCACTATCATTTTTACTGTCAACAAGCAAGGGAGAAAGCATGACTAGTAATGTAGGAGTATTTCCTAATGCTAAAAGTTTCTATTTTATATTGCACTGTAATGATTATAAACCTGCATGCACATAATAATATAGGTTTAAAAACATAAATTAATAATGATGACACTAAAGAAAAAGTGTTAAATACACGCTAATACTTGGAAATTATAGGTTAAAAATTATACAAAGTGTATAATCAATGACTGAATTATACATGTAGAAGTTGGTGAATTGGTGAATGTTTTGTTGTGATATTTTTGCCAAAACTGAATAAAAAAATTACATGACTAACAATGCATACAAGGAAACATAAAATATTCTAAAATTAGTTGTGGTAAAGATTATACAACTCTTCTAGATATGGTTGAACTATTGAAGTATATGAAATGTGGTTGAAGTACCAAAAAACTGTTTAAAACTATAGATCTTGTTCTTAGTAACATATAATATACAGACAAAACTCTTCAGTAGAGATGGAAACTGTCCAAGCACCACCCTTAACAAAATTTGCAACTCTTGATACTAAAAGCAGCCTCTGGCTGTTGAGTGGATTCCGGCCCAAAGTAACCCTAAAGGAGAGAGTCACATGATCCACGGAATTTTCAAGTCTATTTTCTTGATGGAAGCAGCATGCCAGACTATTTTTCTGTGGAGTAGATGGTGGGTTTGAACCAATGGCTTTTTGGTTAGCCACTGAGCACTTCAATAAGATATAGAGAGATTGCCTTTACAATTAAAGAATAAATATTATCTTAAGAATACAAGATCTTTGACAAAATTATCTATATGTTGGGACATTGTGGTGAAGTTAAATTACTTGCTAACAATCGTTAACCACTGTTATCACTCGTTAATTTGTAACACAAACCAACTGAGTGTGGGGGACCATGCAAAGAGAGTGTGTGAGACTCCAGTGGATGGGATTGGTCGGTTTTGCTATTCAACTGGGTATAAAGTGATCCAGGTCAGAAGCAGGAACAGAGACTCACACAACCAGCAAGAAGGAATAACCAAGATTGAGATGTTTTTGAGATCCTTGTGTGGAGAAACAGCCAAGGAGAAGGACCAACCCTTGAGACATAGTGAAGGAGCCCTGTTGAGATTTTGACTCAGGAGCAATGGTTTTATTCAACTTTTGGAATGAGTAAATTTTACTACCTTTTGGAATGAAGCTGGCTTGCAACATGGGCTACTCTTTGAGCATGTATTATTGTTAAAGGAGCATTGTATCACTTGCCAGAGCAAGATAGAGGACCATGTGGTTGAGAAACATACCTGCTAGCTTGGCTAGAAAGAGGAGCTATAGAAACAGCAACTGTATCCTTAACAGTTTGTAACCTGTTGCCTTACCTGATAAACATGTTCCTTTTATCGAATAAATCCTTGCCTCTAAGGGTCATTCTGAGTGTACTTCTTTGGAGACAGATTGGTTTGTTCTTTTGGTAGTTCGTGATATTTCCACTATTCTTTGCCAGCACCATAATTTAAATGCATCTTCTTTGGTCTCCCTTACGCAATGTCCAATGTTCACATGCAGATGAGGTGATTGAAAGTACCATGGCTTTTGTCTGGGAAAACTTAGTCCTCGAATTAACATTCTTGTTTCCCAACACCCTAAAGAGTCTTTTGTGGCAGATTTACTGTGTACAATTCTTCCTTTGATCTTGCCTGCTGCTCTCATGAACATTCATTGTGGATCCAAGCAAGACGAAATCCTTGATGGCTTCCATCTTTTCTCCAATTATCATGATGTTACCTATTGGTCCAGTTGTGGAATTTGGGTATTCCTTACACTGAGTTGTGATCCCTATGGAAAGTCTTTGATATTCATTAGTAGGTGCTTCAAGTCCTCCTCCCCTTCAGCAAGCAAGGTTGCTTGCATATCACAGGTTTTGAATAAGCCTTCCTCCCACCTTGATGCCACATTCTTTGTATAGTCTCAGCATACAGATGGCATGAATAAGGGGACAAGATGCAACTCTGACCCACACCTTTCCTGATTTTAAAACTATGTGGTATTTCCTTTTGCTGTTTGCGTCACTGCCTCATGAGGCATGTGCATGTTCCACTTGAGCACAATGAAGGGTTCTGAATTTCCCATTCTTCTCAAGACCATCCACAGTTCCTAAGGGTCCATCCACACAGTTGAATATCTTTTCATAGTCAGTTAAACACAAGTAAACATCTTTCTAATATGCTCTGCTTTCCCCTAAGATTTATCTGATGTTAGAAGTGATATCCCTTGTTCTACATCAATATTTAACTATTTCAGGAGGTAACACATGATCAACAACCAATAGTATTGAAGGAAGAAATCCAAGCTGTACTAAAGATATTAAGAAAAAAAATCTCTAGAAATTGATGGAATGCCAATAGAAATGATTCAAAAGCTAATGAATCATTGGAAGCACTCACTCTTTATGCCAAGAAATTTGGAAGGCAGGTACTTGGCTGTTTGGAAGAAATCTATATTTATACCCATTCCAAAAAAAGGTGACCCAACAGAATGCACAAATTAGAGTACCATGTCATCGATATAAAATACAAGTAAAATTTTGCTAAAGATCATCCAACAATGGCTGCAGAAGTACATAAGGACATTAACTTAGAGCTTCTAGGCATTCAGGCAGAATTCAGAAGAGAACAAGAGAAAACAACTCTTGTCAAACGTGAAAATTATCCCTTTTGACAAGAGAAATTATGCTAACTGATGTAAGAAAGATACATAGACACTCTCCATGCATGTGGAAGTTAATAAATATATTTCTAAGTAAGCCAGGATGTAAAAAAATAAATTTATTTTTGAATTGAGGACATATTTTAAACCAAATAAAAGTTAAAGTGCTACACATAACATTTAAGGTCCAGCAAATCCAGGTTCAGAAGGACACCTCAATCAATAAATAAATAAATTAGGAAGAATACCGTTTGCAAATCAATGCTCGATATACCTATCTCTGGGAACTATCAGAAAGTACACAGCAATTCCAAAATAAGTAGAAGAAATCATGAATATAAAATGAATATTAATTACATTAAAAAACACATACAATAGACAGACTCAATAAAGCCCAACTCTGACTCATTACAAAAAATGACCAAAATGAAATTTATAAATTTCTGCCATGCTTTTCCAAGAATAAGGGGATAAGGCAGAAATACCCAATGGAACATAAGGCAGAAACTTCCAATATTAGGAATGATGAAAAGCAGATATCATACTAAGTTCTATAAATATTTAAAAATATATGTAAAGATACTGAGAAAAGATATTGCCCTACATTTCATAATATAATTGAAAAATAAATGCAGAAAAAGTTAACTTTTAAGAGTAATATGAAATTGAAAGTTTCATCCATGGTATTGCTCTTTAAGTACTTAAATTAATAAACAAGCCTAAAGCATACACAAATACTCAAGCACATACACAGACCTAAATGATATACTACTAAAATTTCTCACATATTTTAAGAATATGACAATTTTCACAAATTCTCTCTGAGAACAAACAAAAGAAAAACCCAATCTGCAACATAAATTATGAAACCAATATAGATTTATCAAGTTTGTCGATGGGTATTTAAAAAGTAAATGAACACCTATATTATGAACATAAATGTAGAGATATTCAACAAAACTTTATCAGTTTGAATTGTGAAATATGGAAGAATGATACTTTCAGATCAAGATTATTTATTTTAGAAATATTGTTTGTTTAATATTTGGGTTCAATGAGAAAGCAACATATACTTATGAAACATTGTCTTAGCAAGCTTAAATAAAAGGAAAATTTCTTCATTTGTGAGAGAATAAGCCTGTCATAACTCAAACATGATATGTCATGGTAAAATATTGAACTATTTCCCTTTGACTTAGAAAGTAGACAAATACGCTGTTATTTATAGTGCAAGAAGGAAACGACAAATAAAATGAGAAATAATTAAATAAGAGATCCTTAGGAACTTCAATTCTTTGTTCAGATGAGACCAAATCATCTGTAAATAATTGTATAATAGTGTGTTGATATTTAAAAAGTTACCTGGCCATCAGAAATATTTTCTGCAACAGTAAAAGATAAACTAAAATAAATATGTATGAACCAATCATTGCTAATTATAATGGTGTCAAAGTCAAGTCCCTGTAATTAATTTTCATGATTGTGTGACAAATTTGACACAAAACACTATTATATATAATTGAACAAATTATGAAAGACATGAATAAAATAAAAAGGTATACTCTGTGCTATGAATTGATTTATTTTTTGGTTTTTCTTAGATACACTGAAGCCCTAACCCCTGTACCTGTGATTAAGAATTTGCTCTAGGAAATAGAGTTTTTCTTTTGTTATTAATTCTATTAATCAGAGTCAAACTGGTGTAGGGTAGTTCCAATCCTAATATCTTTTGAATGCTGTTTTATGAAATCTCAGGGTGATAAGGGAGTAGTGAATTGTTAACTTTAATCAGCAAAGGAACACCAGCAATTGTCAGAAGCTACAAGAACCCAGGAGAAAGATCCTCAGAACAAACTGACAGCTCATACCCAGATTTGGACTTTCAGTCTCCGAAATGGATAAGTCGCATTTCTGTTTGAGAAGTCACTTGCATGGGGAATGTTTTCTTCATGACAAAGTCACCTTACAAGATGAGGCCATTCCAGAGAAAGGTGACACAAAAGGTTGCAGAAGTTATTGAAAACTATCATTAATACTAAATGAAAATGATGTGATGTGGTGAACATAATTTAAAGCTAGCTGTAGCCGTGCATTGATAGCTGCCAGAAACTCAAGCCTGGATTTCAGAAGAGGACTTGGCACAGGGATATTGTTGATCATGTCAATGGATCTTGACTCAAAGCAGAGACGGTCACAGAGATGCTTACTTTACTACTATAGACTTTGCAAAAGCATTTTACTGTGTGGATTGTAACAAACTATGGTTAACATTTGGAAGAATGGGAATTGCGGAACACTTCATTGTGCTCATGTGGAATCTGTACATAGACCAAGAGGCAATAGTACAGACAGAGCGAGGGAAGAGTGCATGGTTTAAAATCTGAAAATGTGTGTGTCAGGGTTGTATCCACTCACCATACTTATTCAATTTGTATGTTGAGCAATAATCGGAAGAGTTTTATTTATGAAGACGGATGTGGCATCAAGATGGGAAGAAATTCTATTAATAAGCAGTGAGATGTAATGGGTCTGATTGAGTGTAAATGGTACCTGGTCAATTTAAGCAGCTCCCTCTCATGCTGTCCATTCACCCTCTCTCTAACCCTGCACCTTCCCATGTGTGCAAAAAGCCTCCCACTTCCCCAAAACCTCACCCCCTTCCCCACCTCATTCAAACTTGAGAGTCAGGACACTCCATGGGGCTCTCCCACCCCTAGCTAGCATATTCCACCCCTGAGAGTAAGTATACCTGTAGGGCCTCCTTCCTACAGGCACCACTCTTGCCACTTTTGAAGTAGCGCAGCAGGCTTTGCTTCCCAATAAAGCCTGTTCCTTAATACCTACCCCTGTTGTGTCCCATCAATATGGGATTTCTATCAATATGTAGATATGCAATCTATTTGCCGAAAGACTTCAAGCACTTGCTGATGAAAATCAAAGACCGTAGCCTTCAGTATGGACCTAAATTCAATATTACAAAAAGCAAAAATCTTCATAACTGAGCCTGTAGACATGATAAATGGAGAAATAATAGAAGTTGTCAAGGATTCCCTTTTGTTTGGACCCTAAATCAATACTCATGCAAGCAATAATCAAGAAACCCAATGCTGTGTTGAACTATTCAAGTCTTCTGTACAAGACGTCATTACAGCACTGCAGAACAAAGATGGCAATTGGAGACCAAGAAGAGCCTAACTCAAGCCATAGTCGTCTTAATCGCCTCATATGCATGTGAACGTTGGACAGTACATAAAGAAGTCAGCAGGAAAATTGATGCATTTGAGTCATGGTATTTGCAAAGAATATTAAACGTAGGATGAATTGCCAGAAGAACGACCAAATCTGTATAGAAAGGAGTGCAACGAGAATGTGGGAGAGAGCACTAGAACTGATCGTGACTGCACAACGCATTTTAAAGGCAATTTAACCGTGGGGTGGGTGTGGGGAAAGCTCTGAGACAGACGTGCTGATTGTGCAATATCCCTCGATGTGATCGAATGATTTGTAAATTGTGTTCCAATAAAAATGTTGGGGGAAAAAGAGAAAAGATCAAAATAAATGTCAGAAGAGAATCTGAAATTTGCTTTAAATCATACAGTAACTGAAGCGAATGGAAAAAATGCTCAAGTCAAAGAACTGAATAGAATATTTCCAAGGGTAGCTTGGACACCATTAAGTACACAATTAACTTTGCAAAAACTAAGTTAGAAAACCAAAGGATATTTCAGAATATCGTAAACTGAAAGGAAAAATGCAGGCTTCGAGTTGCAAGCTCGAAAGATTCTATGAAGAGAATATTGAAGCATGTGGAAGCATACAAAGATGAAACGACTAGTCACTGCCATAAAGCGAACCAGTAGACATTCCGTCATTTCAGGAGGTAGCATATGAAGAACATGGTGCTGAAAGAAGAAGTGCAAGCGGGATTGAGAGCATTAGTCCAAAATAAGGCATTGATGGAATACAAATGGAAATGTTTCCTCAAGCTGAGGAGGCACTGGAAACAATTAATCTATTCCAGGAAATTTGGAAGACAGCTACTTGGCCAACCGACTGTAAGAGATCCATATTTGTACCCACTCAAGAGAAAGGTGATACAACATGCGGACAAAATTCTGCTGAAGATCATCCAACAATAGTTGCAGTAATTGAAGTACTTGCTGATGAAGATCAAGGATCGAAGCCTTCAGTGTGGATCATGACTCAATGTAAAGAAGACCAAAATCCTCACAAATGAACCATAGCCGCAGTATTTTCCATCATTCCATATGCCTATGGAAGTTGGACATTGAATAAGGAAGACCAAGTAAGAATGGATGTATTTGTATTGTGGTGCTGGAGATGACTATTGAAAGTACCATGAACTGCTAAGAAGACAAATAGATCTGTCTTGGAGGAAGTAAGGCCAGAGTGCTCCTTAGAGGCAAGGATGGCGAGACTTCATCTTACATACTTTGGCCATTGTGTCAGGATAGACCAGTCATCATGTGGGTAAAGTGGAGGGGCCTGGAAAAAGTGGGAGGTCCTTAATAAGAACAATGGGTTTAGGCTTAGGAACCATGGTAAGGACGGCACAGGCAGGGGTAGTGTTTCGTTCTGTTGTGCCTAAGGTCACTATGTGGCAGACCAGGCTCAGTGTCATCCGACATCAACAGGAGCACAATACAGTGAGTATGAATTGACTCACTGGCACTGGATTTTGAGCTACTTTTAACATCGCCAGGTGTTCTCAAGGATAGGGAGAAATGGAACTTCTTTAAATTTCTGATGTGAGTTTAAAGTAAATAGAAATGCATTGGCAACATCTGTGGCATTTTATATTTGCGTTTTTTGTACTCATACCCTACAGCAGCAATTGATTGTACACCGTAGGAGTGGTGTGCAAATGCTAAAGAATATATACGATATAATTGCTACCATAGGGTCCGTTCCAACTCGTGGCAACCTTTTAGGACTGTCCCTGTGCGTTTCCCAGGTGATAACTGTACCATTCAAACCATTTGGGTTTCTAAGAGTGTAACTCTTTTTGAGAGGAGAAAATCTAACATTTCTTCCGCTCCACAAGATACCTGTTTATAGTGACAATCACACTCTTTTAATAATTCAATATGAAAAAATGTTAAAGCCTATCTTAAAAATGATGGACAATATAGAGAACTATAACAGAACTATCAATATGACAAACCACCACTATATACAGCAACCTGAGTGATCTCATAAATTAGAGACAAAAGAGTTAGATGCAAAATGACTCTTGTATTTAATAATATACATTTCATATTTCAAAATCAAGCAAACTTAAACTACAACCTTTAAACTTAAAACCCAAATCAAACCAACAGAAAAACCACCGCCATCAGAGCCAATGCCTACTCATAGGCACTCAATGTCGAGTTGTAGAGTAGGTGCATCTGTGGAGGAGCTTTGTTTCTCCCATGGAATTCCTGGTGGGTTTGAATTTCCGTCCTTGCAATGAGTAGCCCAATGTTTAGCTTCCACTCCCTCCAGAGCTCACCATTTCTACTGTTTGCAGAAGGAGGACATGTTAATCTTGGGAAGTTCCTGGGGGGGTCACAGTGTGCTTTCCCTATTCTGTGCCACATCTCACCTGTTGGTTATATGATTGTTGGTGTTGTGATTATTCATTGAGCTACATATTTTATTGTGTAGTTTTATTTCTATGTTTGACTTACATAATAAAAGTTTAATTGGGGTTTTTAGTGGTCTGCTAACCTGGAGAATCCTTGTCCTTTCTTGGATTAATTTTGCAACTCTTTTATTGTAATGACCTGGAAATGTTGCTGTGCTTACATGTGATTTGCTGCAATTTGCTCGACAGTCATGAGTTTGGGGGTTGGTAATTTACATAAACAGCATGTATATTATTTTACCTAGAGTCAGATATCTATCTTTTAAATGATAACATTACGAAAGCACTAGTCTTAGTTACCTGGCGCTGCTCTAACAGAATAAAAACCACAAGTAGGTGGCTTTAGCAAATGTCAATTTTTCTCACAGTTAAAATCAGTTTTTAAAAAACCTACTGTTTTCAAGGCAATTCCAATTCAGAGCAAACCATGCATAGGATGTCTGTGGTTTTGTAAATCTTTAAGGGAGGCCCTTGTAGCTAGTACTCCTACATTTACGTAACAGCCCACCATGGCTTCTCTTCTGCCTTCAGTGTGCTGGCTCTGGGAGAGGGTATTCCCTTTCTGTCAGCTCTGGAGCCAGGTCCTTGCCCCCCAGGAGCTCCTGCTTCTGGGCATTCGTCCCGTGGCATGCATCTCCCTCTCCATCTTTGCTGGGTTGCTTGTTTACGCTCTTTTTTGTAGCTCAAAAGAGATGGACTCAAAATCTACGCTACATTAATCTGGCTTCATAACATAACAGAGATAACCCATTGCCAAATGAGAATCCAAAATATAGAATCTAGGATTTATAACACCTGCCTGTGGGGTGGGGTCGTGGTGGTGGGGAGCACAATACAATTCATAATAATATTTAATGCAATTATTGATATAATTAGGTTTTTAACTACCTTTTAAATAATGTCTTCTGCTTTTCCCAACTCTTTTGTCCCATATTTTCCTTTTTTCCCCCGGATTAACTAAGCATTTAAAAAATGATGTCCCATTATGCACCCTACCCAATCATTCAAACCCTTATCATTTTTTGATGGTTACCCAGTGATGAGTACATTCTTCACACAACTGAAGTTAGCTATAGTAAGCATAATTGCTGTTTATCAGACAAGGCACTCTGGGGCCATGATGAGTACTCAGCTGCTTACCGAAAGCCTGGCTGTTCAAACCTAGGGGCTCCACAGGCAAAAGAACTGGCAAATCTCTCGCTGAAAGATTACAGTTTAGAAAACTCGATGGGCTCTTGTACTGTGTTGCCTGGGGTTGCTGCTGATCTAAATCACATCCACAGGACAAAACAGCATCAGGCAACACAAGGACCGAAGACAGCTGGACCCCATGTCCCACCCCTCTTCCTTCCTGTTATGTTTGTGCTGTTAACTATTTTAACTTTATGTATAAACAGCCAACGATGTTATCTTTTATGCAGTCATTATTTACTTATATTTACCTATTTATTAGCTCCTTTCCACTCTCATCATTTCTTCTTACATCTCTGAATTTCCATCTGGAATCATTTTTCATCTGCCCAATCAATTCCCTCCAATATTCCCTTATGAGCATCAGCTAGTGAAAAATGACCTCAGCATTATTTGTTGAAATTGCTTTCTTTGTTCATTTGTCTTCATATATATTGGCTTCATTTTTTAAAGTTTTTTTTCCACCTCCCTAGGATTCTAGGCTGTCTGTCATGTTTTTAATATTTTAACTTGTCCTTCCCATCTCTTCTCTCTTCTGTTACTTCATTTCCTTACTGTTGGTTCAGGAACTTATCTTGTTGTGTTTTACCAGATGTTAAATTGTGATTGCTTCACATGTGTTTTTCTTTGAATTTATTCTTTTTAGGATGTCTTTTATTGGTTTTTGGGAAATTGTCATGCATTGGCTTTTTACATATTGTTTCTTTCTCTCTCTCTTTTCTCTCCTTCTAAGATTTCCATTACAAGCAGCTAGAAGATTTTACTGTGTCTAATATGGTTTTTGTTTTGTTTTTACATTTTTCATCCTTTTCCTCCTCTGTTCAAGATAGGATATTTTCTATAAGTCTACCATCTAGCTTACTAAGTTTCGACAGCTTTATACATATGTTACATCAGGTATATTTTTTAACTCTATAATTTTTATGTCAGTTCTTTTTATAGATCTGTTTACTGATAAAATCATCTTGTCTTCTAGTTTCTTAAGAATACCAAATAAAAGGGAAAAGACAGTGGTGTTAACAAACCCAGGGACAAGGGACCAACAAGTGATCCAAATTGGTGGTGAGGAGGATGTAGGAGGCCTGGTAGGGTGTGACCAAGGGTAATATAACTGAGAGGAATTACTGAAACCCTAATGAAGGCTGAACATGATAGTGGGACAAGAGCAAAGTAAAAGGAAATAGAGGAAAGAGGGAATAGAGGAGGTAAAGGGCATTTATAGATGTCTAAATACAGGTATGTGCATATGTACAATATTTACATATGAGGATGTGGAAATAGAGCTATGGAAATATATGTATGCATTTAGTATTAAGGTAGCAGGTGGACATTGAGCCTCCACTCAAGTACTCCCTCAATGCAAGAACACGTTCTTCTATTAAACTGGCCCTCCATGATGGTCACCTTCCCAACACAATCGCTAAAGACAAAGTGGGTACATAAACCATTGTGGTGAAGAAAGCTGATGGTGCCCGGCTATCAAAAGATATAGCATCTGAGATCTTAAAGGCTTGAAGGTAAACAAACGGCCATCTAACTCAGAAGCAACAAAGCCCACATAGAAGAAGCACACCAACCTGTGTGATCACGAGGTGTTGAAGGGATGAGGTATTGGGCATCATCAGAACAAAAAATCATATCATTGTCAATGAGGGGAAGTGCGGAGTGGAGACCCAAAGCCTATCTGTAGGCAATTGGACATCCCCTTATGGAGGGGTCATGGGGATGAGATGAGCTAGTCAGGATGCAGGGTAGCAATAATGAAACATACAACTTTCCTCTAGTTCCCAAATGCTTCCTCCCCATCCCACTATCATGACCCCAATTCTACCCTACAAATCTGGCTAGACCAGAGGATGTACACTGGTACAGATAGGAACTGGAAACACAGGGCATCCAGGGCAAATGATCCCTTGAGGACCAGTGGTGAGAGTGGAAATACTGGGAGGGTGGAACGAAGGTGGGGTGGAAAGGGGGACGCAATTACAAGGATCTACATATAACCTCCTCCCTGGTGGACGGACAACAGAAAAGTGGGTGAGGGGAGATATCAGATGGTGCAAGATATGACAAAATAATAATTTATAAATTATCAACAGTTCATGGTGGAGGGGAGTGGTGAGGGAGGGGGAAAATGAGGAGCTGAAGCCAGGGGCTTAAGTGGAGAGCAAATGTGTTGAGCTTTTTATGATAAGGGCAATGAATGTACAAATGATAAGGGCAATGAATGTACAAATGTGCTTTACACAATTTATGTATGTATGGATTGTGATAAGAGTTGTACGAGCCCCCAATAAAATGATTAAAAATAATAATAATACCAAATAAATGTTTAAAAATCTTCAAGTAGGATTCAGGGAATGAATAAGACAGAACATGTTCGGTGACAGAGATATAAACCAAAAATTGTAATAACCAACCAGTGAATGTCAAATCGATTCTGATTTAATATCATGCTGTTTGCGTCACAGTGGGATTGTGCGTCATAGGCTTTTCTAGGGCTTCCTATCACTTTTTTCCCAAGGTGCCTTTGGATAGACCAAAGTTTACAATGTTTCCATTAATAGCTGAGTTCATTAACAATGTTCTCTACCCAACTTACTGCTATCAAGCCATTTCCCACTCACAGTGACCTATAAAAGACAGAGTCGAAAAGCCCCTTTGGGTTTCTGAGACAGTACCTCTTTATGGTAGTTTAAAGCCTCTTCTTTGTCCTAAAAAGCTGCTGGTGGTTTCAAACTCTTGACCTTGCTGTTAGCAGTCCAATGCATAACCACTATGCCACAAAGGCTCCTTTGGACCACCTGACGCCTCCAAAAATTATAATAGTTGACAACAAGTTCATGGCTGGAGTCATAGTGTTGGCCTCACTAGTTGGGGTTGTGGAAACTCAGAATGATATTTCTGTGGAGACAGCATTTCAGCTGGGTCTGAAAAGATAAGGAAGGTGTTTTCATCAGGCAAACAGGAGTAAAGCTATATTAGCTTGAGATGAAAGTAATGGCAGAGCTGAGAGAGAAAAAGAGAGGTAGTGTATCTAAGGTGTGATGTGAAATGCTGTGTTGTATAAAATTGTGGTTGGGATAGAAGACTACAACAAGCTTTGTATAGATCCTTCTTGCCCTGGACATTATTCTGTCATTACTTAAAGCCCCTTGAAGATATAAATTGATGTGTGGCAGTAATACTGTCTGATTTGCTTATTAGAAAATGCATTCTGGTGAACGTAACAAAAATAAAGAGCCGAGGAAAGGAGATCGGGCAGGAGAATAAGATAGGGGCAAACATACTTGGTGCAAAGATATCCGAGTTCTCCTCCTTGCTTCCTTCTTTTCATGTTGGAAGCTCAGAGTGAGTTGTGATCAGTTTCCTTCTGTGGAGAATTACCTATTATGCCCTTCTGGTTTGAATCTGGTTGAATCACACACAAAGGAGGTGTGCTTGTGTGGCCCACTAAGGGGATTGACATAGCGGATGTGAAAACGGGCTCAAACCTGAGATTGGTTTTGAGCTTAGCGCAGGACCGGGGGTGATTTGTCTTGTGGTACATAGAGTTGCTATGAGTTGGAACTGACTCGCCAATATCTAACAACCACCACCACAAAGGGCTTGGAACAGCCTGAAAATAAATCAAATTGGGTGCATGGGAAACTTGTTAGGGTGGAACTATGCAAATAAGGTGTATAGAACCAAAGCAAGAGGATTGGTCAGTTTTGCCATCACGTCCGGCTTACAATGTGCCCATCTCAGAAGCAAAGGGGGATCTCATCACCATCAAGAGCGTGAGGAACAGAGTGTATGCTCTGCACCTCCTTGAACCAAGCGACAGCGAGATTTAACCATAGAGATGGTGTCAGTCAGTGAGAATTGCAGCGTCCATTAGCAGAGAATAGGGCCCCAGAACCAGAAGACCAGTAGGAAAGAGCACCGTGGGCTTCTGAGTTCATAGAGCAAGGTGGTTACCTTAGGTGTGCTAACCTATGGCGTAAGGTAGCTGAGAAAGTTGGGGCAGGAGCCTTCCTCGTGTCTCTAAGAACTTATTGCAGGAGTTGCAGAGCTTTGTAACGCTTTCCTGAGCAGGGCAGAAGCCAAGCCTGGGCAGGGGCTGAAGACCGAGGACTGAGAGAGAAGGTTTGCATGGTTCAAGGAACTGAGAGAGTTGCCCTACACTACAGAAAGGTGGCTTGACCTCCATACTTTCTCATCCCGAGAAAGCCTGGTGCTCCTTTAATCCAGTTCACTGTCGGTTTGGCCTGAGAGTTCTGTGTGACCATCACAATGAGACTCTGGACCTTAGAAGAGGCTAGAGAGTGCCATGGAAGCAATGACTGGGGTCAGAAGTGGTGACAGGGCTGGAGAACGGAGGTATGTCTGGTCTCTACCTGAGAAGAATCAAATTTGGGTTGACACTCACCTTGATTCTCTCTTCCCCCCGAAGTTAGACAAGGTTTGACGCCTGGTGTATGAAGACGATGAGTTCTCTTCCTCATACTTAAGAGCTTTATGTGTCTCACTCCCCACATGACTGCTTCTCTGCTATGGCTTCTTATGTACAAAAACGTACTGGCTAGAAGAGGATCTCTGAAAGGGACCTGAGTGGTCCTTCAGGTTCTTTAGCAAAATCCCTGCTTCCTCCCAGCTTCCTGAAGGGCTTTAGCAAACAGCATGGTATTCCAGAACATTAACTGCAGAGCCTCCGTAGGTCTCGCAATAAACAACCGAGTGCCCGTGTGAGCATTTTTATCTCAAACGCATCATTATATAGATACTTACAGGCAGCTTCTGTGCATCCCACTAACTCCTACTGCCATCGAGTCAGCCTGACGCAGAACGATCCACAGGGATAGACTAGCACTGCTCTCTTGGGCTTGTGAGGCTTTCAGATCTGGGATTAGTGGGCTCTAATCACTGATCTTGCCGTTAGCAGCCCAGTGCATAACCAGTGTTGGTAGAATTGCCTATGATCACACTGCATTTTAAACTGAGAGCTTGCCCCAGAACACTGCCCCACATGTCTTTGCTGGACCACCCTTACTACACGATGGAGAGAATCGAGAAGGGTATTTGGGGTCAGGTGGTTCTGGGAGTGTTCTTATTCACTTCTTTGCTCCGTATTGTTAAGCAGTCTGCTTCACCTCCCATGCCTGTGGGGAGCTTTGCTCGGAGTGGAAGCTCGGGAATGCTGTGTCCCTTGCATGGTTTATCGTGCAGCCCTTTCACAGGAATGTGTGTGTGTGAAATGAACAGACAGTGGCCGAGTTTGCTCCTCCTCATCCCCCAAGCTCATTGGCAAAGGGGTGCTGTACCTTAAGTCCTTTTTCCAATGAGCCCAAAAGGGGAGCCTGCCTGACCATAATTAATCAAGAGGGACTGTGGTAGTTACAGAATCTGGTGTCCACTTGAAATTATTAAGAGGAAAGGGTCAAGTTTAGCCTGTCAATCAGGTGGCAGCTGGATGACCTCATTTGTAGGTACCATGAAGATAAATAGCTCAATGGAGGCCAGAACCAAATTCTCTATTTTGTCTTCCTGCTGACGAGACA
>NW_022103906.1:94941958-94970112 GCF_000313985.2 Echinops telfairi | reverse complement strand
CCACTGGATCCACAAGACTTTCCACCCACTGGCCTGTGATCTTCCTACACTCGGTGTCATTGCCTGTGTTTCATGAGTCTGAAGAGGAATTTATAGATGAGTATTGGACATATGGGCTAATATTGCACTTATGGACTTGATCTGAACCAGGCTGGGATGTTTTCTCAATCTTCAATTGCTCTTTGATAATAAAACTCTTTCTTACACACATGAGTCTCCCTGAATTTGTTTCTCTCATCCACGGCTGGACTAACATGGAGACTATCCCAGATAGACTTCTCCATGTGCATAACAAGAAAAAAGCGAACCAAGGGAAATGGACAGAAAAGAAACAGTTGGACATTTCTCTGGAATTCACTCACGTGAGCACACACAGTACTCAATGGCTTCTCCATCACCCGCAAGGCATGCTTAACATAGGATCGGTCGGTCCCTCTGTTCTGGAAATCCCCGGTGCCTGAATGGGGGGCACCATTTTACAAATTCAAGCAGAATGACATTTTCCAAGGAGAGTTGGATTAGTGGAGGGGAGAATGCTGCCAAGCTGAAAACCTTTCAGGAAGGAGGAAGGGTAAACTGCATAAGCAAGATCCTACCTTGAACATGATGTTATTCACACTGACGTGATGGTGACCTTTGTGTTGAGGGAAACCTGGGCTCCACATTCAACATTTTCCTGAGCTTAATGCTAATGCGTCTCTACCCAGCTGCAAAACCCATCTGCGCCCTTCTAATGCTTTTTCTCTTCTTCCTGCTCTGGGTATTTTTTTTCCAGCTCTGCATCTTAAATTGACAGTTTTATTTTGTAACCTGGAGCCCAACCTTGGTAGCTTGAGGGTGCCAGATGACCCAACAGGCAAGGTCATCGTGGATTTACCTGAATTCACAAACAAATCTGTAGTGGACTATTTCACATCTCTCTTTCACCATGTCAAAGTTTCTGCGTGCAAGTCTGGAAGGTATCTGTCTGGATCTCATCCCCAAAGTGCTTTCCTACAGAATCAAAGACTCTTTCTCAAATGCACAAGCCCTGGCCAGGACAGAGCACCGAGTAAGCGAAGTAATCACAGGTTCACGAATCTGTCGTGAGTTGTTCCATAAGCTGGGTCCTGGGTGCTCTACCCTGTGACTTGGAGCATAGCTGATAAGTGGACAGCCATGGGGTTCAGCCTCCCTTAGCACACACATGCTCATCATGTAAGGGAGAGAAAAACCCAGGCTTGGACCTTAATGAACTCATTGTATGTTACTCATTGCCCCTTTAGAAGTTCATTTTGTGGGGTTTCTCTCTCAAGGTCATCCTGAGATTCTGAGGATGTTCAACTGAGAGCACCCAAGGCTGGGACTTCCCCTTCAACAACAACAACAAAAAGATTCCATGAAGCCCAGGGCTTATTCTATGCTCTCTAATTTAATCTTTATAACCATGCTATAGTATCAGAGTGGAGACCTAAAGCCCTTCTGTGAAGAGTCACAAGGAAAGAATGAGACAGCCAGGGTGTAGCATAGCACCGAAGGAACACACACCATTCTTCTAGTTTGCTAACGCTTCCTTCCCCCACCGTCATGACCCCCATTCTACTTTACAAATCTGGGTAAACCAGAGTAGGTACACTGGTATAAATAGGAGCTCTCGACACATGGAATCCAGGACAGATAAACCTTTGAGGAACAGTAATGGGAGTAGTGATACCCTGAGGGAGGGGCAAGGTAGGGGGAGAAGGGGGAGAAAGGGGGAGCCGATCACAATGATGGATGTACACCCCACCCCCAAGGGGGATGAACAATAAAAATGTGGGCAAAGGGAGACAGCGGACAGGGTGCGATATGAACATAATAATCAGTTATAATTTATCAGGACATACAAGGGTGGGAGGGTAGGGGAGGGAGGGAAAAAAGAGGAGCTGATACCAAGGGCTCAAGCAGAAAACAAAATGTTTTAAAATGATGATGACAACCTTGGTACAAATCTGTTTCATACAATTGATGTATGGATTGTTATAAGAGTTATAAGAGCCCCCAATAAAATGCTTTATTAATAATAATAAAAAATATGTATAGTCTTGGACATCTTATGAGACATTTATACTCTGTCCTATAGGGTCAGTCTGAGGCAGAAATGAAAAAACAAACAAACAAACAAAAACCCTCATTTAAGGGTTTAGGGTCTTAGAAAAGTTTTATTTTACTCAGTGTCATAGGGTGAGTTTTTATGAAGCCAAAACATATACTTAAGTTTACTTACCTTGGTGTTAATGAGAGAGCAGCCATCCAGTAGACTCTGATTCCTGGTGTGGTAGTTACCTATCTGTTGTCCATTTGGGACTTGGGAAGAATAAGAGTGAAGGGGTGGAGTCTAGTCTGTCAATCAGGTCATATAGCCAATGAGGCCTCTGTGTGGGCATGGCTTTCTCCTGAGAATTCTGGAAATCTGATTTTTCCTCCTTGGAGGCAGAAGAGACTGTTCACTCCTTGGGAGACATTGCAGCTGACAAGACACATGGGCCTATCCTGATGCAACCAAACCTCTGAAGCCGGAGAAGCTACGTAGAGACCCCAGCCAGCGCTGAGATGCTTACAAAGCCACTAGATCCAAAGACTTTCTACCCACTAACCTGTGATAGTCCTGCACTCGGCATCATTGCATGTGTTTTGTGAGTCTGAAGAGGATTTTATAGATTGGTATCGGCAATATGAGCTAATATTGGTCTTAGGGACTTGGACTTGTCTGGGTTGGAATGCTTTCTTAATGTACAATTGCCCTTTATATAAAACTCTCTCTTATACACATATGCTTGTCTATGAATTTGTTTCTCTAATCTACCTGGACTAACACACCTGGCATCCTAAGTGCGACAACACACTGTTGTTTGGTCCGGGGTCATCTTGGTGAGGGCTGGCACATCTGAGTCCCATGTGGTGATTATTGTGCCCATCCATAACACCAAGGGCCTCTCTTCAACATTGTTGGCCACCCACCTTCTTCACCAAGCCAGAGGTCCTCCTCCATCAATGAGCCCTCCCAATTAGTTGTCTGAAGCAAGGGAGTGTAACAACGTTCCACTGTGATCCCTTCTCTGCCCATAGGCTGTGCCAAAATCTGCCCACAATGGGTGATCTTGCTCATATTTAAAGTACATCGTTTTCCACATCACAGCAACATACAATCACGATAGTGCAACACACTGATAGAAATGTGGTAAATAATGATTTCAATGGCCAGTCATCGAACATTTAATGTATCCCACACATTCTACAATTTTTATGCACATTATCTTAGTCCTCGTGACTCTATTATTACATCTTGTGTTAGACAAGGTTGACCAGAGAAACAAAACCAGAGACACTCCTAGATGTATAAGAAAGGGATTTATATCAAAGAGTAATTGTATATTAAGAAAGCATCCCAGTCCAGTCCAGATCAAGTCCAATTAAGTTTGATATTAGCCCTTAAGTCCAATAATGTCCCTAACTACCTCTTCAGACTCATGCACAACATGCAATGATACAAAATGCATGAAGATCACAATACAGTAGGTGCAAAGTCTTGTGGCTCCAGTGGCAGTGAAAACATCAGCCAAGTGACTCACCAGCAGGAAGGTGAAGCAGAGAGAGTGTGGACCACTTCCAGGGAGCAAGAGAGAGAAGCAGGCCTCAGAGAGCCATTTATCTCAGTAGCCTCCCAATCAAACCTGATTGATGGGCTAAACTCTACTCACATGTTCCTACGGGAGCCATGATGGCACAAAAAACCAATTATCATAGCCCACCCCTTCACATTTGTATCTTCAAGTTGACATGACATTATGTAGCTACCACATGCCTATTTTTAGAGGGTAAAAAAGAGGATTTAGAGAAATTTTGTCACTTGTCATTTTAAGTAAGGAGCAGACCATTACGTGATGGATAAAATAAAATATAAAGTGAGAGCTAAACTTTCTTATTACACTTAAACCTTAATATCACATCCTTCAATTATCATGCTTCATGTTGAGGGGCTTCATAATAATAATCTAATAATAATGACACAACTGAGGAGAGATTGGCAGCAATTTCATGGCTCCAGTCAATCCCTCTGCCAACCCAATATTGTAGTATGAGACTCGCAGCCCCTTTACCGTTACTAAAGAATTCACAACCCCATCAGATGGTTCCTTTAAGTTGTAATCATGAGTCTTGTCACACATACCTCACTACGTTTCAAGGAATGGCTGTACATACACAGCTAAGAAGATTTGTTACAGAGGAGCAAACATCTAATTCTGGTAAATTTTCATTAAGTTGTTATCTATTATGCCCTGATGATTTAATCCAATATTGTATAGTTATCTATTATGCCCTGATGATTTAATCAAATATTGTATAGTAGGTATTATGCTTCATAATTGCAAAAAAACCACCCAGTTCCCTTATTTAATATGGACATTCATTATTTGTTCTTGTCAGGTGCTCTTAGGTGGCTTGGACTCATAGTGACTGCAGGTGTAACAGTCTGCAGGTGACTGCAGGTGTGACCCTGCACCGTTCTCACAGTTATCATTGTGTTGGAGCCCATTGTTGCACTCATCGTGTTAATGCATCTGTTTGAGGGTCTTCTTTTTCAACCACTCTCTGTTTTGCAAAGCTTGACGTCCTTTTCCAGAGACTGGCCATTCCTAATAACATGTCGGAATACGTGAGATGAAATCTTGCCGTCCATACGTCCTAGGAGCATTCTGGCTGTACTTCTTCCAAGATAGATTTTGTTAGTTGTTTCAGAAGGTCATGCCACTTTCAATATTCTTAGCCAACACAGTAATCCCACAACAAATTATATATTAAATATTATTATCCCTGTCTTTCAGATGAGGAAACTTAAACCCAGTGATGCATAGAGGTTAACAATGTGACTCTAAAAGAGACTTCTTTTAGTGCACCATGATACCAGCATTCTATGTTGATAGTTGGTTAGAAAAGACATACATATTTTAAGATGTTGGATGTGCCAAAGAAGGTGCCAGATCAACCCTCGTCTATGTTTGTGGAAGTTTTCTTCCCATAATTCCTCCAAAATGAAAACCCACTCCCATTGAATGGATTCCAACTCCTAATGAGTGTGTGGGACAGGTGTGGTAGTTGCAAAATTTGGTGTCAACTTGTGAAGGGGTGGAGTCTATAGCCTGTCAATCAGGTCTCATTCGATTACCTCATTTGGCGGTGCCACAGAGATAAATAGCTGACTTTAGGCCAGATACACACTGCTTCATTTTCATACTGACAAGCCACATGGAGTTAAGCTGATGGAAGCCAGAGCTATGTAGCTAGAGGAGCCACATGGAGACCCACACCAGTGCTAAGATGTTTCCACCACCATTGGATCCACAAGACTTTCCACTCATGGTCCTGTGATCTTCCTGCACGCAGCATAATTGCATGTATTGCATGAGCCTGAAGAGGAACTTATAGACTGGTACCAAACATATGGGCTAATATCAGACTTATGGACTTGATCTGGACTGGGCTGGGATGTTTCCTTAATATGCAATTACTCTTTGTACAAAGTTATTTCTTATGCATAGATGCGTGTCCATGGATTTGTTTCTCTCATCAACCCTCACTAACACAACAGGATGTAACTGTCATGGTTTCCAAAGCTCTACTCTTTATAAAAACACGCTGCCACATCTTCCCATAGCGTGGTTAGTAGGTTTGAACTCTTACCATTTTTGCCAGCAGCTGAGTGCTTTAATCATTGTACCATGAGGCCCTTACTTACATATAGTATTCTAGCTTGCTCACCTCTAAGGCCCTTACTTATATATAGTATTCTGGCTTGCTCACCTTCTACTTAGACTTGAAGAAAAAAAGGTCTGTTTTATACTGTAATTCCGTTTTCACGCACTCTGGTGGAGAATGAAGGGGACCAAAGGGCATACAGACTTACTTCCAAAGGTTCCAGCTGTGTCCATCAACTAGTGGGTGGAAAGGAAATTCAGAACGGTATTATGACATAATTTTAACAAGAAAAACACCTTTTAAGTTCATTTCTGCTCCCTCTATCCAGAAATAAGCCCCGAGGTTCCTGGAGACGCATTCGGGAGAGGAGCCATTTGGGCTTGCTTCATCACAGGTATCCACCTTCCCTCTGGTGTATTTGTATCATCTCTCTGCAGTGTCTGCAGAATGTGGCCTGCAGATTCGTTAAACAGAGCCGTGTCTGCTCTTAGTCACCAGGAAGTCTCTGTCCGTCTGTCAGTGCTCATTATGTGTTCCATAAAATAGTCGACTTAAAAGTCTTTTCGTCTTTAAAACATACTTCCCTGCTATTTTTCACCATGCAAGTTTGGGCAGATGTTTTCCTCCCTGGGTTTATCGATATTGTTACTTTTGTATTATCTACCTTGACTAAAACTAACTCTTCAATAACCGCCATTTAAGTAATAACTGATTCCAGATGAATATCAGGCAAGCACGCTACTAATTCAAGGAACTTTTAGCATCTTATTGGACAAAACTCTAATAACAACGACTAAAAGAGAATAATGTGGGCAAACATATATCAGAATGATCTGTGTACACACTCAAATTTCCCACCAGGATACATCCAGAGAATTAGACATTTTTCTCCTCTAAAGGTTATAGTGCCTCGAATCATTTAAAAATGCTTGAACAATTGTCTAGTATCAGAAAGTTCATATGGTTCGACCTCTGTGGTTCAGCACATGTGGCCTAGAGTGGGCCCTGAGTATTTGTTGTATGGATAAATTAGATGGAAGAGATACACCTTGTCATGAATTGAACATGTGGTAGCAGAATATTATCTGTTCACCTCATTCCTTCATCTGGGGGCTCCTGTCTTTGGAGATAAAAACAAATTGACATAGTCTTGTTCCTTTGAATCATTCGCTTATTCATTCATTGATCCTTTCGCTAATTATTTAACACCTGCTATGTGATATCACAAAGAAACCCTGAGGGGGCTGTAGAGCTGCCAACCATCAAGTTTGACGTTCAAACTCGGCAGATTCTCCAGGTGAGAAAGATGAGGTTGTCCGCTGCTGCGCAGATTTACAAGGTCAGAAACCCATGATGGGCTGGGGATGAGATGAGCCAGCGTGGACTGAAGGGCAGTGGGTGTGTCTGGTTTGGTTTAGGTGACAGCACGTGGCCAGCTGTGGCAAACACAGAAGGTCCTCTGTCAACGGCAGGAACCAGATAGTTAACTGATGCTGACACTCGGTGGTACGTGCATGTGCCATAGAATCCAGTATGAGGCTGGACACCAACTTCTGTGAAGGGGCCACCTGAGCTGACTTCTGGGAATTCCATTAGAAGGTCGAAGTCAAATGAACTGGGTCAGATGAATATGCTTCTAGAAGAAGAAGCAGGGTCTTCAGAAGCCTGGGGGTCACTTAGGAAGGCAGGTGTCACTTTTACAAATGGCAAAGAACAAGCTCAGAGAGCCACTTTAAGGAGCTCGTATTTTATCTTGATGGAGGTGTGAAAGCCACTGAGAGATTTTAAGCAGAGCAGGGTATTAGTCAGCTTTATATAGTCGAGTAAGGTTCTCAAGTTCAAACAAAGGTGGGAGATTTTGCTGTAGTGGGATCAAATTTATATATAATTTTGCCAAATGTAGTCATATGCAAAAAATTTGGTCATCATCTTTATATGGATTGTTCCTTGTCATCACTTTGGATAGTATGTTTTTAGGAGTCTATTGGTGGCTCAAAGGCAACTTTCAAACCCAGCCATTCTTTGGGTGAAAGATAATTTATGGGGCATTGGAGCTTTCTGCTCCCATAAATATTTACATCTTTAGAAACCCTATATAGGGCCTATCCAGACAAAATTAACCTGACGGCAGAGGGCTTGCATGGGGTGGAGTGCTTCAATCAGTTAAAGCTCTTGGCTGTTAATGGAAAGGCTGATGGTTCAAGTCCATTCAGAAACATCTCAGAAGGGAGGCCTGATGATCTACTTGTAAAATCCAGCCAAAACCCAAAGCAAACACCCATGCTATCTAGTCCAATCTGACTCAGATGGACCTCATGGGACAGAGCAGGGGTGCTCCATTAAGTTCCCAATGCGCTCAATCTATGGACACATAGATTCCTGCGGAGCCCCGCGGGAGTGGGTTCAAGCCACTGAGTTTGAAATGCTGGCCACCAGAACTCCTCTCTGAAATAGCACAGCCCCTGAAAATTGCAAGGAGTGTAACTCTCACGTGAAACACATGGGGCTCTGTGAATCAGGGTTGAGTTGGCAGTAACTAGTTAGTTTGGTTTGGGGTTTAAGTTTTAAGTGGTTCTCTATTTCTAGTTCTACTGTAGAAATAGAAAACCCTATTCTGACCGTTTGTTCAAATTACCCATTTCATTATTGCTGAAAAGGAATTTGCCTTCTCTAGAGCATACTGGTTAACATTTTACTTGGGGTAAGAAAACTGCATTGTACTTTATATTTCTAAAAGCGAAGTACATGCCCAAGGACTTGAGATTCGCACCCTACATAGTTTATAGGTTTTGTACAGAAAATCAAAAATTGAAAAACAGTACAAAACAACAACTACAGTGAAACATCCTTGGGTTAGTCCAATGTCTGAACAATGCTGCAGAAGAGTTTGGCTGAGCCCACACTCATGTGCCAAGTGTGTGCGTTCTGAGTTAGCATCTCAGCACATCAACAATCAGGTCGGTTTGGGATATCCTTCCCACCTCCTCTCTTTATAATTTTTAAATGTTTTTACTGTTGTTTTTAACAATGTTTGCAACAGAACCTATACCAATTCAACATTTTCTATATGTTCAACTTAATGACATTGATTATATTTCTCAAGTTTGACAAAATATCTCACACCCTCCACTTGGTCATTGTTCCTCCCCAGTGAACGTAAACTCAATGTCCCCCACATTTTCTATCTATTCTTTTGATTCGTTGTTGTCACTTTGATCTCATACAGATAATTCTTGACATAATAAAATGCCCAGAGAAGACATTCTTGTTTGGTTTCAAGGAAACTTCAGGGGAGATATTTGGTTTAAGATTTAAAGAATATGTTTATCTATTCCATTTCATTTTTCACTATTTCCAGTTTTCCTAAGTTCATGCCCCACATCTTCCAGGTCCTAATTATTAGCAGATTTTCGCAGCTGTTTCTCCTTACCTTGAGTCCTGCCACATCAGCAAACAAATATCACCAAAGCTCCACTCCCACAGACTCTACCCACTTACTTTACCAAGGTTGACTCCACTCGGAGGAAGCAGCTCCCCCTCAGGGGCATTTCCAGCACCCTCTGACCCAAGGGCCCAACCTCAGGCACGATTCCCGACAACGTTGTTTCCACTCATTAGGCTTTCAGTATCTGCCAATGTTTCCAAGCTATGCCAAAGGTTTTCAGCGGCTACTATTTCTCAAGTGGGCAGCTACTACCTTCTTGGTTGTCTGCTCTTAATCTGAAGGCCATACTGACACTGGTTCACTTTGGGTGACCCTGCCAACCCTTGAAACACCAGTGGCATAGGTTTGAGCATCACACCAATGCACAAACTGACAGGCGCGTGGTCAGCCTTTGATGCAATGCTCTGTCATTCTTGTCTTGAATGTCTTAAGATTTTCATCTCTGAGCTTGTGTTCGATTCTGAGTATAAATACATGGAATAACAAAGGGAGCACCTGAATGAAAGGAGGGGGTGAGCTATCTAGCTAGGGGTGTAAAAACATGAGGACCCTGCAGTTGGTACGTTTGCTAAGCAGTTGACTTTCTTTCCTCGTGCGCACATGATGGGGAAGTGGCAGGGCCCCGAAGACATGGTCAGGACCTGGGACCAGGCTCTAGATTGGTGGCAGCAGCAGTGGATGCAGCGCTTACAGTAGTGAGGCTGGCTACGTTGTTGTGAGTGGAGCCCATCTCTGTGAGATGTACGCAGATGTTAGTGCATCTGGAACTGTTATTACTCAGTACATAGTCACTAAATCATGTTTTTACATGTGCACATGGTGGATCCAGCATGCCTAATCCAGTTGGCGTTGACTCCAGCTCACGGCCCTCCCACGTGTGTCAGCAGAGATTTGCTCAGTAAGGTACTGGAACTTTCAGTAGCTCCCTAAGTCTTGCTTTTGAAGGACCCTTGATTATTCTCAAGTTTTCAAACTTTTTGTAAGTATTACTCATTTGTGTCACCCAGGAGCACCACAAAAATACAAAGAGAGCATTAAGAGACATCTTCAAAGAGTTTAGAATTTCTACCTTTTAAAACTGCTGCAATATGAACCATGTAGTAATGAAAATCCGTTTCCCTGTAGGTGATGGCACTTCAGTAGAATGTGTAAGTAGGTGTGTTGAACTATAACAAGCCATGAAACCACTTTCAATTTCTTGTGTGACCTCCACAAATGGTGGGAAATGTCATTATATAACTTTTACACAAGTTTGAATTCAAAATCACATAAAATTAATTTCTATGGTGAGTTAAATCTTTGAGGAACAAACAAGATGTGCTTTAAGAAGTATTTTTAAAAGGATCACCAACTCAAAATACACTAAAATCCATACTTTGTAGTAATGTATCAAAATAGATACACTGTATAAAACACTCAACAGCTTTGTTAACAGTTGCACTTGAAGAAAAATTGTTATGTAACTTAACCTATATACTTGAGTATAAGCCGAATATCAGCTGAGGCAACTAATTTTACCACAAAAACTGCATTAAAAATGTGCTGAGAAACTCAGTTTGTACACAAGTATATAGGTAACTCTTTGGATCTTTGTAATCTGGACTTGTTAAGAGTAACCCAGTTATTTTAATTTATGTACGTTGAAAGTTAAATTACTAAATATATAAATTTTGATGGCCTAACAAAGTAATTTGTATAAAACCAACCCGTGCAAACTTCTGGTTAGTTAATAGACATATTAGTAAAGATGGAGATACTGTGTGGATTAAAATCAGGGTTTAACCCTGTGTCAAGGTTGTAGCGTTCCTACATACTTATTCAACTTGGGTGTTGAACAAACAATCCAAGCAACAGGAGTGCATCAAGGAACCAATGGCATCAGGATTGGAGAGAGACTCGTCAGCAACCTGTGGTACTCAGGTGACACAGCCCAACCCGCTGAAGGTCTAGAGGGCTCGAAACACCGATGAAGACTGAAGACAATGGACTTCAGTCCGGATGACAACCTAGGCACAGCAAACACATCTTCATGATTGGATCAGCGAGCAGTGGACCAAACATATTTAATCTTCAGATATTTCATTTTCCTTAGGTTCAAATCAAAGCTCATAGAAGCAAGGGCCAAAAGATGGTCTGCGTTAGCAAAAGAGACCTCTCCAAAATTTTACAGAGAAAGATGTCATTTTGAGGACTGAGGTGCAAGCCATAGTATTTTCAGTTCTTTCCTATGTACGTGCAAACTTGGCCAGAGCAGAATGGAAGCATTTGAAATACGGTAGTGGTGAAGAATACTGAAGTTACTATGGGTTTATGTACTTTAAACGTGTTATCAGGAAGGACAACTCTTTGTAACAGGGCACCATGCTTGGGAGAGTAGAGCAAACCCAAGCCAAACTCATTGCAGACCCACAGAGACCCACTGTGGGTTTCTGAGACTGTAACTGTAGTAGAAAGGAGTAGGAAAGGCTTTCACAGGAGTAGAAAGCCAGTGTTTCTTCCACGAAGCTGCTGATGGTTTTGAACAGCTGACCATGTGGATCGTGTAACCACTAGGTTGTTTAAAAGAACAAGGTGGAATGACACAGTGGCTTCCACAATGATGCCAGTAAATAGTTGTGATGATGGTGCAGACCTGGAAGTGTTTTGTTCTGTTGAACAGAAGGCCATTCTGAGTTAGATTTGACTCATTAACATCTGAAAGCCACAGTGATAAATTACTTATTTTAATGTATAAACTTGACATAGAATATAATGATTTTACAAGTTATGTTTATGTGCTTATGTATCATCATTATATTATTATTTCTTATAGATAATAAAGTAATTTTAAAAGAAAAAGATTTTATATTTTAACATCTTCAACTGTATTTTTTTCCTGTTTTATTACAAAAGGATCTTGCACTGGCTTTTTACACTGAACAAAGCAAATCACGTAGCTGGTCATAGATAAAGTACAAGAATTAGAACTTTTGTTTCCTCTCCAAGAAAGTCAGGTTTCGGGACAGTTTATTAAGGAGAATGCTCATCTTCTCTTGCACAAGGTTCTTGTTTTCATAAGACCAGCAAAAAACTCTTACTGTTGATGATGTTGACTTAGACATACCTGGGCTGATATTTGTACACCAGGGTGCCTCCTTGTAGGCGTGGCCTTCACTAAAGAGGGCTCTGGAGAACCCCCCTCCCCACTCTGCCTTTTTATTTTTCCTGCTTGCTGAACACCTGGCATGCTGACAGAGTTCTGCCATGTTTCCACTGACCTTGGATCCCCTTGAGTTTGATTTATGGACTAGGACTGAGCTTACGGACTTCAGTTGGACTGGGCTCGGGTGTTTTCTTGATATATAACTACTTCTTGATGTAGATATGGATATGGATATGGGGATAGATATGGAAATAGATGATAGAGATAGATATAGATATAGATGATATAGAGATAGCTATAGATATAGAGATAGATGATATAAATATAGATATAGATAGATTTGTTTCTCCAGTCAACCTGGCCCAACATGGGCACATAAGTACATATTAATCCTGAAGAAGTTGCATTTTCCCTTTAGGTTTCCTGCCAAAGGCACCAGGAATACATAAATAATTTTCCCCTTTGTCATGTAAGAAAACAGGTCCCTTGGAATCATGGTTACTGTTGGTTAAAGGGAAACAAATTATTTTATTTTTTATTTTTAAATTTTATTTAAATGGGAGCTCTTACAGATATGGTTACAATCCATATTTCAATTACATCAAGCATCATTGTACAAATGCTACCACCATCATTTTCAATACATTTTCTTCCTTCTTGAACTCTTGGATATCAGCTCCCTTTTATCCCTTCCCTACCCCATCCTACCCTGGAGGAACCTTTATATTATATTATATTATATTATATTATTATACTACATTATTATATATTATTATTTGCTGTATCTAACACCATCCAGCGTACCTCTTCACCTGCAATTCTGTTATTCGTTCCCCTCAAATGGGGTTATACAGTCAGCATTGCTGTCAGCTCCCCATTCCTGCCTCCCCCACTTCTCATGGGTAAAGGAAACAGATCTTGATGATAAAGATCTTTCTCGAGATCCCTTTTTAGCATATAACCTGGCCTTCCAGCATTTCCTGTTACTCATCTGTTATGTGTCCCTGCTAACTCTGTAAAACATTTTTTCCCCTGCGCTTCCTATTCTTCACATTTGCTGTTGATGCTTCATTTGTAAACCATCTAAGTTTGTAACTGCAGTCTATATTAGGCTTTCAATGGCTTTTGATCTGATTCAGGTCTTCAGCCAACTACTGTGCTATTCTCTATCAAAAATAAACAAGATGAACTGTGGCAGTGGAAGACAACTTCTGGAAAGCATCTAGCTCATGGCGACCAACATGTAGCATGTCCTGCCAACACTGGCGAGGGTTCTCTGGTGGAGTAGTGCTTACGTTAGGCTGCTGTCCATGAGGTTGACACTTTGAGTCCACCTGCCCCTCTGTAGGTAAGAGATGAGGCTTTCTAATCCTCAAAAGAGTTACAGTCTTGGATGCCAAAAGAGGCAATTCTACCTTACCCTGTAGGGCTGTTATGCATCACAATTGGTAGACAAGTCCTAATCCCCTGGGTCCCCCATGGTGCTACTAGAGCAGAAACTTATTGGGAGCCCAGGGAACCCATTTTCTGCCTGGAGAAACAACAACTATCATTTGGCCCTCTAGCATAATACTGAAGAACACAGGTAGCCCAGGAGGAGGTAACCCTGAGTACTTGGCTAAACCTTAAATCTGTGTGATCTTGGGAGAATTGTAAATTACCCCAGGGGCTCTGTTTCCAAATTTCAAACAGAGATAACAACAGCATCCACCTATTCTCATTAGTTGCACGTGAGTCAATTTTCTATCACCGCTACACCATATGACATAGTAGAACTCCCCGTGGAGGTTTGGAGGCCTTCGTCTTTGTGGACCGAGATCACCAGATCTTTATCTAGCAGAGCTGTTGCTGTTCTTAGATCCCTTTCCGCCTTTTCAATTCCTAGCAACCCTATGTGTATAACAGAAGGAGGATTCCCAGTCCACAACCACCCTCATAACCCTCCTCATGTTTGAGTTCATTATTGCCACTGTGCCGATCCATCTCCTTGGTGATCTTCCTTCTTTTCTTGACCCTTCTACTGTATGGAGCAGGATGTTCTTTGCCAGGGACTGATCTCTTCTGATAGCCTGTTCCAATTACGGTGCACGAGATGAAGTGATTTCGTCATCCCTCCTACGGAGGCTTCTGGCTGTACTTCACCAAGACAGACTTATTTGTTTTCCCGGCAGTTCATGGTACTGTCAAGATTCTCCCCACACTATAATTCAAATGCATCGATTCTTCTTTGCCTTCTTTATTTAACGCATATGAAGAGATTGAAAATGTCAGCTCTCTGTCCATGTACTGCCACAACCCTTGTGAAGTGACCTTCAGCAGAATTTGATTGCCTTCACTACTAATGAGATTGTTTGAAAATTTGCTCATTGTGTTGCGTCACCCTTCTTTGGAATGCATGCAACTATGGATCCCTTCCAGTCAAGTGGGCAAATAGTGATCTTGCAGCTTTCTTGGCACAGACCAATGAGTGCTTTCAACAGTTCATCAGCATGTTGAAACATTTCAATTATTACTCCTTACGTTCCTGAACCCTTATTTTTCACTAATGACTTCATTGCCGGTTGGACTTCTTCCGTCAGTACCTTTAGTTCCAGATCATACACTACATCTTAAAATGGTTGAATATTGGCCAAAATTCTCTTTAGTACAATGAAACTCTGAGTTTCTTCCATCTTCTTTTGATGCTTCCTGCATTGTTTGATATGCTGCCCATGTTGTTGTTAGGTGCCATTAAGTTGGCACCAACCCAACTTATGTACAGCACAATGAAACACTACGTGCTCCTATGCCAGCCTCACAATTGTTCCTGTGCTCAAGCCAATTGTTACAGGCACCGTATCAATCCTTCTGGTGGAGGGTCCTCTTCTTTTCCACTTCCTCACTTCTTTACCAAGCATGATGCCCTTCCCCAGAGAGAGAGCTCTCCTGACAACATGTCCAAATTATGTGAGACAAAGTCTCACAGTCCTTGCCTCAAAGGAGCATTCTAGTTATAATTCTCCCAAGGTAGATTTGTCTGTTCTCTTGGCAGTTTTTCAATATATCTTATCCAGCACCATAGTTCAAATTCATCACATTTCCCTAAGTTTTCCTTAGCCAGTGTTCAACTTCCACATGCAAATAATGCTGATTGAAATTACCACAAATGAATCAGACACACCTTAGTTTTCAAATTAACCTCCTTGCTTTTCAACACTCAAAAGAGTGTTGAGGTCTTGTGCAGCAGATTTATCTAATGCAACATGTCATTGGTCTCTTGACTGCTGTATCCATGTATATTGATTGTGAATCTGTAGGACAGAATCCTTAACAATTTCGATCTTTCCCTCACTATCATGCTGCTACCTCTTGGTCCAGTTGCGAGGGTTTTTTCCCCACAGTGATTCTGAGAGCTGCAGTCCTTGATCTTTATCAGCAAGTGCTTCAAGTGCTCCTGACTTTCAATAAGTAAGGCTCTGTCCTTGGGTGTTGCAGGTGGTTAATAACCTTCCTCTGATTCTGATGCTGCTTTCTTCTTCATATTATCCAATTTCTCTAGTTATTATTTTGCTCATCGCCTCATTGAATATTTAAATTGGTGGCTTCCATTTTTCTTTAATCCTTTCAGCTTAACATATGCTGAACATGGTCTTCATTTTTGGTTTTCTAGCTCTGGGTCTTTACACTGTTCATCATAAGACTTTATGTTGTCTTCTGGGCTGCCCTTTAAATTTCCTGTGGTGTTCTTTTACTTTATCATTTCTTCCTGCTGTTTTACCTGCTCTACTACAAAGTCAAGCTTCAGAGTCTCTTCTGTCATCCAATTTAATATTTTCTGTATTTCCTGTTATTTTTATGATCTTCATCTTTCTTCATTATGACTTCCTCGTGGCATCCCGCAGCTCATCGGATCATCTATCATTAGTGTTCTATTCAGCAGATCTATTTTAGAAATGTTCTCTACATTCAAATGGGATATAGTCAATATTTTCTTTTTCTTTTGACTCTCAAGAACATGTTTTAGTTTCCTTCAACTTCAACCTGAACTTATATATAAACAATTGTTCCATGGTTAGTCTATGGCCTCTTTTTAGATGCTGATATTGAGCTTCTCCGTTGTCTCTTCCCACAGACATATTCAGTTTGATCCTGTGTATTCTGTGTATAGTGGCCATTTATGTTGTTGAAAAAGGTGTTTGCAAGCAAGAGAGTCCTTAGTCTTAAACAATTCTATTATGCAATCTCTAATTTCATTTCATTCACCAAGGTCATATTTTCCAACTACTGTTCCTCCCTCTTTGTTTATAACTTTTACATGCCGATCATTTTCAATGCATCTTGACTGAATGTTTGATTAATTCCAGACTGAAGAATTTGGGTGAATTCTTCTATTTCTCCAGCATTGGTGTTAGTGGTTTTTTTTATTGTTTGTTTGTTTGTTTGGGGGTTAGTGTTTTGTGCCTAAATTTAAATAATAGCTGCTCCTCCTTGTATGCCCATTGGTATTATGCTATCACAGACAGAATTGTATTTCAAGATAAATCTTGAAATGTTCTTTTAAACAATGAATGTGATGCCTTTACTCTTGAACTTGTCATTCCCAGCATAGTAAAACATAGCATCATTTGAATTCAAATGGCAAAAACCAGTAGATTTCAATTTACTAATGCCTAAGATGTTCATCGTAATGTATTTCAATTCTAGTGACTTAAAATTTTACTAAATTCATACTTCATTCGTCCCAAGTTCCAATTAGTAGTAGCTATTTGCCACTGTGTCTCATGAGTTGTGTCCCCTCAGCTAGTATTTGAATACCAGTTACATAGATTCCAACGTCACAGAAACACGTGAACCAGCACAGAATGATAAGGTGACAGACAAATGGTGTAAGACCCTGGTTGAAAGAACTGTATCAAATAAATCAGTGGCCCATCAGGACCAGCTTAAGAATACATTTGGCGCATTAAACATTAATTACCAGAGACCAGAGGCATGTGGCATGATGTCAAGAATATCATTATTGAAGAAAGCTAAGGTCACTGAAAAGACAAGGGGGGGGTATTAATATGGATGTCAAGAAAAGTTCTGAAAGTTACTCCTGAACTTATAAAATATAAATTGATAGGAAGGAATAATTAATTAACAGAACTGAAGAGAAAAAAATAATTTAAGGGTCCCTTGAGAAGACAACAAAGTGTTACACTGAAATATGCAAAGACCTGAAGTAAGAAAATAAAATGAAAAAGAAATACATTTCTTAAGCTGAGAGTAATGAAGAAAAGGTGCAAGCCTCAAATTGCAATGTTGAAGAATTCCGTAAACACAGTACTGAATGGCAGAAGAAGCATGCAGGAAGATAGATGGTGTACACATAATCTACATAAAAAAGAATCCAACTTTTTTAGTAGGTCGTGTCTGAATACTGATACAGAAGTACGAAGCCCAATATGCACACAACATTGGTGACACAAGCAAGCAAGCAAAAAACCCAAGTTCCAATGATTGATACATTATCAATAGGAATATTTCAATGCTGCTCTGGAAGCTGTTCTGGAAGTATTCACTATTCTATGTCAAGAAATATGGAAGACAGATGTCTGGCCAACCAGCTGAAAGAGATCTATATTGGTTCATTCCAAAGAAAGGTGATGCAACAGAATATGGAAATTATTTATCAGTATCGTGAATATCACATATAAATACAATTGTGTTGAAAATAATGGAAAACGAGTTGCAGCAGAACATTGAGAGGTGGCTGTTGATTCATCAGAGGGCATGGAAGGAGCGATACAATCGCTGACACCAGATGGGTCTTGGCAAGAGCAAAGAATACCAGAAATATGTTTACTTGCATTTCATTGACTGTGGAAAGGCATTTGATTATCTGAATCATAACAACCTATGAATAATACTGCCAAAAGGAATTCTAGAACAGTGAATTGTATGCATGTGTAACCTGTACACAGACAAATAAACAGTTCTTTGAACAGAACAAAAGGATTCTGGGTAGCTTACAAACAGGAAAGATGTGCAGTAGGATTGTATCTATTCCATATACCTATGGAATCTGGATATTGAGCAAATAACCCAAGAAGTTGTACTATATGAAGAAGAATATTACATCAATATTACAGGATGGCTCATTAACAACCTGTGACATGCAGATGACACAAGCTTGTTTGCTGAAAGCCCAGAGGACTTGAAGCGCTTACAGGTGAAAGTCAAAGACTACAACCTTCAGTGTGGATCACAACGTAAAGAAGTCAATATTCCTCATAACTTGACCAATAAACAATTTCATGACCAATGAAAAACTATTCAAGTTGTCAAATAATTCATTTTACTTGGATCTACAACCAACACTCGTGGAAGTAGCAGTCAAGAAATTATAGAACAGAATGCATCAGACAAATTCACTGCACAATATCTATTTAAAGTGTTAAAGAGCAAATATATCACTTTATATCACGATATATCGTGACTGCAAACTTGGTATTTTTAAATTCTTTGTATGCATGTGAGACCTAGATAATGAATAAGTCAGACTGGAGGAGAGTTGAAGCCTTTGTATTATGGTGTAGGGAAAGAACCTTGAGTATATCAAAAGCTGCAGTAATAATGAACAATTCTGTCTTGGAAAGCATAAAGTTACTTAGAGGTAATGATGGTGAACGTTTGTCTCTCATATCCTTTGAAATGTTTTCTGGAGGGAGCAGAGCTGAGAGAAAGACATCATGTTTGGTAAGACAGAAAGTCAGTGAAAAGAAGCAGCCCCCCCGCCCCCCCAAATGGGGGCTGCCACAGTGGCTGCAGCGATGGGCTCACCTATCAGAGCAATGACGAGGATGCGGAGGGTCTGGGACTGATTTGTTCTCTTGTGCGGGGATCCACTTGCATTTTATGGACTATGCCACGGTGTCTGACTACGCAGATCATAACAAACTCTGGATAACATCGCCGAACTGTAGCTGGAATCACCTTGAAGTCAGCCAACAATAATATTTGTCTTGATTTTCTTTTAAAAAATTTATCCCTTTTCCTTTAGATAGATCAGAAGTTTTCTTTTTCTTCTTTTAATTTTCTTTTAGAAATTAGGCAGTAATTTTTTTCTTCATAAATAGTTTTAAATTATAATATATGTAGTTAAATTGACAAAGAATGAAATTGTGCTACCTTTCTTTCAAACAATATAAGGCTTTCTTATTTTTCATTCCAGTAATTTTCATTCTGAATACAACTGCTTACAGTATCTTAATTTCTTTTCTCTCTTATTTTTATTCCCATAAATTGAATATTATTATTTTGAAATTATGATTTTTATCATCAATACCTGTTTATATTTACCCATACTATTTTATTTGATCATCCTTTTCCAAGACCTTCCTTTTGAAATTTTTTTTTTGAAGAACAAAGCTTTAAAGTGTGTTTAGTGTGCAGTTGTTGGTAGTAAATCTCAGTTTTGTCTATAATGCATTAAAAACGTTTTGCTTTTATTCTTGAAAGTTATTTTCCAGTGTGCAATTTTATCCTGACAGTCCTTGTGTCATAAGAGTTTGAACAGACTCTATCGCTGTTTTATGGTTCTTTTGACATTATCTTACCTTTGTAGAAAATTTGCCTTTTTTTTTTTTGATAGTTTGAAGATGTATTTGTCTTCCAGGAATCCTGGTTTCACTAAATTCTGGCCCCATGGTAGCATTAATGCTTTTAATTTATCCTCCTCAGGCTGTGGCGGATTAGCACAATTTGAAGACTCAGCGTTTTCAGTCACTAGGACTTAACATGTTGCCTCTTTCAATCTTACCAAAGGATCCCTTCGTTGTTGTTGTTGCCGTCACGTTGGCTGTGCGTCATGGTGACCATATCTATACATCAGAAAGAATAATCCCTGTTCTTATACGATCATCGCGATCATTTGGAGCCCCTGGCTGATGCTATTCTTTCAATCCACTTTATGGAAGGTTTTCCTTGTTTATGCTGTTTATTTTACCAAATATACAAACCTTCTAGAATTCTTGATTTTTCTCATCAATCCATATTTTTCAACTTTGCCCCCATAATTTACATGTAATTGCTTTGTGCTATATCATGAGCAATTTCTTCAGCTCAGTCTTCAGTTCAATCTATTGATCAACTAAACAATTATATTTAAATTTCAAATATTAAAGGCTTAATTTGTAGACTATAATTTTAAAATCATCTGTTTGTAATGAGGTCCTACTTTTGGTTACCTGTTTTATTTAAGCTCTTAAATGTAAACATTCATACTCCTTATGTACATTTTAGTGTCTGGATACATCAAAAGTTAATATACTACTTGTTGCTTTAGCTGTCTCCCATTATGGACCTTGTGTGTATATAATACTTTTATGTTTTGATGATCTTTGAAACATTAATCTGAACAAATTATTTGAGGCTTGGTTTGAGTGCTCAAATTACTCTGGGGAATATTTGCTTTTGCTTCTGCTTAAAAGACTACCCAAAAAATACATCCCAATTCTACCTTACATATCTGGCTAGACCAGACGACACACAGTGGTGCAGATAGGAACTGGAAACACAGGGAATCTAGGACAGATGATCCCTTCAGGACCAGTGGTGAGAGTGGTGACACCGGGAGGAAAGGTGGGGTAAGAAGGGGGAACCAATTACAAGGATTTACTATAACCTCCTCCCTGGGAGATGGACAACAGAAAAGTGAGTGAAGGGAGACACTGGACAGTGTAAGATATGACAAAATAATAATAATTTATAAATTATCAAGGGTTCATGAGGAAGGGAGAAAAACGAGGAGCTGATATCAAGGGCTAAAGCAGAAAGCAAATGTTTTGAGAATGATAATGGCACTTAACACAATGGATGTATGTTTGGATTGTGATAAGAATTGTATGAGCCCCCAATAAAATGATTAAAAACAAACAAACAAAAAACGTACATAAAATTCTTGGCTTAGGCTTTTTGAGATAAACAAGTACTTGGTGACATAATGGATTATCTATGGGGTTGCTAACATCAGGGTCAGCAGTTTGAACCCACAAAGGGCACTTCAGAGAAAGATTAGGTTCTCTGCTCCTAGGAAGCCTTACAGTCGCAGGAATCCCCAGGGTGAGTTCTACTCTGTTTTATAGGATCACTAGGAGACAGCACAGACTTGATGGCAATGAGTTTGGAAATTTGGATCGGACTTCCAAACTACTTGAGATGCAACAAATAGTCAATCCCTGATGATGTTCTCTTCGTGTTCCATTCAAGTTGCCCCTCTACTTCAGCAAGCATGATGTGCTTCTTCAGAGAGCGGTCTCTTCTACAACTTGTACAAGGCATGTAAGATGACATCTCATCATGCTTGCCTTGAAGGAGAACTCTGAACATATTTCTTCCAAGACAGATCAGTTTGTCTTTTTAGCAGTGCATGGTGCATTCAATATTCTTTTCTAGCTCCATCGTTCAAATTCAGTGATTTGTCTCCATAATTTAAATTCAGTGATTTGTCTTGGGTCTTCTTCATTTAATGTCCAACTTTCACACGCATATGAGGCTATTGAAACTATTGTGACTTTGGCCAAGTGCACCAAAGTCCTCAAAGTAACCTCCTTGTTTTTCAACACTCTAAAGAGGTCTTACATGGCAGATTCACCCAATAAAATGCATCATTTTATCTCGTCTGCTGCTTCCATGAGCAGCAAATGAAATCCTTGACAACTTCAAACTTTTCTCCATTTATCCTGATGTTACCTACTGGTCCCATTGTGAGGATTTTGGTCTTCTTTATATTGAGTTGTAATCCATTCTAAAAGCTGTAAACCTTGACGATCATCAGAAAGTGCTTCAAGTCTTCCTCACTTTGAGCAAGCAAGATTATGTCATCTGCATATCACAGATTAACAAGGCTTCCTCCAATGTTGATGATACACTATTCTTCATATAAGCACATTTTCCTGATTTAAGCACTACCGAATATCCCTTGTTCTTTTCACTCAACTGTCTCTTGATCCACGTACAAGTGTCATATGAGCACAATGAAGAGTTCTAGAAATCCGTTTCTTCACAAGGTTATCCATAGTTTTTTATGACTTACACAGTCGAATGCCTTGCCATAGTCAATAAATCACATGTAAATATCTTTCTGATGTTCTCTAATTTGAGCCAACATCCACCTGATGTCAGAAATGATACCCTTTGTTCCACATCCTCTTCTGAATCGGTCCTGAACCTCTAAAGCAGTGGTACTCAACCTGTGGGTCAAGACCCCTTTGGAGGTCAAATGACCCTTTCAAGGGGGTCGGCCTATTCATAGCAGTAGCAAAATAATAGGAAGTAGCAACAAAAATAATTGTATGGTTGGGAGTCACCACAACACGAGGAACTGTATTAAAGGGTCACGGCATTAGTAACGTTGAGAGCCACTGCTCTAGAGCAACCTGTCAATGTATTTCTACAACTATTTCTGGCTAATCTTCAGAAAAATTTTACTCTCATGTGATATTAATGATACTTTTCTAAAATTTGAGCTTTCTGTTGGGTCATTTTTCTTTGGAATGATTACTAATATGGATATCTTCTAGTCAGTTGGCTACGTAGCTGTCATTCAAATTTCTTGGCAGAGACAGATAGCCACAGTAGTGTTGCCAGTGCTTCAGCAGCTTGTTGAAACACTTCAACTGATGTTCCATCAATGCTTGGCGCATTGTTCTTGGCTAGTTCTTTCAGTTCAGCTTGACTTTCTTCCTTTAATATGATTGATTCTTACTCATATGCTGCCTCCTGAAAGGTGAAGTGTCAACTAGTTCTTTTCGGTACAGTGACTTTTTGTATTCTTTCCATCATCTTTTTATATTTCTTGTATCATTCAATATTTTGCTAGTAGAATATTTTAGCATCGCAACTTGAGGCTTGAAGTTTTTCCTTAGTTATTTCTGTGTAAGAGATGCTGAGAATGTTCTTCCTTTTCAGTTTTCTAACTCTAGGTGTTTGCAAATTTTATTATAACATTTGACTTTGATGTCTCAATCTCCCTTTGGAATTTTCTGTTCAGCTCCTTGACTTCATTATGTATTCCATTTGTCTTATCTGCTCTACTTAGCTAAGGACAGGTTTCTGAGTCTTTTCTGACATTCACTTTGACCCCTTTCTTTCCTGTCTTTTTATGACCTTTTGCTTTCTTCATGAATGATGATCGTGATGTCCTCCCACAGCTCATCAAGACTCTGTCACTGGTGTTCAATACATCATACCTGCTATATTGAAATGTTCTCAGTGGAATAGACTCAAGGTCATATTCTGGTTCTTGTGAACTTGCCTTAATTTTTTTTCAGCTTTAACCTAAACTAACACATAAGCAATTAGTGGTCTGTTCCAAAATTACCCCCTGGGCTGGTTTTCACTACTGCATTGAACTTCCCCAGTGTCTCTTACTAAAGATGTATTTCTGTGAATTCTAGCTGGAGAAGTCCATGTGTATAACCATAATTTGTGTTGTTGGAAAAAGGGTATTTGCTATGGACAAGTCATTGGTCTTGTGCAATTCTATCAAGCAATCTCCAACTCTGTTTATATCTCCAACACCATATTTCCCCCAAATTTCCCTTCTCTTTGTTTCCAACTTTTGTGTAACAATTGCCAAAAATTATCAATGCATTTTGATTACATTTGATAAATTTATGACTAGAGACTTTGATATAATTCTTCAACTTCTTTATCACTTACTTCATGATACATAAATTTGAATAATAGTTGTATTAATTGGATTTCTTTGATAGCAGAAAGGTACAATCCTATCACAGGCAGAATTATACTTCAAGATAAATCTTGAGATGTCCTTTTTGATTTCTAATACAAAGAAATTCCTCTTTTTTATTGATCATTTTATTGGGGGACTCTTACAAATCATAACAATCCATCATTCAATTGTATTAAGCACACTTATACATATCTTGCATCAATATTTCCAAAACATTTTCTTTCTATTTGAGCCCTTGGTATCAGCTGCTCTTTTGTCTCTTCCTTCCCACCTTTATGAATCCTTGATCAATTATATATTATTGTTGTTGTTTAATTTCTTACACTGTCCATTATCTCCCTTCACCCACAGTTCTGTTAATCTTCCCCCTGCGGGGGTGGGCTATATATCCAACTTTGAGATGGGTTCCCCATACCCCCTTCCCCGCCCTGTTCCCAGCATCCCCCTAACCTCATGATATCACTCTTCCCATTACTGTTCCTGGGGGGTTTATCTGTCCTAAATTCCATGTGTCAAGAGCTCTTATTTGTACCAATATGTGTGCTCTGGTCTAGCAGGATTATGAAAGTAGAACTGGGTCATGGTAGTGCGGGGAGGAAGCATCCAGGCACTAGAGGAATGATGTTTTGTCAGTGCTATATTGCACCCTGGTTGAATAGTCACTTCTGTGTAACCCTTCTATGGATGGATATCCAATTGTCTAGAGCTGGACTTTGTGTCTCCACTCCAAACCCCCTCTTTCAAATTTATATAATTTTTCTCTTATTTTGCTCTATGCTTGTCTATATAAGATAGGCAGGACAAACAATCTTGAGGAGTAAACAATGGGGCCTCCTGTTCCGGGGGACATGGGAGAGGAGGGGGTGGGGAGGAGGACATGAAGGAACAATAAGACATCTAAAATTGATAGTGAGGAGGGCATGTAATGCCTGGTGGGGTTTAATCAAGTGCAATATATCAGAGAGGAATTACTGAGAGACTAACGGAGGATGATAGTGGGGTAGGAAGAAGGTGAAAGAAAATAAAGGAAAGAAGTAGGAGAAAAAGCTATTTATAGAGGAATAGATATAGGCATGTATATATGTAAATATATTAATTTATAATTAAAGGGATAAAGGCCAGTATACCTATATTTATATGTTAAGTATTAAGATAACAGACAGATTTTGGACCTCTACTCAAGGCCTCCCTTAATACAAGAATACTTTGTGCTAATAAACTGGCACTCTTTGATACTCACCTTCTTGACGCGATCACTGAAGACAAAATTTGTGCATAAGCAAATGTGATGAAGAGAGCGGATGGTGCCCAGCTATCAAAAGATATAGTGTCTCTTGGAAGAATCACACCAGCCTGTGTGATCATGCGATGTCAAAGGGATCAGATATTAGGTGTCAAAAGATCCAAAGTAAACAATTATTTCAATGTGAAAGAGGGAGGTAGGAGTGGAGACCCAAAGCCCATCTGGAGACAATTGGACATTCCCCCCACAGAAGGACTACAAGGAAAGGACAATTCAACCAGGGTGCAATAGAGCACTGAAGAAACATACATCATTCCTCTAGTTCCTGAATGTTTCCTCCTCACGACTACCGTGACCCAGTTCTGTCTTACAAGTACGGCTATACTGGAGTACACAACATTGGTACAGATAAGAGCTCTTGACACATAGAATTCAAGACAGATAAAACCCTCAGGAACAGTAGTAGGAGTAGTGATATCATGAGGGGAGGGGTGAGGGGAGAAGGAGAAAGGGGGAACTCATCACAAGATTGGATATATAGCCCACTCCCAAGGGGGATGAATAACAGAACTGTAGGTGAATGGAGACAACGACAGTGTAAAACACAAAATAACAACAATAATATATAATTGATCAAGGATTCACAAAGGTGGGAAGGTGGGGGAGGAGAGTAAAAAAGAGCAGCTGATACCAAGGGCTCAAGTAGAAAGGAAATGTTTTGGAAATGTTGATGGCAACATATGTACAACTGTGATTAATACAATTGAATGATGGATTGTTATAAGATTTGTAAAAGCCCCCCAATAAAATTGTTAATAATAAGAAAATTCCTATTGATGGTGGCATTCCCCAAGAAATAAACCATATGATTTTCTGATTCTAAATGGCCATTACATAAATTCATCTCAGCTCACTAACTCCTAGGACACAGACCTTTCTGAGTTCCGCTTCATTGTTGATGACTTTCGATTTTCCTAGGATCATACTGAGTTCATTGCAACTTTTTGTTATTAGTAGATTTTCGCAGCTGTCGTCTCTATCTGGAACTACTCTGTCAGGTCAAACGCTATCAGGAAACGAAGGTCCAGAATGCTTTACTCTTCCAGGCCTTCTTCCATTTGGGTCATGATGGTCAACTCTCCTTTGAGAAAGGAACTCTTTTTCACTCATATTTTGAGTGCCTCTGACCCGAGGGACTCATTTTCTGCCACCATCTCTGTCAATGTTATGTTTCTATTCCTTAGGCCTTCAGTATCTGATAATATTTCGATGCTATGCATCAGGTTGTCAGTGGCTACTTCCTCTGAAGTGGGCAGCTTATTGCTTCTTTGTAATCTGTTCTTAGCTTGGAATAACAGCTTAAACACCTTCACTTTGGTGACCCTCTTGGCATTTGAAATACCAATGCCATAGCTTACAGCATCACAGCAACACGCAAGCCAGTACAGAATGACAAGGTGACAGACATATGGGGTATTAAGTTTATAGTTCCGTCAGCTTTATGCACGAGTCCCAATTTAACCTCATGCTACAACAGAGCCTAGACATTGCTTCTTGCCTACTTCAGTCTGATAAAAAATAATAGGCTCTTTCATAGACATTTACAGATGCCTCCAGGGTTCTTCTGTTTAATATTTTTCTTTTCAATCTGTATCCAAGTTTGCTCCATTTTGGTCTCTGGTCTTCTGAATATTTTCCTAAACTAAATTCCCTTATAGTTCAAATATTCATTTATTATGAAAGTGTTTAAAAGTGCATGGAGAAATTTCTCTGCCTTTTAATTCCTTCTTTTCAGCCTTTTGGATCCTCCTACACATGTGTGTGGCATCAATATATATTATATATACGTGTATACTATAATATATTATGTAAAAATATTTTATATGTATTATATTTTAGTATTTTACCATAGAAAGTTATTTTATGATATAAAATCAATTGTTTGGCCTGGTAATCTAAGTATCTATTCTGCTTAACTCACTAGTTTTGCCAAAACTACTCTTTTTTGTGTCTCTAATCAAATAAAATGTGTATATTACCTCCCTTGTTCAGTTAAAATTTTTATATAGTCAGTTTTCACAAACACTGACTTGTTTCTACTATTAATCATGTCATGTGCTTACCTCTTGGGACTCCTCTGTACATAATACATGTTTTCTTTGTTTTTGCTGTTTGGTCAAGAACTCAGTGGAGGACGTAGAATGGGCTACATGAGTAACACTGATATGGGACACAAAGGACAGGAACTCAGGGTGGAGAGGTCAACCTTGTCAGCCTCCTAGAGAGCATGACAACTGAGGCATGTCTTATAAAGCAAGAAGGTATAAAAAAAGGAATTTCCAGAAGCTACAAATGATGATGCAGCAATTATTTATGATCTGAACCTAACAATACCACACACACACACACACACACACACACACACACACAACCCATCACACTCATTACCTTCAAGTCAATGTTGACTCATTGTGACCCTATAGGAGAGAGTAGAAGTGCCCCAGTATTGCTTCCAAAATTATAAATATTTACTGGAGCAGAAAGCCTCCCCTTTATTCTATTTCTGAACTAGATAGAACAGAATGTGTCATACAAAGGAAAAATAAATAAATGATCAACAGAAAGATGCTAGAAATCTATAGAATGCCATAACCTGCCCTTCCTATGTGTAGCATCTTGCTCTTGCTGCTCCTTTTCCCCAGTTTGATTGCTTATTCTCAACTCATTTTGGGGGAATCCTTCTGTTGCTTTTATTTATTTATTAAAATGCTTTTATTGGGGGCTTTTGCATCTCTTATTACAATCCATACATTCCTCCAGTGTGTCGAGCACATTTGCACATATGCCGCCATCATCATTTCAAAGCATTCTCTTCCCACTTGAGCCCCTG
>NW_022103906.1:94889657-94941557 GCF_000313985.2 Echinops telfairi | reverse complement strand
AAGTTATGTGTTTCATCGGTGCTATACTGCACCCTGACTGGCTCATCTCTTCCCTGTGACCCCTCTGTGAAGGAATGTCCAATTGTCTACAGATGGGCATTGGGTCTCCACTCCATGTTCCCCCCACCCCTCCCCACACACACACATTCACCTTGGATATGGTTTTATTCTGGGTCTTAGATGCCTGATATCTAATCCCATCGACACCTCATGATCACACAGCCTGGTGTGTTTCTTCCATGTGGGCTTTGTTGCTTCTCAGCTAGATGGCCACTTGTTTATCTTCAAGTCTTTAAGACCTCAGATGCTATATCTTTCAATAGCCAGGCACCATCAGCTTTTTTCACCACATTTGGTTATGCACCCATTTGTCTTTGTGATCTTGTCAGGGAAGGTGAGCACCACAGAATGCCTGATTATCAGAACAAAGTGTTGTGTTAAGGGAGTACTTGAGTTGAGGCCCAATGTCCATCTGCAACCTTAACATATAGATTAAGGTGACCAGATTTGACATTGGTAAAGTGGGACAAAAGTGGGATACCATTGATAAAACTCATATCCTGGCAAAATAGCCACATATACCCTAGCTTGTTGTGCATTCTTTCCAAAAATCGGGGCTTTTTAAAAACGCCACGGGATATGGGAAAAATTGTTAAAAATTGGGACTGTCCTGCCAAAAGCGGGATGCCTGGTCACCTTAATATAGATATGAGTACATAGTTAAATGTACATATGAGTTACATATGTACATGCCTGTATTTAGGCCTCTATAAATGTCCTTTGCCTCCTGGTTCTTTCCTTTATTTCCTTTTAACTTCTCTCTTGTCCCACCATCATGTTCAGCCTTCATTTGGGTTTAGTAATTCCATGCAGCTACATTGCCCTTGATTGAGCCCCTCTAAGCATCCTATGACCTCCTTTCCATTGGTTTTAGTTCATTTGTTGTTCCCTTGTCTCTGGGTTGGTCTCCCCATCCACGTCCCTTCTCCTACCCTCCCTTCTCCCATATCCCCCCAGAACCATTGGTCCCATTCTTTCAATCTCCAAATTATTTATCCAGCCCATCTTATCTAGATAGACATATAGATACATGAATAAGTGCAAAAACCTGGCAAAGCCAAATAAAACAACAAAGGAAATCAAAACCAATAAACCAATAACAACAACAGCAGAAAGCAAGAACAAAAACAAAGCTACTGACAAAAATGGAAAAGCCTATTCATAGTTCAGGGTCTGTTTGTTGGCCTTTATGAGTATTTACAGTCGAGTCTGATGGGGCGCCAAACTCTTGTCTTCCAAGTCTGTTTTTGGTATTCCCCAGGAGTTTCATCACTCTGCTCCCCCTGCTGCTCTGCTGCATGCCCTCAGTGCCTCACCCCAGCGTGATGGGGCCAGACTGTGCACTATTTCCGCACTGTGTCCCCAGTGCTGTCCCCCGCAGCGTCGTGATTCAGTGCGGGATGCTGTGTTCCATGGTGGGCCCAGCACTAAGGTCCTCCTCGTGCGTTGTCTGCTCTGAGCAGGAACATCGTCCTCGGGACTTGGGGGGCCAGGATGCCTTCCCCTCCCTCTCCCTCCCTCTTCGTTTCTCCATGTGCTCTAATCCGACGCGCCCCTCTCCCCAAGCTGTCGCCCCAGTGCTGTCCTCTGAGGTGCATTTTTCAGAGGGGGGTGGGGGAAGTGTCCACATAGTCGGGATTGGGGCCAGCCCCCAAGACCTCTCTATTGGTTCCCTGGTACATGCCAGTATGTTCTATTCACATCTTGGTGCATCGGGTTGAAGCCTGGTCTCTCTCTCCTTCTCTGGGAAGATATAAACAATACCCTCCCATTGGGTGGATTATTGCCCTGTTCCCCTCTACCCATGTATTTTGTTTTTCTCTTTCTTTTGCCCTCTTATTTAGTTGGGTCCAATATATATCCCTGGATTGGATTTGGCCCCTTCCTTAGTTGCTGGACCTCAGATGTATGTATGTAGTGGCTTTTCCCCTATGCCCCACTTTTTGTTGTTGTGTTGTTTTTTTTAAGCTTACTTCAGTGTAGTCATGTTGTAATTGTCCTTTTGTGCTTGACTTACTTCACTTAGCATGGTTTCTTCTAGTTCTTCCCATGCAGTGATGTGATTCATGTGTCCGTCACTGCGTTTTAGGGACATGTAGTACTCCATTGTAGGTATGTACCACAGTTTTTTGATGCATTCGTCTGTTGATGGAAATTTGGGTTGCTTCCAACTCCTTGCAATTGTGAACTGTGCCGCGATGAGTATTGGAGCACAGATGTCTGGCTGTAGTTTGTTTCTTGCCTCTTCTGGGTATATGACCATTAGGGGGATTGCTGGGTTGTAGCTCAATCTCCATCTGTTTTAGAGATTGGCAAATCGATTTTCATAATGGCTGTACATACCTACAGGTCCACCAACAGTGGACGAGAGGTCCTATATCCCCACATCTCTTCCAACACTTGTTACTTTCTGACTTTTTGAATTGGGCTATCTTTGAGGGTGTTAGGTGGTATCTCATAGTTGTTTTAATTTGCATTTCTCTTATAGCTAATGATCGGGAAACTTTTCTCATATGTTTATTGGCCATTTGGATTTCTGCCCCTGTGAAACTTGTGTTCAGGTCCTTTGCCCACCTCCTCAGTGAGAAACTATTTTTTTTTTTTAGAAGCTTGCAAAGTATTGTAGGTTTTAGTAATAAGACCTTTATCTGATGTGTCATTGCTAACGATGTTTTCCCAGTCCAGGGGCTCTCCTATTACTCTCTTGATGTATACAGGTTATTTAGCTTCAGTATATCCCACTTATCAATTTGTAACTCCTCTGTATTTATGTCCTTCCCTATTTCTAATAGCCTATGTATTCCCTGTGCCAAGGTTCTCAGGTTTGTCCACATTCCCTCATTAATGGCCCTAATTGTTTGGGATTTTACCTCAAGGTCTGTGATACACCTTGATTGTATTCTTGTGCATGGAGTGAGGTAAGGTTCTTACTTCATTTTTCTGCAGGTAGATATCCATTTTTTCCAGCACCATTTATTGAAGAGGGCATCCACTTCCCATATATTTTGGGTGCCTTTATCAAAGATCGGTTGTCTGTATGCTGATGTTTTTATTTCTGGGTCTTCAGCTCTTTTCCATTGGTCTGAATATCTGTCCTTATACCAATACCACACTGTTTTGACCACAGTGGCTGAATAATATGTGCTAAAGTCAGGTAGAGGGAGCTCTCCCACTTTGTCCTTCTTCTTGAGGAGTTCTCTGCTAATTCAGGGCTTTTTCTCTCTCCATATGAAATTGGTCATAAGTTTGTCCAGTTATTTGAAAAAGGATGATGGTAACTGTATTGGGATAGCATTAAACTTATATAGTGCCTTCGGCAGAACTGACATCTTTACTATACTGTGCCTTCCAATCCACGAGCCTGTGATATTATTCCATTTGTTGCGGTCCCTCTTGGTTTCTTGTAATGGTGTTCTATAGTTTTCCTCTACAAATCTTTGTTTTTTTTAGTCAGGCATATCCCTGGATATTTCAATTTGTGCTTGGCTGTTGCAAAGTGTACTACTTTTTTAGTTGCCTCTTCTGTGATCTTGTCTGATGTGTATAGCAGTCCTAGAGGCTTCTGTTTATTGATCTTGTAGCCTGCCACTCTACCATATTCCTCTATCGCTTTCAACACTCCACTTGTGGAGTTTGGGGGATTTTCAATGTATAAAATCATATTGTCTGTGAATAATGATAGTTTCACCACTTCATTCTCCAGACAAATAACTTTGATGTCTTTTCTGTGTCTTATGTTGTTAGCTAGGACCTCCATTACAATGTTAAATAGGAGTGGGAACAAGGGAATCCTTGTCTGGTTCCCTTTTTCATTGGAATTGTCTTAGTCTTTTCTCCATTGATTACCATGGTAGCTGTTGGTTTTTCATATATAACTTGTATAATATTGAGGAATTTTCCTTCTATTTCTATCTTCCTGAGTGTCTTAAACAGGAAGGGGTTTTAAACAACAATTGGATGTTGTTGAATGCTTTTTCCACATCTATCGATATTATCATGTGGTTCTTACCATTTTCCCTGTCAATGTGGCAAATAATACTAATGGTCTTTCATACATTGAACCATCGCTGCATCCATGGTATGAATCCCACTTGGTCACGGTGAATTATTTTTTTATATGCCTTTGTATTCTATTGACTAGTATTTTGTTAAGGATTTTTGCATGTATATTCATTAGGGATATTGATCTTTCATTCTCAATTGTTGTGGGATCCTTGCCCATTTTAGGTTCAGAGTTTACTAGCTTCATAGAAATAGTTTGGGAGGTTTCCGTCTTTTTCTATGTTCTGGAAGAGTTTGTGTAGAATTGGTGCCAGTTCTTCTCTGAATGCTTGGTGGAATTCTCCTGTGAAACCATCTGGCCCGGGGGATTTTTTTGTTGGTCATCCCTCGATAAACTTGTCTATTTCTTCCATTGCTATGGGTCTGTTGATGTTCTTGATGTACATTGGGGATAGTCTAGGGTGGGATTGTTTTTCCATGTATTTGTCCATGTCTTCCAAGTTGTTGAATTCGTTAGAGTACAGGACTTCATAGTGCTGTGTAATTATTCTTTTGATTTTATTAGGGTCTGTTATAATGTCTCCTCTTTCATCCCTCATCCTTGCTATTGAAATTTGTTCTTTCCTTTCTTTGGTTAGGTTTGCCCGTGGTCTATCAATTCTGTTAATCCTCTCAAAGAACCAAATTTTCCCTGCATTAATTTTCCCATAGTTTTCTTGTTTTCCCTCTCCTGTATCTCAGCTCTGATTTTTATTATTTCTTTCCTTTTGCTAGTAGGATTTTTTTGACTCTGCTCCAACTGGTGTAAGTTTTTGACAGCATATCAATCACAAGTTTCTCTTCCTTTTTCATGTGTGCATGTCTTGCTATCAGCCTCCCTCTGATAAATACCTTTGCTGTATCCCAAAGGCTTTGGTATGTTGTATTTTCATTCTCATTGGTTTCTAGAAACTTCTGATTCCATCTTTGGTCTGGGTGAATACCCACTCCTTTTTCAATAGAGAATTACTCATCCTCCAATTGTTTGCACATGTTTTCTTCATCATCCTTCTGTTGATTTCCAGACTTATTGCATAATGATAGGAGAGAGACATCTGTATAATCTCTATGGGCTTGAATTTACTCAGGTTCGACTTGTGTCCCAACATGTGATCTATCTTCGAGTATGTGCCATGTGGGCTTGAAAATAATTTAATTTGGTTTTTGCATTTGGCTGGAAATTTCTGAACATATCTCTAAGGTCAAGTTGTCCATTTGTGCTGTTTAGGTTTATAGCCTCCTTGTTGAGTTTCTTTCCTTGTGATATGTCTTTTTCAGAGAGTGGTATATTAAAGTCACCTACGATAATTGTTCAGCCTGTGATTTGTTTTTTTCATCTTTTGGAGTGTTTGATTTACAAATTTCTCAGGTCTCTCGTTGGGTACGTATATATTACTATGCTCACTGGTTCTTGGTCTACTGTTCCTTGAGCATTATATAGTGCCCTTCCTTTCTCTTGTTATGGCTTGTACTTTGAGATCAATTTTGTCAGAGATTAAGATTGCTACCCCTCCTTTTTTTTGCATTGTCTTTTGCATGGTATATTTTCCTCCAGCCTTTAATTCTCAGCCTGTTTTTGTCTGAAAGCTTGAGATGTGTCTCCTGTAGGCAACAGATAGATGGGTTATGTTTTCTGAGCCAGTCTGTTGCCTCTGTCTTTTAATTCCTGAGTCGGTGCATTGATATTCAGTGCTATTACATCTACCTGTGGACTCTGATGTCATCTTGTACCTTTTGTGTTGGGCGTTTTCCTACCTACCTATCTTATTAGTTTGTGTTGTGTGTGAGTGTGGTTCTTTCTTGTCTTCTTTCCACTATGAGGTAAGTGGAATGCTATCTTGGGGGCTGTTTTCTCTTTGTCACCCTATGGGTGGAGTTGTTTTATGTGATGGTCTCTTATTTGCCCTCTATAAGTGTTTATCTTCTGCCCATACTGGGTTGGCAAAGATCTTTTTTGGGCTGGGTTTTTTCTTATATCTTTTTTGAGTTTTTCCTTGTCTGAGAAGTCTCTTACTTCACCACCTATCTTAATAATTTGGCCGGGTATAGTATTCTTGGGTTTGTGTTATATTATATTCCTTCAATTTTTGGAATGTGTTACTCCATTCCCTCCTCTTCTTCGTGTCTGCTAATAGGTCTGAACATATTCTTATTTGGGTACCTTTATAAGTGACTATTGTTTTTCCCAAGCTGCTCTTATGATCTTAATTTAACTATTATGTGTCTTGGTGACTTCTTCTTGGGATTCACTCTTGCTAGTGTTCTTTCAGCCTGCTGAATGGTTGCTTGATTTTCATGTATTAAGCTTGGGATGCTTTCCTCTAAGAATTCCCTCGCTATTTTTGCTGTTGACTTCTTTGTTGTGTCTTGCCCAGATACTACAATTATTCTACTATTGTTCCTCTTCATAGCATTGGACATGGCTCTCAGGTGTTCTTCAGCTTCTCTGATTGTCTTATTTGACTGCTTTTCCCTTTTGTTGAGGTCTCCTTGGTTATCCTGTAAGTCACTGATGCAATTCTCTGCCTCCTAAAATCTGTTGGCAAACGAGTTAGTTAGTTTATGTGCCACCTGGCTGATAAACACATGTGGGGTTAATTCAAGGGCAGCAGGATAAATGACTCAGTGGGCCTCACCTTTCTAGTTCTCAGATCTCTTGCTTTCTGATTATCAGACCAGGGTGCAGCTACCTTAGCCATTTTCCTGCTTCTGTTGGCAAGGCTCACTACCAGCACGATATCCCTGAGGAAAAGGCACATGGACCTACCCAGATGCAGCCCTGGGTGTTGGAGCAGCCGGGTGGAGACCCCTGCCAGCGCTGAGATGCTTACACATTCACTGATTCTGCTTTCCTCCAGCAGTCGGCATCCTTGTGCCTGCTTTGTGAGATGGAGGAGGACTTTATGGATTAGTGTTGGACATATGGGCTAATGTTGGACTTGTGGGCTTGGACAGAACTGGGTTGGGATGTTTTCTTGACGTGCACTTTACCTCTGTATAAAAATCTCTTATACATGAGTTTCTGTGGATTTGTTTCTCTAAAGTACCCAGACTAACACAACAAAGTATGTTAATTTGATACCGGATATTGTTATTTCATACCTTAAGTCTTGTATTTCCCTTTGGTGCATTGCCTTTATCTCCTCTATAATTTCATCATTTTTTCTGTATTGATTCCCTCATATGTTGTATGACTCCAAGCAGCATTCTGAAAATTTCTTTCCGTGGTAGGTCAATGTCTGCTTCTTCTATGCACAGCATTAGGTTCATGACTTCTTCTGGCATTATATTGTGTTTTTCCTACTTTTTCAATGAGGCTGTTGTGGCTGGTTGCTGTTTTAATGTTGTTTTAGAGATGCCTAGCTCCATATTCCAGAGTTGAAGAGCACTGGGCTCTCTCTTGGGGAACTCGCATGAGTGCTTCTATGAACTACCTGCAGGTAGCTTCACTGGGGGTGGGTGGGTGTCAGGCTACCACTGTATCTTCCTCTGGTTTCACTCTTACCCTAGCCAACCTGTATTCCGTTATTTGGAATGTGAATTGGATAGTCCTCTCACGGGACGCTGGTTGGGTGGATGTGGGCTTATGAGGGTGGTGTTTCTCTGGCTGATATCTCAGTAAGATGTAGTAGTGTATCTTACAATGCTTAGAGCACCCTGGGTGGCGTGTGGTGTTTCCCTCTGTAACTAGAGTGCTGTGGAGGATGTGTGGGTGTAACTTTATTGGTGTAGAGCACCATAGGGGGAAGGCAGAATTACCCTAGTCGGAGAGATTGGCGTGGAGGTTGGGCAATGTTCCTGCAGCGGTGTGGAGCACCACCGACAGTGGGCAGGAGATCCTCCAGTGACTTGTAGGACCTTGGGGTATAGGCTGGAATTCTCCCAGCCATTTGAAGGGGAGATCCCCCAGCTGCTTGGGGTATGGTGGAGGATGGGCATGATTTCCCCAGCTGAATTTAAGCCCACAAATGCGGGTGGGAGCTCCCCCAACTTGGCCAGCTGAGTTTCTCTAGACAGAGACAAGTGGCCTTGAGGCTGAGAGTGGTTTGTGAAAGGAAAGAGAGGGAGAAGAGAAGAAAAAGAGAGAAAGGAGGAAACAAATAGAAGAGCAAAATAAAAAAAGTTTTAAAAACTAACACACGCACACACAAATGCAAAGACAAAACAAAAGTAAAAACAGTCAAAAAAAGAAAACAACCAAAAAGGACAACTGAGTCTTCTGAGACTGTGGTGGGAAAGAGGGAAGAGAGAGATGAATGGGATGGGGGTGGGGGTGGGGGCGGGGAGAGGAAAAAGCAAAAGAAGAAAATAGAAGAAAAAATAGATAAAAAGATAGCTGATTCCCGTGCCATGTCGTCTGTAGCACTGCCTTGTGCCATGTGCAGCACTGTCACAGAGGGCAGGCTACAGCTCTCCCCACTGGGTGGGCGGAGTTACCCTAGGCAGAAGGTAGGAGTCTGGAAACCAGCAGTGGCATGTGGAAGGAAAGAGAGGGAGAGGCAAGAAACAGAAAAGAAGAAAGAAAGAAGGAGAAGAACAAGAGAGAGAATAAAGAAAGAATATAAGGAGAAAGAAAGGGAAAAAACACAATTGTGCTCCTTAAGATTGACTGTGTGGGAAAGAGATAAGAGGAAAAAAAGCGTAAAGAGATAGCTGATCCCTGATTGCCTGAACGTGGGCCCGGAGGGTTTTAAACCCTACCCCAATGTGGCAGATTGGTGTTCCCTGTTAGTGCAGGGTACCATCCGTGCTGGGCAGAATTGCCCTAGTTGGCAAGATCACCATAGAGACCAAAGTGAGGTTTCCTCAGCAGCATGGAGCACTGTAGAGGCTGTCACAGCTGCCTTGTGTGGTGTGAAGCCTCCCACAGAGGGCAGGCTGGAGTTCCCCCTGCTATTTTGGTTGAGTTGTCCTAGGTGGGGGCTAGTGCCCCGGAAGCCATCGGTGGTGTATGAAAGGAAAGAGAGGGAGAGAAGAGGAAAGAGAGAAAAAGCAGAAAAAAGAAAGAAAAAGAGAAAAACAAAACAAAACAAAACTCGGCCCTTTGAGTCTGACTGTGGTGGGAAAGATAGAAGGGTGAGAGAATAAACAGAGAAGGATAAAAGTAGCAAGTAAGGAGATAACTGAGACCTGATTGTCTGACCATGGGGCTGGAAGAGTTCAAACCCTGCCTAAAGGTAACAGGGTGGTGTGCCTGCTTGGGGTAGGGTCCCACAGATGCTGGGCGGAATTACCCTCAAAGGCAAGATTGCAGCTCTTCTGCTACTTTTAATTTCAAATCTAATATTACTACCTTTCTGAAGCCCACCCTGGGACCCCCATCAAAATTTATCTTTGCTAGCTTTATCATCAGTGTGTCTCATAATTTTGCTCATAATTCATTCATGGCAACCTTTCCTCAAAAGGTAGGTTCTTATGAATGATTTCTCATGATTGATGAATTTCTGAATAGTAGAGAACTCACATTTATTTTTCTTGGTTGTCCTTGTTGCCTCCAACTTTTCATTTACTTTCTCATTTGTCTGACTCATTAAATTAGGACACACAATGATAAATGATTTTAACTATAATAAGAAAGAGAGAAGTTAGGAATTCAGAAGCACTCCTTTGTGGAAATGATTATTAAAGGTAGAAGGAATCAAAAGGGAGATATAAAATAGTTGAAAGCATTCTGGACTTTTGTTTTCCTTCTCTGATTCCACCTTTACTTCAAAAGTAGGACGGACAAAGTCTGGAGAAGCTAGTCTGGTGGTGAGTGGGGATGGGAAAGCAGGACTGAGATAGGGACATTTTTGTGGAACCTACAAGTGGAGATGACTAGTAGGCTGATTAATAAATAGATCTGGTGTGATGAAGTATGTGCTGGTCAGGTATGTAAAAATGAAGAAATTAAATTAATAACCACCTAGTCTATTTCTTCATGATTTAAGAAACTTAATCCCCAAATTTTAGCTTTTAAGAGGAGCACTCAAACTCTGACCACAGTCTTTCAACATTCTTACAGCAGTACTAATTTCTCTGTATTAATGTTACTGTTCTTGGGATGAGAGAAAAAAGACACGTCTTCATATCCATTATGCTCCAGAGCATTAATATGTTATCTGAGGCATGAGATTGTCCCTCTGAGCAGCAGTCTACATTATCTATAAATGGAGGAATTAAAAAAAATTATCTCTCAAGTACCATTTTAATATGAATTTTTAAAAATTTGCCACATGCCCTGGGGTGGGAATTATATTGATATTAGGAATTGCACATGTGGCAAATTCTCCAACCTTCCTTTAAATCAACTTACGTTAATAAAACTAGAAGCATTAGTTGACTTATCTGTACATTCCATCCCCCAAACATCTCTCTTTCTGACCTATATCATGGAATCTAGGAACAGAGCTAACACATAAAAGGATGTAAAATAGGTGTGGGACCACAAACCAATTGTGATAGTTAAGTTTATTGCACCAATGCCTATAGGAACATGTGGGCAGAGATTAATCAGTTCAAAGTTTGAATGGAGGGCAACAAAATAAATAACTCTGCAAGGCTCACCCCAGCATGCTGCTGCATTAGCTTGCTCTCTGCCTCAACCTGTGTGCTATCCCATGTGTGGGGCAAGCCAACCCATGGATCCTGTAGCTAGAGTTTGAGGTTTCTTTGAGACCTGCTTTGCCACACTGCTGGTGTGTACATTGTTTGAACTCAAGCCTGGTGGGTCCTGTTGCCATGCTCGAGTTTGAGACCCCATCTATCCGGGCTTGCTTCGCTAAGCTCCTGAGCAACTGACTGTTGCTGTCTCACCCTGCTGTCTGCTGCCTGTGGGAAGACTCTGCCTGCCTTGCCTGAGAGAAGACTAAGCTGTCTGCTACCTTGACCTTGGACCCAGGAGCCTGTGTGAGTTGAAGGGCTTCCAATATAATAACTGTTCCACAAAAGTCAGTTGAACTGAGCCCTCTGAACTACTGTGTGGACCAATTAGCTGTTATATTCCTTCTCTCTGTATAAGCCTGTCCTCGTGTGTGTGTGTGTGTGTGTGTGTGTGTGTGTGTGTATTCATAAGTGTCCTGGTTTTGTTTCTCTAGAGAACTCTGCCTAACACAAATTTTCCCTTATTTTTTTCTGTAATAAAAAACTACAAGCTCTAATAAGCTAAAACATAATAATTATAGAAATATGCTCAAGTATTTATAAGCCAGAGCTTCAAGGTAAGTACGTTAGTTTGGTTATATACAAATGAATCATTTGTTAGAGTAAGAATAGAGGTATGGGTTCAATATACTTGGTGAACTGTGCTTACCCTATACTTAGGTAACATTCTTCTTAAAAAATTGTTTATTTGAGTTTTGATACCCTAATAGTCTTGGTACAAAAAAGACATTCATATTTGGATTTCAGTTTATGTATGTTTGATAGCAGATTTTTCTGCATTGAATAAAGGATAAGCACTATTAAACTGGAGTTGTGTGGCAGAAAAATCCATGTCTGTGAAGGGTATCACACACACACTTCAAATTCAGCTTTCACTTATTTACTTTGCCTTTTTTATAGAATGAAACTCAATTATCATGATACAAAATAGGTCATTGATAATTAGAGCTCAATACTATTTATAGAGTCAAAAGATTCTTGAGGAGATAGAGAAAAGAGTTAATGACTAATGTATTTTTTTGTCAAATAATTTTGTAAAGTAGGGGTGATGATTGTTTATACATCTACCATACTTTAATGAAATACCACTCACTGTAAACAGCAGAAAGAGTAAGTGTGTCTTGAATCAAAGAACGGGGTAATAGTGTAGGATATAATGCAACTACATTTTGCATAGGCTACGTTGAGATTCAAATTACCCAAGAGACAGTTGTTCTGATTTGAATCTTAAAATTCAAAGCGGAACTTAGGGGCAGCCATACGTTGCTGGGTGATAAGAACTAATGTTTCTCAAAGCATTCAAAAATCATGAGACTACATGATCTCTTGGATCTACTGAACTCTGTTTTAATGGGTTACCTAGAATGAGCTGGGAGGTCATGAAGAGTGTGCAGGAAACATACTGAATCCATTTGCTAATTGATTAAAAAACCAAAAACAATTATTCTAGCTACTCTCTTCTGGAAAGAACTTAAAACTATGAGTGAAATCCAAATTGCATACTAAGTTTGGGAGAGAGAGAGGAAGCATGAAATGAATCATTACAAGAGGGTGTTTTGTCCTGCAATAGGATTGTGTTAGACAGGGTTCTCTAGAGAAACAAAACAAGAACACTAATAATTATATATATTTATACAGGTAGATAGATATATAACATAAGAAATAAATAGTTAATTAACTTATAAAGCAGTACAAATGGCTCAGAGCAACTCAATCCCATGAGACAGTTGTGAGACTCTGACAGTCCTTCAAGTCTTGAGGGCAGCCAGGTAGTCCTCTGTAGAGCAATTCAGGCTATCCTGGAATGGGCAACAAACATCAAGGCAGGTCACCAACAGTCAGCCAGATGACAGGGTCCGACAGTCCCCAGCTCGAAATGTAAATCCCAATAGTGTGGCAAAGCAGGTCTTGAAGGAACCTCAAATTACAGTGATACAGCCCACGGGTAAGGTAGCTTGCAAACTGAGGCAAGAACAAGCAAGGCACACTGGTCCGATGATCAAAGAGCAAGAGACGGGTTGAGTTTGGCCACTGACACCTGTGGACTTGGTTTACAGGGAAAAAAGGAGAAGACAAGAGTGGGTTGACTGGTCTAAAGTTCATGACCTAGCATAAGGGGGTTATACTTGTGAGTGTGGTGAGAGCCCATGGTCTAAAGGCAAGGCGACCAACGGGCACCCTGTGGAGGCTGAGTGAGACAGCCCACATTGAGTTGACCAGAACCTGACCAGATGAAGAGATTTTTGAGCCTGCGAACTGGTGCATATTGTTGCTGACTTTATGGATGGCCTGTCTGGATTTGACTTTGCTTATGGAGGCAGACTTCATAAGGTTCCAACTGGAATGAAGATTCTTCATGTCAAAAAATATGATTGTCTCCTCAGAACACTGGGTTGATGTAAGTGGGCAGTACAGAAATTGGCTACCCAAAATTGGGGGGATAAAAGGCATGAAGTGGTTGGCTACAAACTTTCATAGGTGGGGGGACATATTCACAGGATTATAGGATTAAGGTGTAGGTGTTACTTAATTGCACTCATGAGACTAAAGAACTATGTACAGATGCCAAGTTGGCAAAGGGTGGATTGATATAGTTAGTTTATTGTGCCAACCTGGCTGATAAACATATGTGGGGTTAATTGAAGGGCGGAGAGATAAATGGCTTGGTGAGCCTTGCCTTTTGATTTCTCGGGTCTCTTGCTTTGTGATGGTCGGACCAGGGTTCAGCTACGTTAGCTAGTTTCCTGCTTCAGGTGGGAAGGCTCACTTCCTGCAAGGCATCCCCAAGGAGAAGTCGTGTGGACCTACCCTGATGCAGCCCTGGGTGTTGGAGTAGCCATGTGGAGACCCCTGCCAGCACTGAGTTGCTTACACAGTCACTGATTTGGCTTTCCTCTTGTAGTCGGCATCATAGTGTGTGTTTTGTGAGATGAAGGAGGACTTTGTGGATTGGTGTTGGACATATGGGTTAATGTTTGACTTGTGGGTTTGGGCAGCACTGGGTTGCAATGTTTTCTTGATGTCCACTTACCCTTTATATAACACTCTCTCTTATACATATGAGTTTCTGTGGATTTGTTTCTCTAAAGTACCCAGACTATCACAAGGATCAAGTATAAGGTGCTCTAAAAGTACATAAAAAGGAGTATTTAGTTAACTGTTGGAAAGTTATGGAGAGGTCTAGTGAACTTTTTTAGAAGAAGTGTTATTACAGTGTTATATGAAACCAGTCAATAAAAGGCAAAGAGGAAGGATTTAAATTAAAATAATAACGTGATAAAACCTAGACTTATGGAAGCCTGACAAATTCATGAACTGCTAGCAGTTCAGAATGCCAGAAAATTGAATTGGAAGTGAACCAATAGAAAAGATAAAGTTGGAAAGGAAGTGGCCGGATCATTAAAGGTCAAAATATGTTGTGAAGGGGTCTGATGTAATTGAGAGACACCACTGCGGTAGAGCAAAGAAGTGACATTGACCAGAGGTCACCAATTATGGTGTGGAGAGATCTGATTGGAGCAGGATGAAGGTGGAAAAACAGTATTGAAGGATTTAAGGCTTAAGGATTAAGGCTGTTTGAAAAGTTGGCAACAGATAAAGGTGATGTGAACTAATTTGGAAGCAGAGAGCATGGAGATAAATTGGCATAGATGAACTTAAAAATAGGGCTTCCTAAATGGTACCCAAAGAGGAGAATCTGGGTCCAGGATAGTACCTAGATTTCCCAGGAGCTCTTGATTTGATGCAGCATCTTTCACTAACACAGGACAATGGGGAGAGAAGATGTCTTGGGAGAAACAGAAGATTAACTGTGTTCACTTTAAAGTAAGTTTGGAACACACAAGGGAAATGTTATCTAGGCAACTGGAATCCAGGAAAAAGATTTTGTGCTAAAAATAATAAAGAAGAAAGTCATTATAATAAAAAATCAATTATAACTCTGAAATCATGGCATTTCAAAGCACACTGAAGCAGAATGTGGAAATAGAGGGATCCCAAGGAATCATGAAGGAAAGGGCATGTAAAGGGTGACTGAACAAAGTGGAACACTGGAGTAGCTAGAGGTACAGGAGGAAATCTGGGAGATATAGAACTGAGGGAAGAAAATATATCAAGAAGGAAACAGACAGAGCTAAATATAGATGGTAGATCAAGACCCAGATAGTGCCCAGTGGATTTTGTAACAAGCAAAACTATCATGATCCTTTTTTTTTTAAAAAAGGGAGTTCTTACGGATATTATAATAATCCATGAATCAATTAGATCAGTGATTCTCAACCTTTGGGTTGCGACCCCTTTGGGGATCGAACGTCCCTTTTACAGGGGCCACCTCAGACCATCTGAAAATACATACGCTGATCTGGTGAGAAGGAAGCTCTCAACCTTCCCACTGACGTTGGCTTTTACCCACACTGTCGCAACATGTAGCAATGTCGTTTACTGTTGTTATGTGAAGACTGTTACCCATGCTACACCATGCTTCACGACAACATTTCATTTATGTGTAATTAGATATAAATATTTTACAACATATCATTACACATTGTTTTTGTGATTAATCACTGTGCTTTAATTATGCTCAATTTGTAGCAATGAAAATACATCCTGCTTATCGATATTTACATTATGATTCATTACAGGCACAAAATTACAGTTATGGAGTAGCAACAAAAATAATTTTATGGTTGGGGGTCACCACAACTTGAAGAAATGCATTAAAGGGTTGAGGCATTAGGAAAGTTGAAAACCACTGAATTTGTTCAAGCAAAATTGTAAAATTGTTGCCACCATCAATGTCAACACATTTTCTTTCTTCTTGAACTCCTTGATATCAGCTCCCCTTTATCTCTTCCCTCCCCATGCAGGGACCCTTATTGTTATTTTATATATTATTGTTTGGCCCTATCAGACACTATCTACTGTATCCGTTTATCTACAATTCTGTAGTTAGTTCCCCTCGAGTGGGGTTACACAGTCCATTCCTGCCAGCTCCTGTTTCCTCCTCCCCCCACCCCTCACCCTTCCCATTTATGAGTAATCCAGTGGAATCATGCAGATGAAACCTGTGGACACTTGGTATCAGCGACTGGAAGGGAAAGTGGGAGACAGTCAGGGTTAACACAGCTCCCAAGAAGTATGGCTGAATATCACAGTCAGACCTAGATGTCCTGTAAAAAAAAAAATAGCATATATAACACTGTTCTTTTCCCTGAAAATACTTCAATCATTAATATAACATTTTACATCTATTTAAGCCATTGTTATTTCTGGTACAACTAAGAGAAAATGATCAATCAATTGAAAGTATGGGTGGAAACAGCTTTATAGCTTTGTGCACACCTGGTCACTAGGTGAGGCTCTTACTCAGAGGTTCTCATGTTAAAACCCATGCCCTCTTCATGAGACTATTGAGTCCGGTTTCACAGCTAATAGACTATGGAGTGGTAGTACCACTGTTCTTGAGTTTCAAGACAATTTCTTTCAATCTAATATGACAGGGTGTTTAATCTAGAGTATTGTTGCACTCTCTGGAAATATCAACATTTAGAAAGTTTTTGTGTTTTTTTTTTCTGTGTTCAGACTTTGTACCTGCAAAGTGGACGATACTAGTGTATAACGCATAGAGTTGTTGAATGGATAAAATGAGATGCTGTTTGTCTTTGATAAGAGCCCTGTGGATATAGTGGTTATGCATCAGGCTGCTAACAACAAGGTTAGCAATTCAAACAATTGGGGTAAGTGGTTAATGACATTTTTAGTTAAGAAAAAAAAGACAATGCATGGAAATTAAAGACTAGTTTGAATGGAGCAGGTTTTGAAAGGCTAGAGGTGGGGAATGAACTGGCTGTCAAGATTGGGACACTAGGTGGAGAAATTTGGGTACTAATACCATATTTATATGGAAAGGAAAAAGACCTATAAGCAAAGCCGTACTAAAGTACAAGGATAAAGTCAGATCACATCCCAATCTCAAGGGATTCTTCTTCCATAAAGAGTTACAGTTTTGGAAACTCACAAGGGCAATTCTACTCTGAGAAATAGGGTTTCTATCAGTCTCAGTTGGCTTCATGGCAGTGCGTTTGCTTTGAGTGAATTTGTTTTTGAAATCCACTATGGAGTGGATTTCAACTCATCGAAAGATTGCGTTTGCTGAGTAGAACTTTCCATAACATTTTCAAGGTCTCTGGAAGCAGATTGCCTGGTGTATCGTCCAAGGTGATTCTGGGTGGGATAAAACCACCAACTCCTCAGTTAATAGTCAAGCATTTAACACTTGTGACACCAGGTAAACCCCATGGGTGTTGCACACATAGAAGTGACTGATAACTATCAGTTCATCATTATCATTGTTTCCAAATCTACCAAAATGAATATGAGGCTGGGTGCAATCTACTATTTCAAAGTCAAAGGAGTTTTCCAGGAATTTCATATGGATATAATGAGCTTATAACCATATGGCTTTCTCAGAAGATGGTCACCTAATTTCTTATTCAAGTAACCCACTCTTGTATATACACCCACATTCCCTTTTTCCTGTGAGATTAGCATTAATTTGCAGTCTTCCCTAGCAGAAACAATCAGACACTTTGTCTTTAAATAGTCATTAACTATTCCTGTGTACTCTTGTCCCAGCTAGAACAGGGTATCTATAACCTCCTCCAGTGACACCAGAGCAATGTTTGTCAGACTTATTTTAAACTAATAATTAAAGCATACTCATTCATTTATTCATTTTTCTTTTAGTGAATTACAAATTAGGTCAAATAAAGGATTAGGTCTCTGGAGGATTATAAGTAATACAAATTTTATTCATAGGGAACTCTGGGTCTAATAGAAAAATAAGTTATGTGCATAGAAGATTATAATCCAAGGCCCAAAGTTATTATTATCATAAAAAGGTTTCAAATTAAATTCTCACAATATTTCAAAGGAGAGACTCAGGGAAGATATTGCAGAGAAAGTCACAATTGGGGTAAATGGTTAATGACATTTTTGGTTAAGAAAATAAAGGCAGTGCATGAAAATTCAGAGAGTAGTTTGAATGAAGTCGGTTATGAAAGGCTAGAGGTGGGGAACGAGCTGGCTGTCAAGATTTGGACACCAGGTGGAGAAATTTGGGTACTAATCACCACATTTATATGGAAAGGAAAAAGACCTATCAGTAAATTCCTACTAAAGAAGAAGAATAAAGTCAGATCACATCCCAATCTCAAAACCCACTACATAGTCCCAGTAGTCAAAACAGTGTGGTATTGTAGAACAAAATGGACAATTCACCAGTAAATCCATCCAGCTTCAGATAACTGGTCATCAACAAAGGACTGAAACGTTCAATAAACAAGAGGTACTCTCTTCAAGTAGTGGTGCTGGCCAAATGAAATCTCCATTTGCAGAACAGCAAAACAGGATGAACATATCTCACTCCATGTCCCAAAATAAACTCAATATAAATCAAAGACATAATGTAAAATTGTTAGGTGGCTCGAGGAAGAACTAGAGGTTGTCTCTCTACATGCCAAAGCCTCCCTGCCCCCTTGCAGGAAGTTGGAAGCTGCTTAAGGCTGGAGGGCATGCTCACATTCAGGTCTTTGAGACAGGAAGCCAGGACACCGGGCAGGGCCCCTCTAGGCCAGGTGAGCTTCATTCAGCCAATGGGGTGACCAGTATCATAGACCATGCCTCCCAGCAGAGGGCCTGAAAAGGCAGGATCCAGAGTCACCAGGCTTCTTTTTCTAGCTGCTCCTCGGCCAGGCTGCAGTTTTCCCCTGGCCCCAGGACTCCACATGCCTCTGTGAAGTGCCCTGCGGGTACCCGTGTAAAACCTGAAACTTCTAACCTTTATAAAACCCACTTGGATCACAATGCAGGCTTCAGAGTGAATTCTTTCCAAAAGTATTTCCCACCCAAGAAATCTAACAAAACCAAGAACTACAATGATTATCAATGAAATAATAGAGACTAACAGAGAATTTAACACATCGGCACCACTACACAGTGAAACATAATGAGAAACACACAGAGGAGTTTTTTTCATTATTCAACTTTAGTAGAATTCCTCAATTTCTGCATCACTTGCTTTAGGGCTTGGTGGGTAAATTTGAATATTGTTTATATTGTTTCACTGTGTGTAGATAGATCGTATCCTATCACAGATAGCAATGTACTTTAAGTATAGCTTAAAATGTCCTTTTGGATGATGAATATGACACCTTTCTTCTTAAATCTGTCATTGCTGGAAGAGTAAATCATATGACTTTTCCGAATCAAAATGGTCGGTGCCAGTCTATTTCAGCTCACTGACACCTAGAATATTGATCTTTCTGATTGAGACCTCCTAAGAATTAGACACTGATGTGCATCAAAAGGCTTCATAGAAGTAGTAAAAAGAGGACCCATAGACCTGGGGGATGGGGAGATTGGTGGTGATCTGTCATACAAGAGACTAACACAAAACATGACAGAAACATTCAAAACCTCAACAAGAAAAAGACAAATCGTCCAATTATAAAAGGGCAGAGGACATGGACAGACAGCTCACCACAGAAAGCGTTCAGTTAGCCAACAATGAAGAAATGTTCATGGTCCTTAGTCATTCAAGGGAAACAAATTCAAATAACAATGAGACATCAGTTTACCCAACATGAGTAACAACACTGAAAAGCAAAACAAAACAGAAAACCGCAAAGGCTATGGGCCATGTGGAGAGACTGGGACCTCATACCTTGCTGATGGTATGGCAGAACAATACTGTGGAAAATCTCAGGGTACTTTCTCTAAGAGCCACGGCACAAATGGATCAATGTTTACCCATGTTTATTGCAGCACTACTTGTGTCAGCTAAAAAATAGAAAGAAGCTAAACGGCTATTGGTGGGAAAATGACCAAATAAACTTTGATAGATACACACAGAAGAAGACATGGGAACATTTAATCCAATGGACTAATGGACCCCAAAAACATCAGTATCCACATCCCTGACACTGAACTCCCCAGGTCCCTGATGGTGCCTGACTTCCATTACCAATTTTGCTGAAAAGGATCATATTTAAAAGTCCTGGATCGAGTGGGATAAAATGTGGAACAAAAGTCCAAATCATAAAAGAGACCAGGATTATTGGTCACCCCTATGGTAGAATAAACAAAGAGCATAGATCTGGAAAAGGACAGTGATAATAAAAATGGGAATACAGGACAGATTTCAAGACATATCGCAGGCATTTAATCAATAAAATACAAAAAGCCAACCCATTGCTATCTAGTCAATTCTTCCACCTGTTGAGCCCAGGTGCCTTAGAATGGACCTGCTCCCTAGAATTTTCAATCATTATGTTGCTGTTGTTAGCTCACAGTGAGTCAATTTCTGCTCAGAGCAACCTAGGTAAAATCGGAAGGAAATATATCTGGGGTCCTGTAAGATCCTTGCAATTGTTCTTCTATTTGAACCCATTGTTGCAGTTACTGTGTCAATCCATCTCATGAAGGGTCTTCTCTTTATGCATGATCCTCAGTCTATGTCAATGACGACAGTCTTCCTGCAAGTAAATTGCAGGGCCCTTTTCATGGGCTTGTTAGATGGATTTGAACCACAACCTTTCAACGGGTACTTTCATGCCAAGGGTTTGCACTACTGAGAGATCTGTTTTAATGAGTAGGCTTTGAACTTATTTGAGTATCAAGCATCAGGAAGTGGGAAGGATCAGAAGCCACTGAATGATTGGAGGGTTATCATACAATTCAATGATAGACCTAAGCCTGCCTCTTCCTGGCGCTCCAACGGCTGCTGGGTGTTCACCGAGGGTGTTTGCAGCAGTTGCAGAGAATGTTACTCTGCAGTCTTGGTGCCTTCCGTTTTATTTGCCTTTCAAACTTCCCCATTGCTTTATATGAATGCCTTCCAGCCAGGCCCATCATGCCTGGGCTTCTGTTAATGCAAGAACCATTCTTTGTTCTTTGTCTCCTGCAATCTTTCCACAGACAATTCTTTCAAAATTAGTCTTACCTTTGATGACCTCTAACAACAATATACTTATTTTACAGCATTAAGAGGAGAGCAGAGAAGATGCTTGCTTGGATGAAGTTGGAAAAGGTGGAGGAAGAGATTAAGTCATTCTTATGATAGTTCAGAGACATTGCTCACCTCTGTAGGGGCGGGTGTGCAGACTCTTCCTAAAGGAAAGGACTTTAGGGTTAGTTAATCAGTAGTGCAAGACAGTGAACATTCTGAGGGTACAAAGAATGTAGAGTTGGTCACGGCTGGGACTGGATGAGACATTTGAGGAGCAGACTGAAAGTTGGGACTGACACACATGGAAAGTGTGAGCAGTTGAGTCGTGCCCAGATTCACAGGGTAGGTGCTATCTGTTCATTTTCTCTTTAGGCACATAGTTTTGTATCCCTCCTGTGTGCCTGTGCCTGAGCTCATCAATGAGAAAAACAGGAAGGAGGCCAGGTTGGCTCAAGCAGGCTGTTAAAGGGGAGAGTGGGAGATGAGAGAGAAGGAGCCGTATCAGGGAGATCCCCAAAGACGTTAGCCAGGGAGTTGGCTTTTACTCTAAGTAAGATGGGGAGCCTGGCTAAAGATAATTCAGAAACACTACAGCTTGGGTATTAAATTAATAATTTTTAAAATGACAGCAGGGCAGCCATATACATGTTCCCACACATTTCCAAAGACCACTATTTTCAGGGAGGGGAAGGACTTTCTACCTGAAGCACCGGGAAGGAGACTCAGAGAAAGTGACAGGGGAGCTGAATCTTGAGTTGCCAACAGTAAGTTTTCTAGGCTTCTACTTCTATCCACTCACTAAGATCCAGAGCAGCGGTAAGTGTTTCAAAGGGCACACTTATGCACACAAATGTCTCTAAGGGCACACTTGTGGACCGAGCAACCCCTAATACAAGTTCTTGAAATGAAGGCAGGTTGCAAACGTAGACAACTAAGACAAAAGCTCCGAACCCATTTAATGAAGGAGCTCAATTAACCAGTCACAGCAGAACTGTCATCTATAGTCTGTCAGAATATTCCTCCCACAACTCCGGGGGGAGCTGTGCACGTCAACAAGACACATAAATAATTGCAGAGGTGAAAATGACAATTCAGATATTGCTTGCGGTGTTTGCTGTGTTTGTATTTATCAGGCTTCTTATCCTTATTTCCAACATGGGGTCACCATGGGGTTGTCATGGGTCATCATGAAGTTACCATAGGGTTGTCATGGGAATCTGCTTGAGTAGACAGGGATTATTTTCTGTGGCCTCAGTAGCTCAATACATAAAATACTGAGCTTCTAGATCTAAATGGTTTTTTTTTTAAGATTTTAAGTTAGCCTTAGTGGAATGTTAGGTCAAAAGTGCCCTTTCAATCTGTATCTACTTAGCTACCTGTTTTAGCCCTTTTATTTTTTTAAATTGCTGTGATTATTTCATTTTAAAATATTATTATCATATTTTTATTGGGCTATACCTCACATATCATACAATTTAATCACTCAGTGATATTAAGAAAGTTTGTGCAATCATCACCACAATCAATGTCAGCACACTTCTTGTTCTCATTGTCATTAGCTCCCCATTTCCCCCCAATCCCCTAAAGGCCCCTCGGTGATTGCCAATACAGTTACTGTCTCCATAGCGGTACCCAGCCTGGATTGCACTTACAGAAAATCATATGAAACACACCAGGAAGCAAGCAAAACAAACACACAAACAACAACAAAAACCCTCAACAATGATTGGACAAAACATAGAAAAACCTCATTCAATAAGAGAGGATAAGATATTAAAAACTGAAAGAACTTTAAAATGAGTCAAAAGGGAAATAGAATAATAATATATTACACTTTAACTTAACTATATCGGACATAATCAACTTTACAATTCTATCTCTTAGCAAGGCTATTCACATCCTTCGACTGTGATCAGCAGGATTCACCAGAGGCTTCATCCATGTGGTGACACTGCAAGTGGATTTTGGGCTTCCACTGCCGTCCATAGCCTTATGCACACTGGGTATTGAGAATTGAAGCTGTGCTGTTATTCCCTCTTTCCGACTGGGATTTTTTTTTTTACACTCCTTGGATCACATCAGCTGGTGTGCTTCTTCCGTGTGGACTTTGTAGCAACCTCATTTAGATAGCTGCCTATTTTAAGACAAGCCTTTAAGATCCCAGATGCTATTATTTGTGATAGCCAGGCAACACCTGGTTTTTCTTTTTTGTTTGTTTTTTTTTTCTTCACCACACTTTTTGTGGCACCTATATCTTCAGTGAACTCTTCCTGAGGGAAGGCATGCAGCAGGGCCATGTCATAAGAACTGATGTCCTTTTTCCCTTTGAAATGCTGGCCCTGCATCTTCTGCGATGTCTTCTTTGATATCCAGTCAGACTGACTGGTACTTTTGAAAAGCATCGGTGAGATGCTACATTCCCTCAGTCATAGCTCATACTGCCTTGTTCATGTTTTTCTCTCCATTTAGTCACCAACATAAACAGAACACAGACTCTCCTACAAGGACAGGAGCTAGGTCTTATTTATCCCATAGTTTTGTCTGCACATAGTAAGTAAGTGCTCAGTAAACATTTATTAACTGCAAGGAACGAGTTACCACTTCTAGGAGACATTGTTTCAAGAGATAAGCACGCAACATCTCCATTCATATTGCCTGCAGGGCTGCAAAACACAAAGAGATGCAAATTTAGTCATTCAAACATTTTCCCCCTCATAATATCAGATGCAATCCTGAAGGGGTGCCAGGCATATTTGAGAATTTCACATAGACAAGATGGAAATGCTAGTGAATTTCAAACATCCTCTGAGGTCTGGTGAGGCCTGACCAACCCCGTAATTTCTCATGGCAGAATTTCTGATGCAATCAGAACCTGAGGGTCCGGACCTAATGTTCCCCAAAATGGGTGATGCTGAAACCTGAGAACTTTGAAAGCGGGGTGGGGGGGTATTTTTCTTGGGGCAATATTGGGAGGGGGGAAAGAAACATGTTTGCTTATGACTAATATCCTCCTCCTGCTTTTGGTTGGCACTATCTTTGAGGGTTTGGGAGATAAATAGACTCACACCATTGTCAGGTTTCAACACACAAAAGCAGACAGACCCAGGGTCTTTTCATGTGTCTGCACTTCCACAGTGGCACCCCCTGCTGCCCTGTTGCTTTGTGGTTTTGTAGTGCTGCAGGGCGGCAGGGCCAGCATGTACAGAGAGGAAACACAGCCCCATCAGTGGGACCCGCGTCCTTGCCCGCACATCTGAACTCAATGCAGCAAGACTCTTGCTGAGCACCCACTCGGGGCCAGGTACAGAGGACACCAGGGCCCAAAGCCATGGTCTGCGCCTTCCTGAAGCTACTTACGTACAAACCAAGGGGGCAGGTTAAGTGTATTAATTGCAGTTTGCACATTACAAAGTGGCCAGGCAACCAGGAATTCAGAGCAGCAGTTTTTCTCTCAGCCTTGACATGACTTGGCCCTGCGAGCGTGGGAGCATCTCTTCCCTCACTAGGTATCTGTACTCTGAGATCTAAATAAGTGCGTTTCATTCTAGTTGCAAAGTGCTTTGGTAGTGGAGACAGTTCATCGAAAAAACTATGGAGCACCGTTCTTTTCGGACACACCTATGCTTGCCAGGAGTCGGGGGCCGTCTACTCGATAGAAGTTGGTGTTTATTCCAGGCGGACTTCCCAAGTCATTCTGTGTTCGCTACAGAGACTTCAAAACTAGTTAGACATTGCTGAGTAGCAATAACTCTACCTGCCGTGAGCCTTCTTCGAAGTTCGTTTTGTCTTCATGTGAGTACACCAGTACACAGGAGAATAAAAAGAGAAAAAGAAATACAGTTGGAGAATGCCCTTCCTTTCTGCAGCACTGGGGTGGCCTGGGCTATAGCCATGAGTTTAATAATCTGTGGTCAGTGCCAGATGCCCTGCCTTCTTCATGAACGGTGTCACAAAACCAAAGCAGCTGTTTGGAATGAAAAGCAACTTTTACTGAGAGCAACGTGTCTTAGATGTTTTCGGCTGGCTACATGAGTCTGCCCTGCCTGGTTATAAATGGACATTTTAGATATGAGAGCTAGTAACCAAGGTGGACAACCACCCACTTGCCTCTGGAGTAAATTGTGCAGCATCCATCCAGGATAGCTTCTAGAGACAGGTGCTGGCTCTGCCACACACAAGCAACTACCCTCCTCCCAGGTCATGTCCTCATTTGGGAATTCAGAGGAGTCTTGCCTACTCCTCTTGTCTCATCCTTCCCAGGACTCCTGGCATTGTGTGTGCCTTGTGCATATGCTTCTCACAGGCTGATCCCTCCTGTTGTATACTGTATGTGCTTTTTGAATTACTTACTGAGGATCCAAGACGCAGCCATGGGTCACTGCCCAAGTCTTCTCTGGACACTGGGCTTATACTGGGCTGGTCCTTCCCAGCTTCCCAGTGAACACCTCCATAGGCCCACTGGTCCAGAACAGTAAGGAATTGCTTTGGTTTCTGTGGGAAGAAACCAGAAATTAGGAGAGTCATTCCTTTCCTCATTTAAAAAATAATTTGCGTGTGTGTGGTTTGAGTGAAAGTTAGAGAGCAAATTCCTTATCCGTTCAACCATTTCTAGACCTTTGGTTTTGTGACAACATTTGTGGTCCCTTCAATATATAAACATTCTTCCCAGAGATGCCCAGTTCCATTTGATCATCTTTTCTGCCCCTTCCTGCCGCTGAACCACTCCTGGTGGGGTCTCATACAGTTTATTGTTTTCAGGAGCATGTCTCTCGTGGTTGTGATGGCTCACTCTCAAGGCCTCTAGAGAAGTATTTGTTGGCTGACAGGTGGTCTTTGAGAGTGGGGTCTGCTGTAAGTGTGGTGTCAAAGGATCAGTCTTGGAATTATACCAGTTGCCATTGGACCAACAGGCCTGTTTTTGTTTTTTTGTTTTTTAATTAAACATTTCTCTTACCCTCTGTGCAGGCTCTTCTACTGTGGTCAATATCAAAGCGATCAATAGTGGTAGCTGTGAACCACCTAGTTCTTCTGTTCTCAGGGCTGTGGAAGTTGTGTTACAGATGATCCATTAGTCCTTTAAACTAAGTATTTCTTTGATTCTTGATTTTCTTAAATTTCATTTTCTCTGGGAAGGAAGAGACCAGTAGTTGTGTTTTAGATGCTACTTGCAGGTTTTTAAGCCCCCAGTCATTACTTACCAAGGTTGGACATCGAACGTTGTCTATATGAACCATTTTAGGCCAACTGACTTAGACGTCTGTGATAGATGAGTCTTGTGTCAGCTTGGCTGGGCCAGGGCTCTTAGTAGTTTGGCAGTCATCACCCCCATGATTTGATCTAACACAATGGAATCGACGTTGTGATGGGAGGGACCATAAGGTGATCAACACTGAGCAACCAGCTGTTGTGGTAGAGTGCAGTCTTCTTGATTAGGGCACAGCCTTGACACAATTAGAAGACCAATTCCTTGGGGGTGTGGCCTGTTCTTTTTAAAGCAGATTCCATGGGAAAGCTTATCACTTTCGCTGGATCTAAATTCTGTTTCTGGTTCATCAACCTCCTACCATATGTCCTGCCAATCTGAGGACCCATTAGCAGACGGCTGACCTTGGGTTCTTTTGGTTTTGTATCCACCAGCCTTTGCTTCTCCTGCTCCGTCATTCATTAGTCGCTATAATTACCTGAGTCAGGAGAGGCCTTCCATTTTACCTCTGACCTAGGAAACGGGACTAGGCTGGACTTACCCAGTACAACTGAATAAGCCACTTTTCTGGATATAAACTTTTCTCCTTATTTCCCTAGATAACCGTCACTGGTTTTGCTCTTTTAGGGAACCCAGCCTAACACAACATCCCTGCGTATGGTGCTAAATCTCCAAGCCCAGTCACTCCTCCTACAATGTATTTGTTTTTGGCTAACAAGTTTGCCTTCTATGTGTTATTAGATACCTGGATATATTTGCAGCAAATTCAAGTACACAAGTAGAAATATCCTTTGCCAAATATCTCTAGTTATGTGTATATGCCACCCTGTACTTGTTCCATTGCCTATGTATCCACTGGTCAATGGTTATCTGTTGTTACTATCATTGCAGGATTATTTATGTAATGTTGCTGTTGTTAGGTGCGTTTGTGTGTTTTCAATTCATAGTGACCCTTTGCGCAACAGAAAATAACACTGTGTGCACCATCCTCACAATTTTTAAATTTGTGAGCTTATTAATACAGACACTGTGTAAATCCATCTTCTTGGTGGTCTTCCTTTTTATTGACGACCTTCTACTTTATAAAGTGTATTGTGCTGGGTTGTCTAGAGAAACAAGCTAGTGACACTCATCTAGAAATAAGAAATAACTTTATATCAAGAATCCACCTTGCATCATTAAGGGACCTCAGCCAATTCCAACGGAAATCCATAGGTTTGATGCAAACCAGGCATTCTTCAGGCTCCTGTAGCTGCAAGCCGATGAGACAGAAAAGTGAACAGGAAAGAAGGGAGAGGAGAGGCAAAGGCTTGTAGAGTCACATACATTCTAGGTCAGTGGAAAGATGGCCAGGTTCCAATAGCTCTGAGGGTCCAGTGGCCCACATGAGGCCACCCCTGGAAGCAAGCCAGGAGTCCCAGCAAACAGGAAGGCAAAGGGGCAAAGAGAGAATCATCTCTGTTTGACCTTGCCCTTACATAAAAGGCCACACTCCCAAGGAGGGGTCATCACGCTACTACTTGATTGACAGGTTTGATTCCACCCCTAGCCTGACATAATTCTTAATCATCACACAGAACATGACCTCCTTTTCCTGGATTTTCTTTACATTAAGTTATAAATCATACTGAAGAAGGCAAACCTTGGGTTTCTCAGCAAATGCCTCAAGTCCTACTCACTTTCGCCACGCATGGCTGTGTCGTCTGCACGGCTCAGGTTATTAATAAGACTTCTTCCAATTCTACTGTCACATCCTTTTTCTTATAATCCAGCCTCTTGAAGACAGCTGGAGTGAAGAAGCTATTTGGCCACATAAAAGAGGAAACCCCTCCTTGCGTCTTGAGATTTTATGTTGTCTACTTACTTATTTCAGTATCTCAAGCACCATATGTAGATATGTGTGGATGAGAGGCAGTTTAAAATATGGAACAGCACAGCAGATTTCAAACAGTTCTTTCTATGCCATTACATACACTATAGTATTAAAACATAACAAAAAGGAAAATAAAAAAATCTGTTCTAACAATCTGTTTTATGAATCTTGAAAATATACAAAATGATTCACCCCAGATGAAACGTATATCTCAGTTCTCACCACCTCAACCTAATAAAGACAGTCCCAAGGGCACACGAGTGGAGAAGCCAAGAAAGGCCACATCATACATCCCTTTGCTCTAGACAGTTCTGTAATGAAATCATCATTTACCGAGGCTGTTAATGGCTCCGGGTGATCAAAGCACACCAACCAGTTCCATTATTCTCCCCAGAATGCCTTGTGAATTTCAACCTTTTAAAATTTGTGTAGTCTCTAAACTAGACGGAATCACATCCACATGTCTGGTCAGTTCTCTGTGTGATGTTACGTGAGCTCACTTCCCTAGAAGACAACTGCTTTGAGCCTACTTTATCTCTTGTTGAATGAGACATCTGTCTGTAAGATGTAGTGTGGAGCTCGATTTTTTAATAATGTATAGTTTCCATCACATACAGTTATGGATTTATAAACCTACCATTGAGGGAATGAACCAGAAAACAAACAGGCAGACAGGTTTCATATCAAATTCTGGATCCATCATTATGTAGCTGATTTTTTTTCTCTATCCTGTATAATAGGGTTAATCTAAACCTTTGGGGTCCCTGGATGGCGCAAATGGCTAATATGGTTTAACCAAAACATTCCAGGGAAGCCAGAGGCACTTCAGAGGAAATGCTCAGTGATCTATTTTGGAAAACGCTACTATGGAAGACTCCGTGGGGCATAGCTCTACTAGGATACACATGCTGTCTCTCTGAGTCAGTAGATCTGAAGCCAACTGGGACTGCTAGCACATGCCCATTTGGCATTTGTGAGGATTGGAGGACCCTGTGTCTAAAGCAAAACATAGATGTCATTTGTTCACATAAACCTCAGTGTTCCATTCATGTGGCAATTGCAATCAATATCAAAACCCTTGCGTTCCATCTTGGACATCAGCCCCTTGCATGATCCTATACATGCCAGTTACCATCTGTGGGTTGGACTTGTGGTTAGGAGTCCTTGACCTGGTTTTGATTCATAGCAGCCCTATTTGCACCATTGTATGCCCTCTGCCATCCTCACAATCTTTGCTCCTTGTGAACACAGTTTGTCAGGCACTGAGTCAATCCATGTCATTGAGGGGTTTCCTCTTTTTTTTGTTTGCTGTCCCTCTATTTTCAGAAGCATGATGACACGGTCCAGCAACTAATAACATGTCCAAGAATATGAGATACAGTCTCACTATCTTAGTTTAAAGGAATATTCTGGCTGTACTTTTTTCTCTTCTTAAATTCTTTATGAATTGGGTGACGATTTACCATTCAACCATTACCATTTATCAGTTTTCCATTCAACAACCAATATATATTTTGTTGACTGTAACCCCCACATTGTAACATAAACCATCTCATTTTTACTGTGTATTTCTTGCTTCCATTTTCCTTAATTTTCTACAGCTTTCTGCCTTCTGAACTTTCTTCTTGCACAAATGCTGCCCTTTAGCTCTTGAATGGTTGTTTGTGTTGGGTGTATTTTTGTTCTCCTTCTATGCCTGTCTGTTGTTTGACTGACATTGAGCTATGGCGAGCTGACGCTCCACGTCTGAGTAGTAACTCAGGGCTAGAGTTTCAGGGATTGTGCAAGATTCCATTTGACTTGTAGGTTGGGCCTCTTGTGATTTTGTGTTTTGTTTTTTGTTATCCTAATCTATCTAAGACCCTCTCATATGATCCCTTTCAGAACACTGGGTAGTTGTACTGGCTCTGCTTCTTCCAAGATAGAGCAGTCATTCTAGTAGTCCACAGTATAGTCAATATTCCTCATCAACCTCATAATTCAAATCCATCACTTCCGTCTTCCTCGTTGTCCAGTTTTCACATGTAGAAAAGACATGTCTGGTGTCAAGTGAACCTCAGTCCTCCACGTGGTACCTTTCCTTTGTAACCCTTTAAAAAAGGCATTTTACCATTGGTGTGTTCAGTGCAATGCCATTTTCTTTCTTGCCTGATGCTTAACAAAAACAAAACTCAACTCACTGTCATCAAGTCCACTCAGAATCATAGTGACCCTACAGGCCAGGGTAGTACTATCCCTGTGCCATCCTGGGATTGTAACTACTTATTGGAGTGGAAAGCATTATCTTTCACCACTGGAGCATCGGGTAGTTTTGAACTGCTGAACTGGGGTTTAGCAGCCCAATGTATAACCAATATGCTACAGATGCTTATATGGATTGGGTATTAATTGTGGATCAATACAAAATGAAATCTTTGGTAACATCAATATTTTCACTATTTATCCTTATGTTGCTTATTGATCAAGTTATGATAATTTTCTTTTCTTTATGTGGAGATAAAATCCATACTTAAGTCTTGTTCTTCATCAGCTATGTTTCAATTATTCTTTAAGTTCAGCAAGCCAAGTTAGGTCATCTGCATAATGTAGAACTTGACGTATCTTTCAACTAAATGAGTGATTAAACATTTTCTCATTATAATTTCCAGTTTTAATAATGACAAAGACCTAGTGGTCATTTAAAGTAAACTTCAAGAGTATCCATTGACACTGTTCAATCACCCACAAGAAATATTAGGATCATTGTCCCTGTTGTTTTTATTTGGCTGTGTAGGTCCTGGTGGAATTGTGGGATAGGGTAACATTTTGCTAACGACAAGGTTGGCTGTTCAAACACATTACCAACTCCACAGGAGAAATATGAGACTGTTCCCATGGAGAGATACAGTTTCCAAATCCCTATATAGCGTCTCTGTGAGTCAAAATTGACTCAATGGCAGTGGGTTTTAAGGTAAGATCACCATTCTAGCAGAATCAGACATTATATTATTTTATAACTGCTTATTCACTGGTTTGTTTCCAACACGTTCACTCTAAACTCTCCGCAAGCCAGACAGTGTGCTTCATTTCCGTTGGTATTTCTGGTGGTTTGTCCAGGGCTTGGTGCATCATTTCTCATTCATTTTTTTGATTATGGGTCTTGATCAATTTATGCAGCTCAGTAATATTGAACATATCTGTTGGTAACTATAGTCTGTCTTCTGAGGCATTGAAAATAGATGATTTCTGGAATAGTTTTAATGGTGTCATATCAATTAAAGGCAGTCTTCCCTCAGAAACTTCACCCTTCAATTTTCAGTGAGTCAGGTAGAGATGCTTTTCCTACCTGTTGTGTCAAGACAATAATGACTTCAGCAACCTCATGAGAGTTTCAAATTTGAAGGTGTATACATACATATATACATACGCACATACATATACTGTATACGTACACACATCTATTTCAAGCATTTGCCAAATGTCAGCTATTTGCTGCACATGGGACTAAGCACTGGGGAGACAGACAAGTAGAATTTAAAACGGGCTTATGCTTAGTAGTCAATGAAACTTGAAAAGAGCACTTACATTTAGTGACCCGGCTTTCAGTGCTTGTTGAAGGATGATGGTAACAATTGCCTCATGTGTCTCAAGGAGCTATTATGAGTAACACGTGAGATTTTGAATGTGAACTTTATTGACAAACTGTAATAGATCAGACTAACTAGAGGAAGCAATCTTTTAGATACCTTCTTTCTCTCAATGAACACTTTTTAGTTAAGTGATTATTTCAGCATGTATTGTATGCAAACTTTTTTCTATGATTCAAAGCAATGATGTACTTGTCTAAAGCAGACTTGGAAGCAAGGTTTTATGACTTTACTTCTCTTTAACTTGCTTCTGCCTAGCCCCGTCCACTTCTCAATCCTTTCCTTTGGGACTTCGTCCACTCAGACAAATAAAAGATATCTAACCTATTGTTTATATTTATAATATCTCAAGTAAAATCTCTCAAATCATCATATTTTTTACCTTTATTTAATATTTGGCACTCCAATTCTTTTTATCTGAGTAGTGCTTCATCAGCATTATGTGTCTCTTCTGTATCTCTTTAGAGATATCTCAGGGTTAACTGTTGAAGGTCCTCACCATTTTTTAGCCTTTTTTTTAACCTGGCAGAACAGTGCTAACTGTTTGGCCCTCCTCGTCATTGCTCAGGTAGGAAAGCCAGGGACTTGAGAGAAGGCACGACTCGCAGAGTGTTCTGCAGTAGAAAGAGCTTGGAAGCTGGAGTCAGACAGTGGGACATTGGGAAAGTTATTTAACTTCTCTGATCCTGAATTTCTTTCTCAAGAATGTAAATGACCAATATTTTCTTCCATAACAATTGAAAATTTAAGAGCCTTAAATTTAATGACCCATCTTTCAGTATTTGTTGTACTGTAGCAATGGGGTCAGTATACCTCTGTGTCTCACAATGAGTCCATGGGAGCTCTGGGATTAGGCTTCCTGAATCCCAGTCCTGCTCTTCTTTACACTGCCCCATAGACAAGGCTAGGCATGCTCAGCCCGGGTCTGGGACAGCAGCCACCGAGTCACCCCCTTTACTGTTTCTATCCTACAGGCACATTTAGTCAAGTTGGGTCTCAGAATGTCCAGACTAGGAGATGCTATCATTTACAAACACATATCTGTATTGTTTTAAGTTGTTGCACAGAACTTAGTGAAGGAATGCATTTCAACTGCAGGCATAAGAAGAGGCAAATGTAGTTCACCCACCTGAAAATCTCATGTGAGACTTTCAGTTGATTTACAAGTTGATTTACAAGAAGTTAGAGAAGGATGGGCTTTGATTTTCTAGTATGATTTTGATTAAACAAACCCTCCTGACCACTTGTAAAGTCTCCTCCAAATCTATCTCCAATTGAAGGCATGCTTTTCTGAAAGCATTGTCAAATTCACCCATTGCCTTTTCTACATCTTTGCACATTATCTTCTGGGTAAAAATGGACATGGGTCTAGTTACAGAGGCAAGATTCTTGGGGTGCAGCATTTAAATTGCTTAGTTTACTCCATGAAAACACTTCTTCCATGTAGACACTAGTGTCTGTATCTATTGCACTTTTCTTTTTGGTTTGGAATACTCACTGTATCAAACTTCCTCACAGGCAAAAGGAAACAAAACAAACTGCCCCATACCTCCTGCCATCCATTCAAATTGGACTAATGGCAACCCCATGTGTGTCAGAGTAGAAGTACACTCCCTCCGGGTTTCAATGGCCAGGATCATTCAGAAGTAGATGTCCAGGCCTTCAGGGAAGTCTCTTGGTAGATTCAAACTGCCAGCCATTCAGTTAGTAGTCATGCACTTAACCATTTGAGCCACCGAAGGCACACCTCTCTACCAAGTTGAGTTAATTAAAATCAAGGCATTTAAAGCACTTTACAGAGAGATCTCTAAATGCCGGTTGATTCCTAAGAAAGCTGGAGTGGAGAGCAATAAGCATAGCGCATGTTCTCCTAAACCCAACCAAATGGAGATGGGAGTACCATGGACAGGTGAGTAACAGGGTCTTGACAGCCAGTTATGTTGTGAACACCACATGTGGGAGAAATTGAGCTTGATTCTAAAGTGCTCAACATGAGGCCTCTTACAGGTGGAACAAGGAGGGAAAGAAATGCTTTTACTTAGTTAGTTAGTTTGTTGTTGCTCTCTTCCCTCTCTAGCTTGGGTGCTCATCCTACTGGGGCAAACCAAACCAATTGCAGTGGAGTCACATGAGTAAGTGTGGAACTGTCCTCTATCAGGTTTTCGTTGACTGTGATTCTTCACAAGTCCATTGCCAAGCCTTCCTTCCCAGGACTTGCAGGCACGTTCAGTTCACGAACCTTCCATGGAGTAGCTGAGTGCTCACTGGCGTGCACCACTTGGAGACTCATAGTATGTATCATTTAGTAGGTGATCTGTTGCTTAATGTGAAAATATCAACAAATCTCTATATCGATAAGGAATCATGGATCGTTCTCAGTTCTTTGAGAATGGGATGCAGATCCTGCTGAGAAAATCAGACCACTGATTATGTATGAGATTTAACAGACCAGTGTGTATTGCTGTCAGTCTGACCTCATTGTTTACAGACAATGTCAGCGATGGAGCTGGGGCTCAAAGTTTTTGGGTAAGAGGAAGATGAGCTTTAAGAGTTCCGATTGCACAATTTTATATCCGAGCATTGCTTTCTAAATCCTGACATGAAGCCAGCTCTCCGTGTGCTGCCAAAGGCGAGGACATTAGGGACTGAAGTTTCCTTGTTCTGAGGGGCTGAGGTTTGTCAAAGGAGTCTGAATAGACTCTACTCTGCTCTCATTTCAGCTCCAGCAGCCTCCTGCCTATAGAAGGGTTTTCCTGCACTTGGGCTAGGCTGAGATTCATTTCAGAGAGGCATAAACAAGTCTGAAATCCTCAGGGGATCTGGCACAGGAAAATGAAGTCATTACATTTGCGGCGTGATTCAAATTGGAATTGCACAAGTCAGAAGGACAGGATGCTGTAGTCCTTTGTTTAACTCTCCTGTTTCATGAGCCCTGTTTTCTTCAGCTTCCTGGAGAGAGGAAGTGGGTATGTATGGAATACCCATTTGCATGATGTCGTCCTCAAGGTCTCTTTCCCTTTCCATAAAACATCTAGCCCAAATCTTGCATTCAGCTGGGCACAAGGGAAAACAAGGAGCCATTGAGCCCGGACAGTGGAACTGAGCTCTCCATCTACCCTGCTGTCAGTGGGGAGACGGCTGGAATTGCTTCCTGCAGAGAAGCCCGCACAGCACTTTCTTCATCCTGCTTCGGGGGTGTCAGAAGGGGAGGAGAGGAAGACCTTATGAAATGATCCTTGGATTTTGAACTCAAATCCCAGACAAGGCAGTAATAAGGTGACCAGATGTCCCACTTTTGGCGGGAGAGTCCCGATTTTTGGCGTTTTAAAAAAGTCCCGATTTTTGGAAAGAATGCACGACAAGCTAGGGAACGGTCCATTTGGTTCATATAGACCAAATTTTTAATCAAGAACCCCTCCCCCACCCCCTGGTCAATGGTGTCCCGCTTTAAATCTGGTCACCTTACAGTTAGGAAGACTCTCATCTCCCCAAGCCCGTTCTTTCCAGTGTTGCTTCTCAGGTGGTTAGTTTCTTACCTCAGGGACTTTTGAAAGTATCCTGCTGTGGTTGCCGCCTCCCTGGCCCTTTCTCTCTTTCTTCAATAACAGCTGACCCTCTTCTTTCTACTTTCTACCTGGGTCTGTGTCCCTGCCACTGCCTGCACCAGGGGTCCCTTCCTCGCATCATGTTATATGCTACCTGCCACACAATAGCCTTGTGGGATAGAAATGATTCCCACTACATGGAGAGAAATCTGAATCGCTCCAGCGATAAGTCAGTTCTTCAGGTTGCTCAGTGGGCTATGGGATGCGACAGTTCTGTTGGCTTACAAATAGCTCTAAGCTCCTTCCACCAAATCATCCTATTCTTGAGTTTACAGGTATCTATTGGGGTTTCAATGGCATCCGATTGAACAGATTCCTTCTAGACCACAATGGTTTGTACTTGATTGCTAACCTAAAGGTGGGCAATTCAAACCTGCCCAGCGGTACTGTGGAAGAAGAAGCCTAGCGATATGCTTCCACTGTGACTGTAGCAAATAAAACCTTATGGGGGAGTTTTGTCATTATTCTTTAGCCACGCATAGCCTTCCATTGAGTATATGTGCTATACGCCAGAGAGTAAGTAGGTGTTAACTTGGGCAAAGGGAAGATAATATTATAAAAGAGGGAGGACATTTTTAAAAGTACATCCAGGGGAGCAGGACAAGCTCTTGAGAGGTTTGACAAGTGAGAATTGTTGATCGCTTAAATGGAAAGCCCCATCTAGTTCACAATAAAAAGTTACAGACCAAACACAATCTTATGGGGGAGGCAGATGGTCAATTATAATCAACTCTATGGAAATCAATAGCAAACAATATTCTTCACCTAAGGTTAGTCCTAACCTTTCTGCTTTTTTCCATCTCCTGGAACTAAACAAACAAACAAACAACCCCCTAAACTCAACATGTGTCAGGCCTGGTTGACTAGAGGAACAAATCCAGTGACACTCCTATATATGTAAGGGAGAGCTTTATATCATAGAGCAATTATATATCAAGAAAACATCCCAGCCCAGTCCAACTCAAGTTCTTAAGTTCCATACTAGTAGATGAGCCCCTCTATAGACTCACACAACCACTGGCAATGATGCAGAATTCTGGGAAATCACAAGATGGTAGGCTCAGACCCCTGTGGATCCAGTGGTGGTGGAAGCATCACAGGGCTCTGGTGCCAATCAGGGTCAGCCAGCAGGAAGGTGAAGGCAGAGAGGGCCAGGTGAGAGTTCCCGGCACCCTTCTTGTAAGAAGGTCACAACCACAAGGAGTCGCACTGTCAGGCTGTGATCTGTACCTCTACACTTTCATAGTTTCAAGTTGACCCGCAATTATGTAACTACCACAGTACATATAATAGAATTGCAACAGAGGGTATGGTGTGAGGCATCATCGAGGAGTAGCCACGAGTGCTTTCATACTGATAATTGAGGTCCAAAATTGATGGCAATCATGAGAGTCAAAATTCTTTCCTTAACTACCCAGGATCACCATGAGCACATTATTCCTGTGTTCTTAAACATAAACCTCCAGGCTGCCTTCACATGATCTTTCAGATAATCAAGCAAGTTTTCATCATTAGGAGTTCAGTGGTCTCTTGGGTAGATAGGTGAAAAGAGATATTTGTACTTCTGATTTTCCCCTTATTCAATTCCAATCTGTTGAGCTTCAAGTATGCAGCTCCCAGACTTTGGGGAAACTAATTCCCTGACAAATATCTGATTAGTCACACAGCACTGATTAGAGGGTTGATCCACCCTCCCATTTCAATCCTCAAACCTGGGATGTGCACAGGTGTACAAGTGGAAGCATTTTGGTGGCTGAAAGGTAAGGATGGCTAAGGAAAGTGTGGCTTTTCGAAATGAAGCGCCACTGGGTTGGGTGGGGCTGTACAGATCATGTCCAATGGCGTCCAGATGCAGAGTGAGAGTGTGGTTGACTATGCCAAGGCCCGTTGGAAGAGCTTTCCTCTGCAAGGGGCAGGCCTGGGAAGACTGAGCAGGGATGCCCTTGCATTGCCCTTTGTGAGCTGAAATGCCATTGGTCACAAAAATAGATCCCTTTTCCTTTTGCATAACCCAGGCGTGTCGTTCAGAAGAGAAATGATGCGTTTAAACCTCTCCTCCTCTGGGCTTTCGCAAGAAGTAAATTCAATTCCATTCCATTAAGCCAAGATTTCCTGAGAACTCACTTGGGGCTGGGCCCTGGGCTAAGTGCTGTGGACACAGTGACAAACAGATTCTATCTAGGCCTTTGAAGCTCTCACGGAGGAAAAGATAGCCAAGAAAAAACTACAATGCTCATGTGTCAGTCATTGCTTCAAAGATAGCCTGGGTTTACAGGAAGAATAGGTCAGTATTGTGTGGGGCAACCATGAGGAAGTTTCTTTAGTGAGTGATGCTATCTTAGACTTAAAGCATTTGAATACATTCGGCTGGTAGTTCGATGAGATGACTGTATGTTCCAGATGAGGGGAACACGATTAGCACTGACTCTGAGTGAGGAGGGGGCCTTGCATGTGCCTGGGGGAGTCAGTAGTCGGTGTATGGAGAGAGGGATGGAAAGGGAGTCAAAAGCCAGGATGACAGAGCCGCCATCCCTGAGCGGTACAAATAGTTAACACCTTTTGATAGCTAAACAGACAAATTGGAAGTTTCCATTCACCTAGCCATCTTGAAAAAGGGTCCGGAGATCTACTTTAGAAAAACCACTGTTACTATCCATGGGGAGCAAGGTTCTACATTGACCCACACGAGGGCCTCAGGAGACAGAGGCAACTCTGGGAACAAGCGGTTATTGGCTATGGATCAAGGGCTAGGCATCCCATGCTGTCACCATCGGATCAGATCCTAGTAGAATGTAACGCCTCAGAGGATTTTATTGAGTGGGCACAGGCACAATCATATTTTTAATTTAGAAAGGTCTACATGGGAGTTGGGTATAAGCTTATCTGAGGGGCAAGACTTGCAGCAGGGAGCCAACCAGTGAGGAGTCTCTTTCCACTTATCCAGGAGGGAAATGTGCACACTGATAGTTGAGGGCTATGAACCAGGTTGAATGGACCGTTGCCTACTGGGTATAGGATTCTGCCAAAGAATCTTGGACAGCAAACAGACCTCAAGCCCAGAAAGTTACAAACCTGAAGCTTCTGCGAATAAGCAGGGCTCTGTTCAGTTTGACCCCTCCTTGTGGTAGCTGTCATTGGTATTCTTGGACACCTGAGTCAAAGTCACTGATCTTAACATCTCCCTATTGCAATGCCCCCGCCTGCCTTTGCAAATGGATCTCTGGGTGCAAAGTGATTCAGAACCTGGGTGGCACCTTTCCTCTGGCTTCAGAGGAGTCACACATGGTGGCCTTGTCCCACAGTGAACTTCTCCATCCTGCACAGAACACTCTGGCCCCGGAGACTCAGCCCCACACCATTTGGTGAGACGTTGGATGAAACACCAAGGTCTGGGCTTATGACACACTGTTTTTCCTGGTTTGTTCATCCTTGGCACAGTTTGGGATTAGCATATTGGAACAGGAGGTTCCACCCTACTCAGTCACATGGGCTGTCTCTCTTTCACACACACCGAAGTAAATTAGATTCTCCACCTCTCCGATTATATTCTGAGATCCTGCTTCTGGAGCAAACATTCTCTCCACGGCATCCCTAAAAATATATAGCTATAAAGCTCACGGACATTCAAATTGCTTTTAAAAACAAAGACCATGAAAACCAAGGCTATAAAAGTATGTGAATCATCTACCCAGAAATCCTCCCTCCAGGCACACACGACACCACAGTCCTTCCCGGATGGTCTTCCTTCACAAATTATGGAGGCTGCAGACAGCCTTCTGGGGAAAGGATTATCTGATTCCACAGGCAGTTAAGAATAACATGTAAATGTCATTTAGCTGAGCGATTTCTACATGGATCAAAAGACACACTCAAGTTACTATGATAGCCAAACCCTCTCCTTCAATAAAATAACAGCTAACCCACAAGACTTTCCCAACTGAATTAGCACCAGTGTGGTGTGGGAGTCATTCAGACATTCCTTCCAGGTTAGTAGACTATTTGCAATTCAGCTCTTTCACTGATGTGCATGTTATATAACTGCCACCAACCAGCCATGGGGGAAGCTAGAATCCAAAACTTCTCAAAACTTTCCACCAAGTACTCAAAGCCAGTACGAGAGAGTGAATGAGTACTCCCTGTCTAGGGTGACACAGTTAAAGCTGCCTGCCTCGTCAATACCAGGGTGAGAGAGGCAGTGTAGCACAGTGGTGAAATGTACAGGCTCTAAATGTATAGTCTTGAACTTGACTCCTGATACATGTGGAAAGTTATGTGGCTTGAACACTTTCCATTGCCTCTGAAAGATTCAATTCTTGTAAGCTTCAATGATTTCATTCTCTGCACAGGATTTTCTGAAATATGTTTTTTTCCTGAAGCATTTATCATTTCCTGTGTATAAGGACACAATATACATAAGTGTTTGTCTAAAACCAAAATTGGTTTCATTGTCATTCACACAATGTTTTACTCCTCATATCTTTATTCTAATACAGAATAATGGTTTCCTTAAACTGTCCAGGAAAATGATCTCTCTGAGCTCATGTACCTGTTTGCATAAATTAAGCTTCCTTGGCTGGGGATGAGGATGTGGGAGTCGGGCCATTTTATTCTTTTTTGAATAAGTGAGGCCAATCCAGTTCTTGTAGATGAAGTTACCAGGGAATGGATTACTCAGTTGTCTAATATTAATGGGCAAATTCTAGGAAAATATTTATGATTGTACCTGCTCAGAGCTCTGCTATTTCTAAGGCACTCCACTTGTAGATCTGAGTTCATGGAAGTCCCAGGAGGATCACTGGTGTTCACACGAAGAACATGGTTATTGTTCAGATATGGGGATGAAGAAGGTGCAGTGAAAGTAATTTCTGACTGAAAGGACTCAGGCCTTAGAGCCATGGGGTTCTGTGATCCAAGCATGACTCCCTCTGGCTTGCTAGACAGCTTTTACCTAAGCCCCATATTTTTCTTTTGGATTGTTCTGGGATATACAATGAAGGGAAGGAAATCCCACTGAATGACTGCAAAGGCATTTTATGCTCCAAAATTCTGAGGATCTATACACTTACCTAGAGCTTTGATGAATAAAGAATTTGAACTCCTTTCCTTATTGAGAATAAAATGAAGAATCTTATTTTGTGTGTCTGTGATAGTAGTTTGCCTCCAAAATTAGACATTGTATTGTTTTTAAGTATGGACATGAAGCATATCTTTTTGGCCAGTCATTAATCTGAGTATTATGACTCTTATCTTAATGGTGACCACACTGTCATTGTCATTGTTGTTAGTAGGTGCTCTTTATTCCATTCTTACTCACAGTGACCACAGCACAACAGAGGGAAATGTTATCTACCATTTTCTTTAAATCTCACTAAAATTTTATGAAGTTCCATTTTGCAGACAAGAAACTGAAGTTTAGAGATTTATAACATGTCTACGGTCACACAGGTGGCTAGTTTGATTCCAGAGCTCATGTTCGTGGCACAAATCTTTACCAATCTGACTGAAAGGATATGACTGCACTTGCATATCCTTGCTAAGCGATGAGGCGCCACTTATCTCTGCTGGGTTTTACTGCTAAGAGCCAGCCAAACTTTATAAAATTGGTCAACATTTCTGCTCTCTATCAATCCATCTAAATCTGTATCTCATCTTTCATCCCATTACTAGTCATGCATTTTTGACTGTGTATTAGAAAAAAAGCCAGTCCATCACTTGCTAGGACATTATGACACCCATGGCCACATCTTGTGCCTATGAATTTTCATGTGACTGACACATGGTAGGTTAATGGTCAATGCTCACTATTGGAATGCATGACATCATATATTTCCACAAAATTGAGGCAAAATAATACGTTGAATGCAAAAATCCATTAGGGACAATGCCATTTTTGCAAAGGCATTAAAAGTGAAAGCAAAACTATGTTTATCAGAAGCAAAAATATGCAGAAATCAGAAAGCATCGCTTTGTCCAGGGCTAGACTTATCATTTTCAGACCTACTTTATTAATTTTGTTTTACTTCTAATGACTCTGTGGTCAAAATTTACAGTGATGAATATGACAGAGCGGATGAAGAGTTTGTAACATAGCTGAAAATTTTTAGAATGTTCTTCCTGGGAATGCCTATGTTAAGAGTTCAGATCAAATTGGAGTCTTTAGTAGATTTACACATTTCAGGAGATATATAAAAGAAACACATCTATATCTATATCTATCTATATATAGATATTTACTCTATATAAAAGAAACACACATATATATATATATTTACTCTTAACTCCAAGGACCCAAACCCACTGAGGTCAAGTACATTCTGACTCATAGTGACCCCATAAAACAGAACAGAATGGTCCCATAGCATCCAAAGAGTCAGAAACCCTGCTTCACTGAAGTGGGCTAGTGCATATTTCTCCCAAGGAGCTGCTGAAAAGTTCAAACTGCTGACCTTTCACTTAGCAGGCAAGTGTTTTAACCACTGAAACACCACTCACGTAAGAAAACATGGGCAGATACAAGGCTCAACCATTTTTTTCTGGAAGTCAAATGTCTTTTAATACATTAAGAGTAAGTGGCCTGAAAATATATGGATTGAATTGCCCATAAAATGTATATGAGTTTCAATGTTAAGGGAACCATACTTCAGAAAGCTAATTTGGCTTCTGCCAAACCCATCCAAAGAATCTGTCCAAACCCAGAGCCACTGGACTCCTGTCTCCCTAGCAGCCTCTACGTTAGCCGGTCTTCCTAGTGGTCTGGCCAAATGAAACAGGACGCTCAGCATCTTCTGCAGGGGATGGTTGCCAATATCAACCCTGCCGATATGCTCAAGGGCTTCCAGCTGGCCCTCTGAGCCAGGAGTACAATTTGAAAATGCTGGGGTCTCTTAGCATATCTGCTTTGGGTTACTTTCAGCGATAGGAAATGTGGGAGCTGCCAAGCTGAGAACAGGATCCATGCTGTAAAGTATTTGCAACATCCCCCTTCCTTCTTCTGGGGCCAGGTCTTCCCAACCCAGACAGTCTGCGAGGACAGCAAACAAGGACTATTGTCAAATGATTAGCTCTCCCTAAAAAAGTATGGCAGGTGGCAAGATTCTTGGCCTTTGAGTTCCAGCCAAAACATTTCACATTTTTCCTCCTGGGGGAGGCAGTGGGAACCTGCTGTGAGTCAGAAGTGAGGGGGTGGCAGCAGAGCAGAGCTGCTGCTTGAGCATCTTGCCTCTTACTGATGAGAATTAGTCAATTCTTGGAAAGAGGGAAGAACTCTTGTCTCTGCCTCCTACTTTCAGATTCTCCTCCCAGCCTTCAGTTAGAGAACTGGTAATCAGATGCAATTCAGTTTGTCCAATTCCAAACTTGCATGTTATTTCCATTGTTGGTTGCTGCTGAGCTGGTTTTGACGTATAGTGACCCTGCGTACGACAGATCAGAGCACTTCTCACGCTCTTCCTATCTTGGAGCTCATTGTTGCCATCCCTGTGTCAACCCATCTCATGAAAGGTCATTGTCTCTTTCGTACATACCTCTGTTGAATCTCTACTCAGCACCAGACCCAATGTTGGACACTGAGAGGAGATAAACGTTCTAGACTCAGGTTCTTCCCTCAGAGAATTTAGTGAAATGTTACTCTGTGTTTACAGAATGTTCTTGGAGATGAACCATTAAAAATGGTCCCATAGCCATATGTTTGAGGAAATTTTGAATTCCCTTTTATTCTTCATTGAGCTCAGAATATGCAGCAACTTTCTAAAGACTTTGAGAAATCTAAACGCAAGCAATTTAATTCTAACATGATTTTATCCAGCTTTTACTGACCAAATAGTCATCTTTCCCTACGTTCTTCTCCAAGAATATAGACCAGAACAGGGCATTGCTATTTCCCACAGTATATGTAGGCAATACCCAACGCAAAAGGCCAACGGTTTACTTTTGTGAGATACATGAGCGCAGTGTTGAAAGGTAAGTAGAAAATGAGGAGGTAGCACAGAGAAAAGAGGCAGGGGAAAAATCTATTGAAGTAAGAATACTGGTTTTGAAAAATGATCGAGAACTTTCCAGATTGAAAATATGAAAAACGAATTAAAAGCACTTGCAAAGGCTTAGCGTAATGGAAGACAATGAAGTACTTGGGGGAAAAGAAATCCCTCTTAGAGTGCATCTGTATGCATGCATGTAATTAAATGTATGTATGCATGTATCGATGCATGTGCGTGTTTTATCAGGTCTGGGCAACGTGAGAAGCAGAAATGAGTCTGAAAATGACAAGGAGTGCATTTTGAGGTTGAGGAGCCCTGGCGGCTTAGTGGTTCTGACTTGGGCTGCTAACTGCAAGGTCATCAGTTAGAAAGCACCAACCTCTCCAGGGGAGGAAGACGAGGCTCTCTGTGTCCACAAAGAGTTACGCTCTCGGAAACCCACAGGAACAGTTTGCTCTGACCTACAAAGTCCTTAGGACTCAGTATGAACTTGACATCGGTGATACTGGGAGGTTATTATGCACCACCCCAAATTTTGAGCTGTAAGAATATATTAAAATAGGGAAAGACCATTTTCTCCAAGATGAAGCTCCTAGTGTTTAACAAAATGTCCTTATTCGTATATTCTACGGTGAAACGCTGTGTGCTGCATTCATTCTGAGTCACATAATCCATTTTTCATGAATGTGTCTAAAGAAAGCTTCTGAAGACAAGGAGCCATCGCTCCTGGTGCTAACTTACTCACTCCTCCCTGTGAAGGAAGCTCAGTGCTGTCCGGTAGATTCTGACACATGTAGACCTTATGAGGCAAAGTCGAATGGCTCCGTTGGGTTTCTGGAGCTAAATCTTTCTGGGAGTAGACAATCTCTTCTCTATCCCTCAGATGGCGAATGGGTTTGAATTCCGTCCCTGCAGTTAGCAGCTCAACACCTCACCTACTATGCCACCTGTGATCCTCCCTGTAATATACAGGGGATGCGATGTCTTGGCAAGTGCTTGGAATTAAGGAAACCAACACTCTAAAGAGGCCAAATTGAGGGTAACCCAATATCCTATCATAGGAAAAGTGAGAAATGAGATAGAGAGAGGTTGACAATCCAACCTAATATGTGAACCAAAGTATCCAGGTAGACCTAGGCTGATGTGCTATCCCATCTTAAGGGAAACTCAGCGACTGACTCCTGTATGAGACCCAAGGTCTTCTACCAAGACTGATGGTCTCGTGTCAGGAAGATTGGCATTTGTCCCCACTTGAACACAACGTAGGCAAATGTTATGTCCTCTAAAGTACAGAGGTTGGACTATGAGTTTCAATAAATGTTTTCATTCCAATACTAGTGATTTTCCAATGTTAGCTATGGCCAACATGAAGCCCACATTTACGTTACCATTTGAATGAACTCATATTGAAAGGTATAGATTCAAAAATCACAGAGAACAAGGAGAATAAGAGAGAGCTGCCCCGTGCAACATGCCTCCTATTTTTTTGAAATTAGCTCTCAAGGAATCCTCTCGTCAATTATGTAAAATGTACTTTCACTCCCATGTTGCATATGAAGAAAGTGAGGCTCACCGTGTTGCTCCAAATTCATCAAACTCCTAAATGTGAGGAGCACAATTTAGTTGCCGATCACGTGATTGCCAAGCTCATGGTCTTTTCACGACATCACACTGTCTGTCTCCTGAAGTAAAGCGTGTGAAGCGCTCTGGAGCGGGTTGAGTGCAGTATTAAATTAAAAGGTTATGGGGTGGGTGAGGGGCCAGCCCCCACCCACTGCTACTAATACTACCCACGGGTTCAGTAAGCACATTGTACGGTTGAGATATATAAGCATTCTATTAAAGACATAAAGAGCATGAGAGATAATACAATAATACTGTCAGACATATTACATGGTAGCATTGCTCACCTCCGCCCAGCTTGGTGGTCCTCATGGGGGGGAACCCGGCCATCAGAGCAGGAGCCACCTCCCCCGCGGGAGTGGCCGCCCTTGTCCTCCACCCTCATGGGAGCAGCCCTCTTGAGAACCAGGGAGCCTCCTTATTTATTGCTAACCACGCATCATATCACTTTAGGGGGATACATGACAGCATCACGCGTCACAGAGAGAGGCAGTACAATTCATCCATGAACAGGTTTGATCATCCTGGTGTCTCATACAATAAAACAGACAATTACTATCTTGGGAGGCATGCAAGCCCCCTGATAGCAGATAACAACCTACGTCATAGGGAGGGGTTGTAACATAGGCAATACAAGCAATAAGAGGGGGATGACCTAGGGGTGAATGCGCAATAGTAAGAGGAGGGAATAGGGGGCATGTGTGGCAAGATGGGTGGACCCTGGACTCGATAAGCTTCGTCATCCTAGAGTGGTCCCGGGCTTGCCTTTGGGCACTGCTTCAAGGGAACAATGTCAGAAGGGAATGGGTCCTATTTGTTGTGGGATAAACAGTGGTATCTGCTTGATCTAGACAGTTGATACCTCTCAGTGAGAATGACTCCCAATCTTCTCTTGATGACCTCCAAGTGTACAGTCATTCTCAAGCAGCTAAGTCTGGATTTGGGTGAGACAGCTTGAGAGAAATCCTTCTGTTCCCCACAGTTGAGTAACCAAGTCCCAAGTCAGGAGGATGTTGCTAATGAAACAAAGGACAAGATGGAAAATGCTGAAGCAAAGTGTTTCATAAATTGGTTTCTCTGGACAGAAGGGTAGCATCACAGAGAGGCCACTCCGCAATTGGCTTGTGGAGACCAGTCCTTAGGGGAGAGCAGGCAGCAGATGCGATGGCGGAAGATGGGCGTACATCAGACAAACGGGAGCCCGCTTGCATGAAGCAACTACTTCTCCCCATTTCAGTACCTCTTCTGTCAATGTGTGACAGAACTACTTTGATTTTGGCATGACCAGTAAAGCCTTCTACCCCAGAAAGCTGACCCAATTGAACTCCATGTCAAGGAAGAACCATGAGAGGGAAGCCAAGTAGTTAACTTCAGAGTTGAACTGATGAAGTTCATGAGATCCCTGGAGAATGAGGTTTACCTGCAAACACCTACAAAAGCCACCTTCGTGGGAAGGAACGTGTTTTCCAGGAAATTTTATTTCAAATGTATCAAAATGAAAACATCAAAAGGTCACTTAGCAATGGGATGCCATTTAGGAACTCTGAGAGCAGCAGTTCTTGACTCTGGCTGCGGATGGCATGGCTCAGGAAGACTTCCAAAAACACCTGTCTGAGCCCGCTGGGATCAGCCAGAATCTTAGGTACTGATATGCTCTCCTTTAATAGCTCTCCTTGTGACTCCAATGTATAGTTAGACTAGAGAACCTCTGACCTAGAATCTGGACGTGGGGACCCAATAGGATCCAACTTGACATGCGGGTTCTTTCTGTTCTGCTTCAGTCCGAGAGGTCACTTTACCCATCAATTGCTTGGTTTCTTCTCTTCTGCAAGGGCAGTGGTTCTCAATTTACATCTTCATATTCCAATTTCCCAAGGAGTTTTAAAACACCAGTATTTGGGCTCCACATCTAAAGCTTTGCATTAAACTGATGTAAAAACAGTACCAACCTCACTGCTGTTGAATCAATTTTTGACTCCGAGTGACCTGAAAGGACAAGATAGAACTGTCCTAGTGGGTTCCCGAGGCTGTCATTATTAAATCAAACCCCCAAGCCACGCTCACTGCCATCTAGTCGATTCTGACTCACGTTGTTGTTCTAGGGCACTGGTGTGTGTGTGGGGTGGCTTCTGACTGACAGCAACTATATGTACAATGCAAGGCACCACAGCCTGCCTCTGTGCCATCCTCACCACCGCCCTTACATATGAGCCCATCGTTGCAGCCATGGAGCCAATCAATCTCCTGGAGAGTCTGCCTCTGTTTGGATGCCCCTCCACCTTACCAAGCACGATGTCCTTTCTCAGGGACTAGTCTCTCCTGAGAACATGTCCAAACTGTGTGCGAGACAAAGTCTCATCACCCTTGCCTCTAAGAAGCATTCTGGCTGTACTTCTTCCACGATAGATGGAATATTTTCAAGATTCTTTACTAATACCATAATAAAAATTCATTGATTTTTCTTCAATCTTCCTTATTTAATGTCCAACTTTCACCCACATATGAAGCTATTAAAAATACCATAGCTTGAAAAATATCATTTACAGATAGGAACTGGGAACACAGGGAATCCAGGACAGATGATCCCTTCTGGACCAGTGCTGAGAGTGGCGATACTGGGAGGGTGGAGGGAAGGTAGGGTAGAAAGTGGGAACTGATTACAAGGATCCACATATAACTCCCTCCCTGGGGGACAGACAACAGAAAAGTGGGTGAAGGGAGATGTCGGACAGTGTAAGATATGACAAAATAATAATAAATTATAAATTATCAAGGGTTCATGAGGGAGGGGGAGCAGGGAGGGAGGGGAAAAATGAGGAGCTGATACCAAGGGCTCAAATAGAAAGCAAATGTTTTGAGAATGATGAGGGCAACACATGTACAAATGTGCTTGACATAATGAATGGATGATTGATTGTGATAAGAGTTGGACAAGCCCCTAATAAAATGATTTAAAAAGAATACCATGACTTGGGCCTGACTCACAGCAACCCTGTGGAGGATCTCCAGGACTTTGTAGATGTTGCGGGGAGAATATAACCTCATCTTTTCCTTGCAGAGTACTTGGTAGGTTTGAGCCGATGACTTTGTGGTTAGCAGTCCAAGACCTACCTGCTAGCATTTCTGGAGTAATCAAAATGGTGAATCCAGAGTCCCCCCCTGAGTATCAGGTGCTTACACATCCCCATAGGAGATGCTGATAGGCACCCAAAGATCAGGATAGTCATTCTAGTCATTTTGTCTATGTGATCAAACCTTCGAACTAGAAGGTTGTTTTCATTAAAAATGTATTTGCTAAAAAATCAGATCGTTGTTTTCATTAGAAATGTACTTGCTTAAAAAAAAAGAAACAGTTGCTAGACTTTAGGTCATTTATAAATCATGTCTGATGTGGCAACCTAGGGTAATAAATAAGTGTGATTTGGACACTCCTAAATGAAAACCATAAAACTATATTTTAAACTATTTCTTAACTGGGATAACCACTTCAACATCGCCACTTCATTATTTACCAACTTGTATTGGAGGAGGCCTGGTGACTCCTTTTATTGACCGGTTCCCTTGCTGTGTCATATGTGCATTGCAGCTGGTCCCCCAGGGAGACAAAGGTGAAAAGATGTTTTGTTTTTGCTTAAGGAAGTCACAGTTGAATGGAGGAAGCACACATTAATGTCACCATTACAGAAATGTGGTAATTGCTGGATTGGAGTAGGAACAGGATCTATGTGACCCCCGAGGATTTATCTAGGTGGAGAAGGGAGTGGAGAAAGGCATTCTCTGCAGAAATAATAGCTACCTTAGAGGCCCAGAGATTTGACAGTTGATGAGACACTCAGGAAACAGCACATAGTCTGGGTTGATGACTCACCGAGTTCATGGGTGCACTGAGTGGAAAAATCGTTTGAGATGAAATGGTAAAGGGTAAAGGCCCTTGAAAGATACACGAAGCAGAGGAATGCTCTATAACCATCAAGTTCTATAATGAGAAATAACATTTGCTAGTCGCTAAGAAAAAATAATGACGTGAAAATAAAACAGAGAGCACTATTAGGAGAAGAAACAGCAGAGTCAAAAGAAGGTTCTGGAAACAAGCTGGGTGAATGAGGACCGGAACGGAGGAGCTGGCCACAGGAATAAAGAGGGCTGCACCAGTGAGGGGGCATGCCAACTCCCACAGCCTCCAAGGAACATGGCAGTGAGAAAAGAACGGAAATGTTGGCACTCAGGTAATTCCAGACGCACACAGATGCACCGATGTGCCCATGTCCAGGCACACATTGAAAGCAGGTCGTGTGTCAAATGCCAGGCCTTGCCTCTGGAGGCAGAAACAGACTGGTGCGTGGATGCACTTTGCTTACAATTGAGAGGAGGATCCAGCTAAGAAAAAAGGATTCACCCAGCATAATAAGGGTTATGGTAAAGACCCATTGTGGGGGGAAGGCAGCTGGCCTAGACTTACAGGAACAGAAAAAGCCTCAGAGTAAAGGAACTGTACCTGCAGAGCAGAAAATGGGTTGGAGTCAAAGGGCAGAGGGAGACAGAGGCAGGGTTCCAAGCAGAGGAATCGGAGATGCTAAGATGAAAAGTGAGAGATAGAGTGAACGTGAATGTACCCGGTTCCGTGGGGCGACCTAGCTGGGGTGAGCACAGAGGCCTAGAGAGCTGTGGGGGGAGAGAGGAACCTTGAGAGGGGGTGGGGTCCATCACCACCCAGGAGCTAACAGGGGAAGCTGAGAATACAAAAGGCACCACAACCCTCTGCTCCCATGTAAGCTAATATCACCAGACTTGAATAGACCATGATATCTGCCAGCAAAGAAAAGGGGGAGTGAGTCTTAAAGGGGGTATTTTAATGGTAAGGGAATCGTGTCCTCATTGGTAAAAATAATCATGGAACAAACAGGACCCATCAATCGGACACAAATGTGAACAGGGCATCAAGTGTGTAAACCTAGAGCAGATCTGCAGGGAAGGCTCCAATTTGCTATGAATAGTCAGCGTCTTCAGGCTCACACTCAAGCTCCTGGAAGACACACTCCCTAGGACACCAGGCAGTAGTCAAGAAATCCAATGGCATAGTGAACTGGGCAAATCTGTTGCAAAAGACATCTTTAAAGTGTTAAAAATGCAAAGAGGTCATTTTGCTTAGTAAGGTGCCCCTGAATTAAACCCTGATATTTTGGTCACCTCAAGTGCATGCAAGAGTTGAACAATGCAAAAGAATGACCAAGAACGAATTGACCCCTTTGAATTATAGCGGTGGTGAAGAACCCTGCACAGCTCTGGGCTGCCAGAAAGGCTAGCAAATGTCTGGAATGGAGTACAGCTATCAGATTTCTTAGATGTGAAGATGGCGAGAGCTCATAGACTTTGGGCGTGTTATCAGAAGGAATGAGGCTCCAGAGGACACCAGGCTTCGTAAAGAAGAGTGTTAGCCCCAAAGAGGAAGACGCCCACTGAGGTGGCGTGTCACAATGGCTGCACGGTGTACTCAGACAGGAAGGATGGACTATAAATGTGCACAGGACTGGGCAGTGTCTGTTCTGTTCTCAGAGAGTCATTATCAAAAGAACTTCATAAAAACTAGTTATTAGTCACTTATACAATGTGACAAACACTGTACATTATTAATACCACACTCAATCCTTATAGCAATAAGTTCCAATTTCATCCTATTTAGCAGATAAGAAAACTACATCATGAAGAAGTATTTCATCCCAGATAACAGGATTAAATGATGAAGATAATATTCTAAAGGGGAATTTTTGTATTACATAACCTGTCCATAAGAGTTTCTAAACATTACATAAGCAAAAAAAAAAAGAAAAATCATTATATAAGCTATTTTTTTCCAAATGCTTTTTATCTGTCCTTTCTATTTCTTTTTAAAAATTTTAAGTTTATTGACACATAGTTCATGTACTATATAATTAAGTGGTTGAACTATATTAAATAGAGTTGTGTAATCTTCCCCACAATCGATTTTAGGAAATTTTTTTCATTTTTGTCATTATTATTTTAGCTCCTCATTTTTTTCCCAACCTGCCTTGCCATAATCCCAAGAAACTATTAATCTAGTTACTGTCTCTATAGATTTATCCATCCTGGATTTCCTATAAAGAAAATCAAACAAATAGATATAGAGATAGATAGAGATATCAAAATAAAACACAGTAAAACCTCAATCCACCAAAAAAGCAGAACTTAATAAAACTAGAATAAATTTAAAATGGGTAGAAAGGGAAAACAAATGATAATATGTTCAATTTCGACTGTGTCGGCATCAATTCGCTTTCTGATACACTCTGAGAGCAAAGCTGTCCACAGCCCTTGATCAAAGACGTGCTTCTCAACCTGGGGGTCAAACAAGCCTTTCACAGGGGTCACCCATTCATAACAGTGGCACAATTACAGTGATGACGTAGCAACAAAAATAATTTTCTGGTTGGGGGGGTCATCACAACATGAGGAACTGTATTAAAGGGTTGCGGCATTAAGAAAGTTGAGAACCACTGGTCTAAGGGAATACAATAAATAGAGTTTTCATCAATGTGGGGATTGTGTAAATGGATCTGGGTGGGGCTTTCATTGTCATTCATAGCCCTTTGAAAAGTGGGTGCTAAGAGTTTAAGGTCATATTATTTCCTCCTCTGAACATGGATTTTTTTAATTAGGATTTCTTGGATTACACAGGCTGACATGCATGCTTTTCCCAGGTAGATTTATTTGACCACCGCAGTTAGATGAGTGCTTGTTTTAAGACAAACTTTTTTATTTTTAATTTTAATAACTAATTTTATTGGGGACTCTTACAGTTCTTATAACAACTCATACATCAATTGTATCAAGCATTTTTGTACATATGTTGCCATCATCATTTCCAAAATATTTTCGTTCTACTTGAGCCCATGATAGCAACTTCTCTATTTTCCCTTCCCTCCCCCACCCTCCCACTCTCATGAACCCTTGATAATTTATGAATTATTTTTATTTTCATGTTATATACCATCTGCTGTCTCCTTTCACTCAGGTTTCAAATGTTTGTCCCCCCTCAAGGGTGGGGGGTGTTGTATGTTGATCATTGCAATTGCTTCCCCTTTTATCTCTTTCTCTCCCCACCTGCGCCCTACCCTCATGGTATCATTAGTCTCATTATTGGTCCTGAGGGTTTCATCTGTCCTGGATTCCATGTGTTGAGAGCTCTTATCTCTACCAGTGTCCATGCTCTGGTCTAATCAGATTTGT
>NW_022103906.1:94816395-94888880 GCF_000313985.2 Echinops telfairi | reverse complement strand
ACAAATGCGCTTTACACAATTGATGTGTGTATGGATTGGGATAACAGTTGTATGAGCCCCTAATAAAATGTTAAAAAAGAAAAAAAAAGAAAATTAAAAAAAAAAAGAAAAGGTTGTTCGTTTTGGGTCTTCCAATGTCTGATACCTGATCCCATCAGCACCTTGGGATCACACGGGGTTGGTGGGCTTCTTCCATGTGGGCTTTGGTGCTTCCCTGGTAGATGGCTGCTTATTTAGTTTCAAGCTTTTAGGATCCTAGAGGCTATATCTTGTAATATCCGGGCCATAAGCTTTCTTCACCACATTCGCTTATGCACCTATTTTGTCTTTAGCAATCGTGCCGGAAAGGTGAGCATCACAGAATGCCAGGTATTAGAACAAAGTGATCTTGCATTGAGGGAGGACTTGAGTAGAGGCCCAATGAAAGACAAGTTTTTAAGATGCCCTATCATTATTCTTTCTGATAGCCGAGCACCATCTGATTGCTTCACCACCCTTTGCTACAGCAGTTCTACCTTCAGTGATCTCTTCATGAGGGTAAATGTTGAGCAGGACCACATCATGTTCTTAGGTTAAGGTTTACGGGTCAATGCAAACTCAATATGTATTCATATAGCTAAGGTACATATAGATCCCTGTTCTACTCTAGTGGCACCATTATCAGCATTTTGAGAGATATTAGAAAAAAATTCCATCAGGCCTTTGTCAATTCTAATAATACTATTATTAAACTAGCTAATAATATAGACTTTAGAATAGGATTGAGATAAGAGGGATGTTCATATATAGGAAAGCTTTTTAGACTAAAATACATGGGGTTTTCACTTAAAAAACAAGGCATTTAATCCTGTTCAAAAAAAATGAGGGTTAAATAGGAGCCCAAACTTCAATAACACTCATTCTCAATGGCTTATTTGCATCTGCAGAAATAAGATATGCTTCACAAATGTAAGAAAATATGAAGGTGGAAAATACATGGTGGTTTCAGATAGCTTATTATTGGGCAACCTCAAATGCCAGAGGTTTGAACCAAAGGCCAATGCTTTCCAAATCTGTGACCTTGGGGTAGCAGTTCAGCCTTTAGCCCAAAGGATTATATCAAAAGAATAAGTAGAATATTCCCTCAAAAACTTCCAACCATATGGCTTCACAGGGGAATTCTACCAAGTATTCAGAGAAGAGTGTTCAGGGAAGAGTGTTCAGGGAAGAGTGTTCAGGGAAGAGTGTTCAGGGAAGAGTGGCCACCAACTCCATGCAGCCTATTCTCGGATATATAAAGAACATCAAACTCAAGTTCATTTTATGAAGACAACATGACCCTGACACCAAAGCCAGGCAGAGAAACTACGAGAATAGAAAACTATAGACCAATGTCCCTCATGAGCATAGACGCAAACACCATCCACAAATTCTTGGCCCACAGAATCCAAAAATGTATCAAAAAAATAATACAGCATGACCGAGTAGATTTATGCCAGGTATGAAAGGATGGTCAACATTAGAAAAACAGCCAATGTAATCCACCATATAAACAAGATAAAAAATAAGAACCGCATGACCCTATCATGTCGATGCAGAACAGGCATTAGACCGTAATATCTAACACCCATTCCTCATAATAATTTTGAAAAGAATAGGGATTTATGGGAAATTCCTCAGAATAATAATGGTCATTGTGTTAGTCTGGGTAGACCAGAGAAAGAAATCCATAGACACTCATATGTGTATAAGAGAGATTTTTATATAAAGGGTAATTATTAATTAAGAAAGCATCCCAACCCAGTCCAGTCCAAGCCCATAAGTCTGATATTAGCCCATATGTCCAATACCAATCTATAAAGTCCTCTTCAGACTCATGAAACACATGCAATGATGCCGAGTGTGGGACGATCACAGGCCAGTGGGGAGAAGGTCTTTGGATCCAGTGGCGTTGTAAGTGTCTCAGTGCTGGTAGGGGTCTCCACATGGCTTCTCCAGTTTCCAGGGCACAGGGTCTATCAATGCAGTGCCATGTGTCTTGTCAGTAGAGCACCTCTCAGGGAGTGAGTGTAGTCAGTAGAGAGTCTCCAAGGGAGTGAGGGGAGAGAGAGAGAGAGAGAGAGAGAGAGAGAGAGAGAGAGAGAGAGAGAGAGAGAGAGAGCTTGTCTCCTGCCTCCGAGGAGGAAATACAGGAATTCCCAGAATTCTCAGGAGAATGCCATGCCCACACAGAGGCCTCATTGGCTATGATCCGATTGACAGACTAGACTCCACCCCTTCACTCTTAATTTTATCAAGTTTCAAATTGACACCAGATTATGTAACCACCACAGTCATATACGAAAAACCAATAGCCAGCATCTCACTCAAAGGGGAAAAAATTGGAATAATTGCCTCTGCAAATGAGAACCAGAAAAAGATGCCCCTTATCATCCCTTTTATTCCACAGTGTGCTGGGAGTCTTACACAGAACCACTAGACAACACAAACAAACCAAGGGAACACAGTTGGACCCAGAAGTAAGCTCTCCTTGTTCAAAGATGGTATGACTTCACATGTAGAAAACCCCCAAGGCTGAGCAAGAGACGCGTCAAGTGTCAGGACACAAGATAAACTAACAGAAATCAAACAAGTCCTGTACAACTAAGAGAGCTCTGAAAAGGACACAGGAAACGATACCATTTACAACAGCCACACAAAATATGAAATATCGAGGAATAAATCCAACCACTTGTATGAGGAAAGCCACAAGTCACTGTTATGAGAAACCAAAAGAGACCTACACAAATGGAAGAATATCCCATGTTCCTGAATTAATGGGAGTTGTCGTTAGGGGCCATCCAGTCGCGTCTGACTCATGGTATCCCAATCCACAAGAGAACAATGCACCAGAGAACCTAGCAAAATGGTTTGTCGAATTTCTCCCTGTGATCATCAATGGCCCAGGGCATCTTTTATTTTGTCTGAAGAAAATACATCTATATGCGTCTCATCCTGTGTTTCCATCACTTGAACCTTTCTCATGCACAAGGAAGTCCTGGTGACAGAGTGGGTTATGAGTTTGGCTGCAAACCGCTAAGTCAACACTTAAAACCACCAACCACTCTGAGCTGGGCGAGAACAACGGGGCTTTCTATGCCCGCAGCAATTTGCAACCTCAGAAACCCACAGAGGCCATTCTATTCTGCCTGTAACACTGCGATGACTCAGAACCAACTCGATGGAATTGAGTTTGATCCTTCTCTGGATAATTCAGTGCTCTTAGATTTAGCACCTTGTCAAAAATGGCAATTTTGACATCCTTGAGGGAAGCAAATAGTGTTCCTTTTCAATATTCTTCTACTTGGGGGAAATCTAAAGGGGCAAGATCAGGCTGGCAGAGTGGATGGGTAATGTTTCCTGGAGAAATGCTTGTAGGGCAGCCTTAGCTATCCTTGAGGAATAAGTAGGTGCATTACTATGATGGGTAATATATGTAAGGATATATAGATAAACAAAATTTTCCTACCATGGTTTATCAACAAATGCAGCTTTCAATTTTCTTAAAACTTCATTATAAGCCTCTGTGATCATCTTTTGAGAAAATCTACCCAAGTTAATACCATTGAAATCCACAAAACCCTCTCCATAACCTTCTGAGCTGAACTCTCTTCCTTGAAATTAACTGACTGTGGTAGTTATATAATTGTTTGTCAATTTGAGAGGATTAATAGTGAAAGGGTTGATTCTAGCCTGTCAATAAGGTGATAACCAATGAGGCCTCTGTGTAGGCATGGCCTTCTCCTGAGGGTTCTGGGAACTCCTATATTCCTCCTTGGAGGCGGGAGACACTCTCTCTCGCAGCTCACTCCCTGCGAGACATTTCCAACAAGAAGCTACATGAAGTTACCCTGATGCAGCCAGCACCCTGGGAGCTGGAGAAGCCACATGGAGACCCCTGCCAGCTCTGAGATGCTTACAATGCCACTGGATCCACGAGACTTCCCAACCACTGGCCTGTGATCTCCATGCATTCAGAGTCATTGCATGTGTTTCATGAGTCTGAAGAGCATTTTATAGACTGGTATCAGACATATGGGCTAATATCAGCCTTATGGACTTGATCTGGCCTCGGCTGGCTGAAGGCCCTCTAACAAGACTAAGAAAAATGCATTGCTTAGATAAGTTGTCTACAGCCATCTACTTGTCGCAGAGACATGCAAATCACAAACACGTTTTGTTTGGACTAAACCCTGTACAGGCACGAACCGAAGCCTTAGCAATAATATATATTTCTAACTTAACTCATGTAGGCCCTGATATCTGTTACCCTATTGTGATTCCTTTTCATGAGGCCCCAGCTTTCTGCTTGCTGGAAGGACCCGCAAAGTGCATAGAAAGTCAGAAGGTGAAAGGTCTCTAGAGAGCACCCATTTTAACCTGGCAATTGACAAAAGTGACGAGGAAGCCCTGCAGGAAGGGTATATTCTAAGGGCAATGTAACAATGTAAGTCTGCTACCCAGGTCTCCTGTTTCATAGTCGGGTCTCTTTTTAACATGTAGTGTGCATTTCTTTACTCTGATTTTTATAATACTCTAGGTTTAAAACGTTTTGGCAATTCTTTTACTTAGATACCCTGCTATGTGATCTTCTATAATGATTAAGTACTTAGAGGCATATGGAGGGAAATCTCTGTTCCCAGAATGCACTGCATGCTTCGCAAGTAAACCGATTCATCTTATTCCTTCAGGATTTATCATTAATTCTCTCATCTCAAGTTTTATTATCTCCCTTTCCAAGGGCACAAATGAACTGAAGCATTGAATTGCTTCATCATTCTCGGTGCTAAAAGTCTAATTTCAGAAGTTTCCCTGGCAAGTATTCTCCCTTCACTTCTGGCAGCGAGCGCTGGAGGCAAGCTTCAGGGCATGCCCATCACTTTATCACCCATCCCCTCCTCCTCCATCTCCTATTCTGATTCAGAGTGTCGTTCAACTAACCCATCGAAGACTCCATGCTAGATGCTTTAATGATCAGATCCTTTAATGCTGCCCATAATCCTATTTTCCAAATGAGGAAAATGAGGCTTGGGAAGGAAAGGTCACCGGTCTATGTGAATGAATACCTGGGTCACAACGTGAACGTGGTCTCCAGCGCCCTGTGTTTTCCTGCACATCAGGCTGCTTTGTCTGTGATATTTGATGTGGAGGTGTGCTTGCTGGTTAAAATTGGGTGACCTGATTCTTTCAGCCCATCGTTCTGGCTAGTGCCTTATGTGGTGGCCCACTGCATGCCAACGTCATGCAGCTAGCATGTTTCACACCACGTATTGTGGATAATCCAACCACCAACCATGTGATAATTCGCTTCAAAGAAGGAGGGTGGAATATGATTAGTGAAATAGGTCCATTCCCAAATCAAGGTAGCCAATCCAAGCTTAGAGAAATTGTCTTCAACTGCCCCATGACTTTGTTGAGGGAGGCTCAGGGACACTTAACCTTGTCTGGAACTGTGGCTGCAGAGTTCTGATGACTCAACTTGTCAAGCCAGGAGAAGGTCTGTGAAGTCCTGGGCCGCCTGTGGTGGGTGGGGTGAGATCTGTGGGGAGGGGGAAGCTCCAGGGTGAGTGAGGTGGCCCCCGAATGATGATATGTGAATTCCATATGACTCAGACTTCTGTGCAGGTAATGAACCCCAATGAGACATGAGTTTATTTAAGACAACATGCGGAAAGAATTAATCATTGATGTGGCTATTTTGGGAGATGAAAGAGCATCTGAAAAGGAAGAACATGTGAAAAGTATGCAAGCTGAGTGAGTGTGAGAGAAAATGAAGATTCCCCTTACAAATCAAGCAGTAAAAACCAAACGTGTCCTGATCTTTCAAGTTTCGGGACTGGAACCTCGAGGCGTTGGGCACAGATGTTGGCAGCCCTCTGCTCTTTACATATACAGATTGTGGTTGCCGGATTGAGGGGTTTTTGAGAGGGATTTGCTCCTTTATTTATTTATTGTTGCTAGGAGAAACCAGGTCACAAATGCAATCTCTTGGGGTTGGAAATAAAGCTTCCTACAGCAGCCTGTGAACATGCCAGTGCTTTCATTTCTCTTACAGACGCTTCTCTTAGATGTCTGCCATTACCGCATAGCACACTGAGAGCAGTGTGCTTCCCCCTCCCCTCTTTTTCATCACTTTCAGGAGATTCCATGTGGAACAGTGATCAGTGAGGGTGCAGGAGTAAACAGGCCACATATGGCATCCCTGTGCTTGATGCAGATGTGTTAGACGTGGGGCTGACATATGTTCTCACAGCTTCAGGGAAGTCTCCAGGGACAGGAAGATGAGGTAAGTCAGGGAGGAGAGAAGGAGATCTGAGGCTCAGGACAATCTGACTCTCGCTTTCTTGGCTCTCTTCTGCCTTGTCACAGAAGCCACCTGTTGGTTTTGCTTCCGTACATTTAGGTCCAGCTTTGTAATTCAGGTGGAATAGATGATCTCCAACACTTGGCTTTTTCTTGTTGTTCATCACCCAGGATCTCTGATTCTAACCTGTGCCTGATCATTCTGGTTTTTTATATCACTGACTGTTCATTCAATCAACACAGAATGATGAGCGCCTAGCTAGTTTCTGTTAAGCCCATTGACTCATGGGTGCTCGGTGTGCATCAGAGCAGAACTGGGCTCCATTGAGTTTTCAGTGACTGAATTTTCAGAAGCAGAAGGTTCCAAGGTTCTAAGAAACCACTGAGAAAATTGAACTTTCCAACTGTGGTTAGCAGCCAAACACATTAGGGGTTTGCATCACCCATTGTGTGCTATGTAATCCTTACTAGGTTTTCATTCTTCCTTCTATGCGACTCTTTCCAACATTACCTCCACCTGTCCCCTGCTACCATCCTCTTGATGCTCCAGCCATGGGAACACTTCTTGTTCAGCATCTGGCTTTTCTTCTTATTTAAGTCACCTGGGAGAACCTCTGTTCTGTCATATTATCTGTGAGCTTTTTAATCTGGCTGACCTTCCATAGGCATACTCTCACCTCCCCATGCCTACCCCCACCCCCACCAGATGTCTTCAGGGGAACATTCATCCTGCAACCAATGTTACCGATGACACAGTTGCTCCACTCATGCCCTCCCTTAGCCTAGGCAACTCCTAACACAGGATTCAAAGTCATTGGTTTTCCCCTTTAGATATTTATTAAATCATCCTACAACTGAATATGGCCCATAGATATGATACTGAGCTTTTCAGTCATAGCTGATGTTTTCATGGCTTTTATTTCTTCTCATGATAGACTTCAAACGACTGATTAGCTAGATAAGAGTATTTGGAGGAAAAGAGAAAGGTGTTACCGAACTGGAACAGAGAGAGCAGATGTTGCAAATGTATTCTGGGAAATCAGGGAAGGTTGAGACCTAGAGAATGGACAGGAGAAAGGTGTTAGGAAACCCTGTCAGCACCCTCTCACTGGAAAAAGCAGGCAGGTTCTGTTCAATGCACAGGTTGAACTTGGGAAGTCTTTAGGAAGGCTCGTCTTCTCCTAGGGTGATCCTTGTATGACTACGCACATTCACTTAGCATTCTTGTCTAAAAGACAGATAACTAGGACTCACTGCCAACCATGGAGCCGGAGTCTTTGGATTTATAACTCTCCTGGCTTGACAGGGCTGGAGTTTTCATGCTTATCTGAGAACATCTCTTTTCCAGTGTGGCTTTGCAGTACTCCCTAAGAAAAGGTGAGGTCTCATTCTCTACTCTTTCAATCTGGACTGCTCTTGTGACTCACTTTGGGTGAGAGAATGAGGTAGAAGTGTTCTTACATCATATCAAAGCCTAGCAATTAGGAGATGTTTAGTGCTTCTGCCATCTCTCTTGGAACAATGCTACCATCCTATAAATAAGAGCAGGCTAACCTGCTTGAGAGAAATTGGTCACATGGAGGAGAGCCTACTTGTCTCTCATGAGGGCCTAGTCATCTTACATGGGGCCATTACAGAGCAGCCTACATCAAGACAACTTCTAAACATACAAACACATCCAGCTAACAGAAGAGCTGCCTACCTGACCGAGGGATAAAAGATGTGTGAATAAATTCGCCAGAGACAAGTGGCTTACAGCAACAATTATTTTGATGACTAGCAAATGATTCTGGGTTAAGGCATAGCGTTTGGGGATGGTTTACTATGCAACACCAGAAAACTGACATAGGAGCCAAGAATTTGGACAAGGATTTTGAGAACTAGGTAAGCAGAGGCCATATCTAGGAGAACACTATAGGGCATGAAGAGAATTTGGGAAGCTAATGAAAGTGTTTGAGTATGGCATACAATCAGGTTGGTGATTTATAAAGTTCACATGGCTGGGCTATGAAACATGCAAGGCAGTGGAAGGCCTATAGAATGAATAGAGGTTGACTGAATTCAACTCGTGTACATTTACTTTACTTCTTATAGTTTATATATAATATATATAGTATACATATATTTCCAACTGTACAGTAGTTGAGATTAAAGAAAGTGCTAACTATGGGGTTACCAGGGAGAATATCTACAGATTTTCCTCTAGTCTGCTGGGAGACAGGTGTTACGCATTTTGAGGAGCGCCGTGATGAAGGTACCCTCAGATACACAGGATAGCACTTAGCCTCATCTGAGAAATAATGGAAGATTCCGTCAGCCAGTGGGAGCTGAGGATGTCACGAAGATGGGTGGAAATGGTTTCCCAGAAAGAAGAAAGGGCCTGCTCAGTGAAACTCGGTACGGCTGAAGTGTCAAGTGTAAGGCAGGAGGCAGAGAGAAATACAGGGAGCGAGATAAGCCGAGGCTCAGTTGCAGTAAGTTCTGTTTGCACACGTTGTAGTTAGAACCTCCTACGCTGGCCGAAAGCCAACAGTAAGAGCCGAGTAAGAGGTTCCTGACGCCTGGAGGAGAGAAGCGGAGCAGTTGAGGATCGAGCCCTGCTCTGGGGGATTGTAGTAAGAGGTCCTGGTAGCCCTCGTCTTGGCAAAGCAGCAGCAGAGCTGCCCGCAGTCTAGGAGGCTGGGAGAGAGGATGGTGAATCACCAGCTGTTAGGCAGCTTCCTTGGATGCTGGGCTTTGACCATCGGCTCCCAGAGTAGCCACCGTCTTTCTTCTACAAGCCAGCAGTCAGTGCAGATAAGAAGAGAACACTGTGTGTGGCAGCAGCCCCTCCTCTCCGAGCTGCTTGGCATCCTGTGCTGCCAGTGTGCAGTTGCCTGTCTAGACAGAGCACAGATTGGACCTGCGAGGTACTGAGCACTGTGATCCATCCCCACTCACTGTTGCCAACTGGAAGGCAGGCATCCACGGGAGGCAAACCCCAGGCTGGAGAGATCGGGAGGCTCCAGTTTCCATTAGAATTCATGGACTACACACCGTGGATGGTCTCTTCGCATGGTCCACAGGGGCTTCAATACCTTAATGGGAAAAAGGGAAGTGAAGGATCGTGGATTTTTCCCCATAAGCTTTTTTGAAGGCCCTTTGCGTTGTCACTTCTTCAAGGCGACGGTGAACCTGGGCATGCTCAGAGCAACCTCCTCCTGTCTCTGCTAACAATTCCCCAGGCCCCAGAACCAGCGCCATTTGATCCCCAGAGGCACAGGTTCTGGGAAAGCCTCAGAGCTCCACAATGAATAGCAATCATTTTGAATGCTTAAATGTCTACATGTGCCAAATAGTATCGTATTCTCATTATTTTAATAACTTCACAGCAGCCCGTGAAAGAGATTCTTAGCCCCGTTTCAACAGCCTGTTTAGAAAAGAAAAGCTTTCAGAAGGAAGGTGACTTGTCCGGGATTACACAGCTAGAGATGCACTGGAGCCAGTATGGGAACCCAGGGGGCTTAAACTCCAAACTTCATGTTCCAACCAGGGAACTGTGTCACCCCAGCTGTCTGCTCTCCTTGGTTTAGATAAAGACAAAATGACCAGAGAGAAAAGGGGATTTACTCAGACGTGTGGCCGAGCTATTTAAAATGTAACACTGGACTCCATGTCCTTCTGATTTGGGACACTTCCATGCTTTCTCTGGTACAGTGTCTGAGCTGCCGCTCCAGGTCCGCTACCTTGGGCCTGCGGGGCCTGATGTTTGTGGAAAGCCCAGCCATCTGTGAACAGCCAGGGCTAACTGCTCTCTGTAGAGACAGCCTCAACTTCCAAGGACAGCCGTTGGCAATCAGGTAAGCGCCGACCGAGAGCTGAGATGAGGCAGGAAGTACACACAGAAGCCTGGGACTCCACATCAGATGTTCACACCAGCAGAGGGACGCTGATGGAATTTAGGATCCCAGTGCTTATTGTGATCCTTTGATCCATGCCTTTTTCTTCCTTAGAGATCTGGGTGCTTCTTGGGCTGCTAACGAGAACAGCAGTCCTTGGAAAGCACCGCCCATTCCTCAGCAAAAAGAGGACGCTTTCGCTCTCATGCAGATTTACAACCTCAGAAACCAAAAGGGACAGTTCTATTCTGTGTCAGGGCGTCTCTACCAGTCCTAATCCACTCAACGACAGCGGCGTCCAGCCTTTGCCTTCCTTAATTCTCCCCGGCTTGAATGCTACAGTTATCACTTGGCCAGGGACATCAGAGAACGAAAAGTGTGGAAGAAAGTTCTGCCTGCCTCACGGAACACCTACACAGCCCACAAGTTCTTGAATTGATAATAAAGTGAATTTTCTCCCCTTCCACTCCCCCCTCCTCACCCAGCATGTCAGAATAAATGCAGGAAAGAAGTCAGTCACAAATTCTACCTAGATCATGAAAGTTGCTTTCCATTTCCAATAACACTTGACCCCGCACTTTCCCCTAGAACTACTCAACTTACTTTAATTAACCCCAATTCTGTCACCTTCATCTCACCTACATCATTATGGTTTTCTGGAAGGAGACTTATGCCCTGCAGCAGGCACCTCTCCTGACTTCTCTGGTCTGCGGACCAGAGACTCATTTGCCGAGGTTAGTAGAGTTGAGGCAGGACCAGCTACATGACTGTGGAGTCCACTGACATATCCAGTTGCGAGGCTCTTCTAGAGAGTGAATAGGGATTTCAAGAGAGCAGCAGTAGGTCCTTAAACGCAGAGCTGGGACTATCTGGAGGTGCACAGCCTGGAAGTCAGTTCGGAGTAGGATGGGAGGGACGTCGCCGAGACCGGAAGAGAGGGAAGCTGAAGTTGAAGTTTCTTCAGTGCAGTAAGAGCCCCTCCAGCTAGGAAGTAGGTGATGTCCCAGCCATGTCACAACCATGGGATCTGTAGTGCACACACAAGGATGGGGCATGTCTGATGTTCAGGAAGAGGAAGTTTCTGTATCTCAGAGAGAATCGACTTCAAATCCCCTAGTTGCCAGAGCAGAAAACGTAAAGGTCAGAGAAGAAAAACGGCCTGTCCATGCTTCCCAGCAATTTAATTCATGGTGGAACTGCGAGAGGGACCCTCATCTCGGTTTCCCCAAACCAGGCTTTGCCGCATCACTCCAGTGGCCCCAATGGTTCTTGCTTAGAGAATGAGGCAGAAGGTCAAGAGACCGTATCAACAATCTCTAAGATCAGGCTCTCCTTCCGGCCCAGTGGCTGGGTCCCATGATTAAATAATACTGCGGTGAACGCTATCCGTGATCACAGGATGCTTAGGGTGGGTGAGTAGCTTTCTCAAGTGACATCTCACATGGTTCAGGATGAAATGGCATTCTCTGCACACAATCCCTCTGCGGACACCAGAGGGCCGCTTTTCTTACTGACAAATGATGTACCTGCTAATATTATGATTCCCCAGCAACGCTGCGGATAAAGGGAAGGTGCGCTGGCTACCTGCATGCCGACCTAGCCCTGACGGCAGACTCTGCTCCGTGTATAAATAACAGTTGTCTCCTGAAAATGCCCGTAGGTCTTCACTTTGGGAAATTATAGACCGCTCTACTACTTCTCATCACTGTGACATTAGGGAAAAGGCAAAACAAATGCGACTTTGCTTTATTTTCAGAGACACATTGGCTCAGAATGACTTTACCCGCCCACAGTCACATTCTGATGAAACTGGTGTCGTCTGGTCTCTTATATTTTAGTTACTCAGATCACAACCAAATACATCGACAAGAATGGAATATAAAGTCTGCTTTGACATTCACTCCTAGAAGCAGAAGGCTAAAGAAAACCTGTCGCCGTGACCTAACCCTGTCCTTGTCCTGAAGCAGCCCTGCCCAGCCTTTTGCAAACATGTGACGGATTCATGATCTGGTCTTAAATTTTGTGTTGATTGTTTTATCAAATTATGCTTCTAATTGCAAAGTTTGTGGGATATAAGTCCTCTGTGGACAAATTTTTGCACAGTTTAATAGTAGAATTCCTACTTTTTCACTTATTGTTGTCAAATTACCATTGCAAACCTTAGCTTCTCTCCTTGAGATGCAATTCCTTTTGGGGATGTGTTGCAGGACAGAACTTTCCTGATCACACATAACAAACACAGGGTTGACTAATTCCATTAACATTAAAAAAGCAGCTCATGTGTGGTCCTAAAAGATTTCAAGGTTTTGCTTCATGAAACCTAAAACACGTATTTCTCTCAAAAAGGCCTTACCTATAAAACTCCCCAAAGGAGAACTGATGTCCTTAATATTCAGATGCTTGAATTCATTTGGATCAAGCCTTAGGGTGGTTTCAGTAATATGTCCATGGTTTTTCCCTGGCTGGTTATCAGGCTGTCAAAAAGTCACCTATTGTTCCTGCTGCGTAGCATTTAATTAATTCTAATTCACAGCAACTCTAATGACAGAGTTAAAGGACATCCTGGGTGTCCCAGCCTGTAATCTTTATAAGCTTCGTAGGAAGATACAGCTTTGTACTCTGGTAAAGAGCTACAGTCTTAGAAGTCCACTGGGGCAGTTCTACTTTGTCCAAAGACTTGCTGTGATTTGGAATAGGATCAATGGTTGTGAATTTGGTTTGGTTTGGAAAACTTTACAGAAGAAGATTGCTGCTAACCTTTCTGTTTGCAGCCAACCACTTAGGTATCGCACCGGCAGGACTCTCTACAGGGTCCCCTGAAAACTCTGCTTCTTCACTTCTATAAGATGAGAATCACAGCACCTACTTATGGTTTTCATCCATTTCTTAAAAAATCAAATATGTTGAAGCATCTAGTTTATCACAAGGGTATGGTAATATTAGATACATTTAGATACATAGATACATTTATACATAATATTAGATACAGTTTAATTTATCCACTGACTGGTGGATAAATGACAGTAAGGCTGGATTATTCTTCTCCAAAGTGAGGTATGCAACAAAGAGGCTGATTTCATGTGAGTAGCACTTCTTTGCCCTTCAAGTATGAGTGTGGGCAAGAAGAAATCAAATCAGTAAGCATTGGTTGACCTAACTTGATGGTTCTACCAATTAATCTATGGCTCTGGATGCTAGGTTTCTTCCTGAGGATCTGGGTAGGATCACTGAGGCTGAACTGTATTTTAGCAGACACGCCTTTACATCGTTTCCTCTATCTCATTCATTGCTCCAAGAAGTCCCACTCGGAATCCCTGTCAATGGTTTGGTTTTCAGCTTGGATTCGCCTGTAGAGAGTGGGGGAAGCGATGGCTCCTCAACCCCATCCTGACCGTATGCATCTCACACTCAACCGTAAGTAGGCGGCTCGATGCACTCTGAATCCTGGGATTATCACAGAGCCATCGGCGCTCCACGTTTGAAGACTGCGTCGAGAGGAAATGCGTGTGCGAGAAAGGGACTGAAGTGCTTCTTTAGAATTGTTCTTAAACTTGTACAGGCTGGGTAAACCCATGAAGTGAACAATAAGGACATTTGTCTAAACAACAGAACAGTATGTAACAAATGTATTACTCACGTTACGTATGCACAGGACATTTGGGAGAACCTGGAGGGATGCGTATACATTGAATTTGTTGGAATGAGCCACTGCTCAATTTATAAAAGCAACAACAATAACAACAAAAATTAGCCAGACCATCTGTGGTTACTAACGTCTCCGTGTCTGTCTGAGACTGTGTCTTCTCTCACACCAACTCTGCATACCTTCTCTTACCATAACGGCGACTGCCACCCTGCTTGATTCAAACCACCTGGACCTATGTCAGACTTCACAAGTCACAGTCCGTAGACCTCCAGACAGCCACCCTGGCTCCAGGCTTCAACAACTCGTAATGAGCCCAGGGGCCTCCAGAGCCATTGTGTTTTGATTGAGGGCTACAAATCTGGGGTTTCCCACAAACTCTCTGAGTCTTGGTGGCCGTGTCAGGTATGTGATGGGCTGCTAGCAACAATGCGAGCACTTCAAACCCACCCACTGTTCAACGGGGGGAAGACTAGACTGGTGGTTCTAATCTCTGGGGGTCGAACGACCCTTTCACAGGGGTGGCCCGATTCATAACAGTAGCAAAATTACAGTGATGAAGTAGCAACAAAAATAATGTTATGGTTGGGGGGGGTCACTACAACATGAGGAACTGCATTAAAGGGTTGCGGCATTAGGAATGTTGAGAAACACCGGATTAGACTATCTGCTCCCATACAGATTTCTCGCCTCGGGAAGCTGGTGGGTGGCATCCTGGCTTATGCTTTGTACTGTTAACTGCAAGGCCAGCAGTTCTAACCACCAGCTGCTCTTTGCAAGAGGGATGAACCGTTCTATGTCTTTGAACTCACCCTCTAGGCAACCCACAGGGCAGTTCTCCTCTGTCCTGCAGCATCTCTGGGAGGTGCAATCCACTGGATGGAGGTTAGAGTTTTTGTTTGTTTTTTTTTGTTATGAGTTAAAATAAACTTGATGGCAGTGGAAACAAAGGAAAGAACCACCTCTGCTGAACAGTAATTTTTATTTAATTTCTTATAATTGTTTAATAATTAATATTGATATTCATTTATTTATATGCATGCACTATCTTATTTTAATCATTTTATTGGGGGTTCGTGCAACTCTTATCACAATCCATTCATACATCCATTGTGCATCGAGCACATTTGTACATTCGTTACCCTCATCATTCTCAGTGGGACTCACGGAAGTGCTGCGTGTGTTGCTGCAGCTATTGTGGCAGAAAGGATACAAATATGACCAATCAAAAAGAGAGATGCACAGGGCATGTCTGGGATGATTTTCAATGTGGAACACCTGTGTTTCAAGGACACTTAATCCTCCGGTGTTTCAGAGTCTTTCACCACCAGCAGCTCACCTGGGCTTTCTTGTGCAGAGTTTTTTATTGGGGCGTCATTGCGCAGGCATGAATGATCGACTCGTTGACTAAATTCAGTTTCCAAATGACCATGCAACTGAATTCAATTTCTAGCTCCTTCTCCCTGAAACCCAGAGGTTGGCATGATGTCAATGGCAGATCTATCTGGCATGACCAGTACCTACTAATCTGAGTGGCTTTTATCTGCTCAACTCTCAGGCAGTGATGACCAGAGCCCTCGTAAATCACATAGACTCTTCAGTCACATAGCAAAAGCCTAGAAGTTACCTCCCCCAAATCAAGACATGGACTACCTTCTTGGGTAAGGGAATTCTTTATTTCCAACTCCCCCCAGTGTTGAACACATAATAAGTAGCTTTTGAACAAAGACAAGATTCTTCTTCCTATGCCCCCTCAATCACTGTTTCCTTAACTATAAAAGCTGGTTCTATTTTACATCATTTTTATATAATTTTAAAATTTCCACCAGTGTTGTAGAACAATCATCAATCAAGGGGAGTGGGGAAAAAGGCATGTGTAATTCTCTAATTTTGTAAAAGGTGATCACATCCCTTGTATTTTCCAGGAAGTGCATTGTTTTTTTTAAATAATGAGGCAATGTTTTTATTTTACAAATGTTTATAGATTTTGAAAGAAAGTGGACTTTAATCTATTCATCTGCATGTAATGCAAACATTAGGTAACTAGCCATATAAGTGTTTGATTATCACACTGAGATCATGGCATATTGTGAGCACTCAGATATTTTAAGGAGAAAAGAATTTTGGCTTTGCCTTATCCTCTGGTAAATCCTATGAAACTGATAAATACAATAATTAATTAGTGAACACTTACTAAATAACAAAAGCTTGATGCAATTTCAAAAAACATAAAGGTAATAGCTATTTCTATAAAACAATTCTGTGTACTTTGTATATGAATTAAAAAAAATATGCATTACCTATCCACTAAATATAGGTTCTCAAGGCCCCTTGAAATTCAGAGGATCATTAGTATCGAGTTTTGATATTTTAAAATGACACGAAAATCTCAACTTTACTACTCCTTTTCTCTTACATGTAGAACATTTACAGGAGACACAAATATATCTTCAATATTTGTCTCTATTAGCTGAATGTTTCTCATTTACTAAGGAAGGGAAGCAGGAATGGCAGAGAACGAACAGCAGAACCTACGTCCATAAAACGAGCAAGAAGCCAGAGGCAGCTGCATCGACTCAGCAAATAATCAGACCTAGGAAGTGTGATCTTCAAATTTAATTCATTTTCTTAGGGTGCAATGAGTTGCATGTTGAGCTGTCTGACACAAGATCAGCAGTTCAGACCCAGCCATTCCACAAGAGATGAGGCTTTCTCCTCTAGGCAAGGGTTACCGTCTTGGAAACCTACGGGCTGTTCTGTTCTGTCCTGTAGGGTCACTACGAGTCAGAGGTGACTCGAGGGCCGTGAGTGAGAAGTATGATCTTCAAATCTAACACCTTTCCCGTCATTCACGTAGTCAGCTGTTTTATTCTCTGGTTTCATATCACACTGTTTTTCAGAGAAAAATTAATATCGTATCACTACACAGACAAAGTGCAGTAGGAAAGATGAAATGGGGAAAGTAGCATTAGACCAAATTTAAATTATGTGCTTCATTTTAGGGAACAACAGTATTGATATATAATCATGCACAATATTACCATAAATTTGAGTTTCCAGAGTATGTTGGCAATGTGTTTTACTTCAATCAATATCAAACCTATGATACAGGAATTATTACATTGTGTTTTAGAGAAGAGGAGCATGAGTCCCAGGGGAGAGTAAAGGCTTTGCCCAACATCAGCCAAGCAGAACCTAGACTTCCCCCTGCCTAATGACCGTCGTTGTACACCGGGCCTCCATCTCTGTGCTGAGTCATGTGGAGATGCGGGGATGAAGTAGTCTCAGACCGTGCTTTCAAAGAGCTCCCCGCACTATGCGGGGCCCAATGCCAAGTATTTAATCTGGAATCCTGGATTCACGTGGGAATCTGGAACAGAGGCAGATGTCCAGCAAAAGGGAAATCCTAAGGTACTGAGCATGACTCTATGCCAGACATTGTCCCTGGGTTTTCACAAGGCTGTAAGTGTGGTACCCATACTTTTTATAGAGGCAGAAATTGACATTCACACAGTTTGTGCACATTGCTCATTATCTTAGTTCATCTAAGTGGGACAGGGAAATCCAGAGAAAATGTCAGCATCCCAAACTACTGCTGTGGAGTGCTGCGTGTGCGGCCTCATCTCTATGGTCTTCGAGGCGGTGAGTCTCCACCTGATCTTCACCTTGGTACTTACTGTATTGGGACAGATGTACACACACAGGCACACTCATTTATAAACAGACTCCCCAAAGTTCATGGAAATGATGAAATTAAAAGTTAATGAAAATGTTCCTTCTACATTAAGAAGGAACTACACACTCATGTAGAGCACACACACACACACACACAACGGCAATTCAATCTAACCAGTGACTTTGGGGAGGAAGACCAGGTGGTCTGTTCCAGTCATGATAACGTTCTAGAAAACCCTAGGAGGCGGTTCTATTCCGCCGTGTGGTGCTGAGATGACTCAGAATTGATGCCTGGCACCTAAGAACAGCCAGCCCCGCACACACATTCACACACAGCACACATCGCAGACACTATTACAGTGCCTTTTTATATAACTATATTTAATATTTTAGATCATTTCCATAAAGATGCAATGTTTGATAAGATATAAGAAAAACGATCTGGGATACAACCCTGAACCTGTCTGCCATTCATTGTCCTCCGCTATCCAATAGGGCTAAGCACACTGGTTTTGTAGCATACTTGGCTCAGAATAAATGTTACAATCTACTGTGCCTCTGCAGAGTAGTGATGCTTATCGATGGTGAGTGCTCGTCTTCCATTTTAAAGCCTGAAAAGTGAGGCTCATTTGTCTGAATTCAGTCACCTTACCCTAAGGTCTGGGTGTTACAGAAAGGCTGTAGAGTATCACTACATAGCAGGCTTGACTGAGTCATTCCGCACGGTAATTCAATCTCAGGTATGGTGGGACAGTTATACCTCCATGGCATAGTGCACTGGTTGAGCACTCAGCTGCTAAGAAGAGGTTGATAGTTTTACCGCAAGAGCAGCTCCGTGGGAGAAGCTGTGACAGTCTGCTTCTACAGCGACCTGTAGTCTTGGAAATTCCATGCGCATGTGCTACAGGGTTATGCTACGAGTCAGAAGGGACTCAAAGTCACACGCAACAACAGTAAGGTACTCTCGTCCAATTTGATATGAGGGGTCTTCCAAAAGTTTGTGGAAAAGAATCAAATGAAAAGATAATGGAATTTTCCCCCATGAATTTTGAAGCCCCTTTGTAAAAATGCAACTACTCAATTCTACTTTACAAATCCGGGTAGACCAGAGGATGTACACTGGCATAGACAGAAACTGGAAACACAGGGAATCCAGGACAGATGATCCCTTCAGGACCAGTGGTGAGAGTGGTGATACCGGCAGGGTGGAGGGAAGGTGGAGTAGAAAGGGGGAACTGATTACAAGGATCTACATACAACCTCCTCCCTGGGGGACGGACAACAGAAAAGTGGGTGGGTCATATTTTACACTGTAAAATATGACAAAACAATAATAATTTATAAATTATCAAGGGTTCTTGAGGGAGGAGGAGCAGGGAGGGAGGGGAAAAATGAGGAGCTGATACCAAGGGCTCAAGTAGAAAGCAAATGTTTTCAGAATGATGATGGCAACAAATGTACAAATGTGCTCGACACAATGGATGGATGGATGGATTGTGATAAGAGTTGTACTAGCCCCCAATAAAAGGATTTAATAAAATATGCAGCCACTAATAAAATTATAGTAATGATAACAGACTAAAGTGATACTAAGTAGCAGCTAGGCCAGTTTGTAATACGATTCTTGCTTCCTACATGGTGAAGTCGCCAGGTCACAAAGCATTAGGTCAGGGCTCAGGCTACGGCCCTGTGATTCTCTGTCCACCGGCCTTGCCAGTACACAGAGCAACATCTCATGTGCATTGACATGTCCAGGAGGGAAAACTAAGGGGCCAGCATTTTAACCTTATGAAAAACTACACAGAAAGCGTTTTCTGACAGGGAAGACGTCAGTAGCGAGCAGTCCAAATGGTGTGCTGTCGCAGAAGCCACCAAAGGTGTGCAGGCAGTGATCAGAGAACTGCTGCTGCCCGAGAGCAGGCGTTGGCAGGGCCTCTGTGGGCTGCGGGGTGGAGGAGGGCACTGAGGTCAGGGAGACAAGCCATCAGCCGCAGACTGAACCATCATTACTTCTGTGCAGAAGGAAACAAAAAGTGACACGTGTCAAGACCATGATTCCTTCCTACGTGACTGGAATGAACAAAGAAGTAATTCAGATGGGTTTGTAATAGTTCATCGACAGCAAGAAATCCCGAGTCTCAGAATATGGGGCTGTAGAGCTGCAGTGGGTCTTGGAAACCATGCTGTGTGGGGAAGAAATCAAACAGGAATTAAAATGAAAATAAACACCCAACTTTGAAGTACACACCCGGGCCCTTCACCCCAAGGCCTCATTTCTGCAAATATTATAAAGATAGGTGAATCCATGCAGATACAATAGGGCAAATGGGTGAACTTTTTTTGTTTGTTTGTTTGTTCAGTATTTTTGATAGGAGAAATAAAGTTCAGAGGAAAAGAAACTTAGAGTGTAAACTAGTTCACACTCAATAAATCGACACGAGCTCAAGATTCTAGGTTTTACTTCAATACTCATCCCCAAACACATTTTTGCCACAAAAATTTGACTGGGGTTATCTATGGCCCTAAGGGCAGTGTAGGATGAAGGAAAACACAATCAATGAATAAGTTCATGTCTCCTCTGCTTGCTGTCTCCACAGCTCCCTCCGATCCTGTATTGTCATCCAATACATTATTGTCGATGTATTGCATTCTCTTTTTCATTTCCATGCTTTTTTTGCCCAGAACTTAATAGACTTTGTTACTGAAGGGAAAAAACATGTATTCTTTACATAGATCTATAGACCATCTGTGCAAACCAGAAGGTCTAGCCCGGGGCAGATGATCTACAAAAGCAGGGTGGTTTAGAGCCCCCAACAGCTCCCACTTTAACTAGGGGAATGGCTGGCGGGTAGCTCTGCTCAGACCAAAGAGGTGCTGCCATTCAGTTTAAAGCTTCATGGACAGAACCACAGAAATCATAATCCTTACTCCCCAGGAGAAAAAACAAACCAACTAACAATGGTGCCAAGAACATTAGTGAAAGGAGGAAAGGAGCAGTGGGCAAACCGGGCTGGAACTCAGCTCTTCATCCCTGGGCACCCCAACGTAGAGGCTGAATTCTTCTTGAGCCTAAGCAAGCAATAGCGCTGGAAAGATCACATTTCTACTTCTGCCAAACTCCAGCCTTACTTTTGTACTAATACTGACTCCTTTGAGTTTCTGGAGTATACCCTGATGTTTATTCCTCTATTCCTTGCCCATATTATTTTCTGTGAGGTTACATTTTTCAGCAGGTTACCCATCCTTCCTTAGCACCCACACAAACACATGCTACCCATTCAAACTCTCACTTAAAACTGGACTCACACAGCATCTACTTGATAATACCTTGCTTAATTCTACCCCATAGCTAGAAAATCCTAGAGGCATTGCTCCTTGGGCCTATATATTGATCACACAGCATCACAATTATTTTTTGAGATCTATACTTTCCTTAAGATACCACAAGGATTGATATAGGGCTTTGGATAAATCTCCAAATAGTGCCATAAATTCCACTAGTTCAGGGTCTGCCTAGCACATCATTCAAACGGAAAAGGTACACTCCAGCTCCACGCAGCCCTATCAGACGGGATTGCTTCATAGACTCTCCACGGAGGAATCATATATAACCAAACTCACTGACATCGAGTTGATTTCAACTCTTTACAACAAAGTAGACCTGCCCCTGTAGCTCCCGGAGATTCTAAATCTTTAGGCAAAGGGATCGATTCACTTTCCTCCCGTGAAGCACCTGATGGGTTTGAACTGCTCTCCTGTTGGTTAGCAGTCCACTGAGTAATTCACCATGTCACTTTCTGCCATGGAGCGACTGGTGGGTTTTGATGAGCAGTCAAACACTTGAACCACTGTGCAAGAAGTCCTCCTAGCACACTGTGCAAAAACGATCTAAACCCACTGTCCTGGAGCTGGTTTTGACGCATAGTGACTCTGTAGAACAGAGTAGAACTGCTCTTAGATTTTCTGACCCTGTAAGCCTTTAGCAGCATAGAAAACTTCATCTTTCTCCCATGGAGTGGCTTGTGGACTTGACCACTAAACTTGGGGCATACAGTCCAAGGCTGAACCTACCACATCATGGGGGGTGCTTAGCACATAGTCACCAAACCAAAACAAAATCTACTGCCATCAATTCAACTCCTACTCAAAGTGATCCTACCTAGATTTTCTGGTACTATAAATCTTTACAGGCATCTACAGTCTCATCTTTTCTTATGAAGTAGCTGTAGGATAGAGGAGACTGTAGATAGCAGAGTAGAACTACCTCCCTTAGGATTCTGTGGCTGTGAATCCTTATGGGAGCAAAAAGCCCAATACTTCTCCAGTGCATTGGCTGGTGGTTTCAACCTGCTGACCTTTTGGCTCTCAAGCCAATGTATTATTCAGTATACCACTGGGCATCTTAGCCCAAAGTCAGTCAGACTGAATAATGGGATAAAAACATCAACGGATTACTTTCTGCTTTAGCTTCACCTGCTTGAGATAACTGTAATCATGAAGGTGCATCAGATGGGCCAATTATCGAAGACATGATCTTAGTAATGGAGCTATATCATATATATAAGCCTCTAGATTACATGTTCATTGTAATTTAATTTTATCTAGAATGAACAGGCTCTCTACCCTAAATTTTCAGTACAACATGGATCAAGCTTTAGAGAGCCAAACATAGTAGGTGATTTAGTGGTGTGGGCCTTGGTAATTTCTCACCTGCTAGTGAATAAACAACAGCAGTCCTCGTATATCCAAGGTCATGGGCCCTGACTGGCTGCAGATTCCAGCAATGTATTTACTCAGCTGTCAGTGGACCCAGCAGCTGGGAATGGGCTCCCCAGCAAGCTGTAGGAAACCTACCAGAGGCTCATTTATTGACTATTAAATTTGAAACAATTGGCAGGGCATCTGGTCCCACTTTTCCCAGGTTATGATTGGGGACTCATGAGACTTGGTTGTTATGGGAGCAGATGGAATACTTAAAATGACAAATAGGAAATGCAGAAGTTTTAGAAACTCGGCAGTTTCTTCTGGGAGAGGAGGGGGGTATGAGCTAGACATAGAGCACATTTGGCATCTCCTCCCAACTTGCTGTCATTGGGTTGATGCTGACTCATTGTGACCATTTAACACACAGCAGAGCTACCTCGTTTGGGCTTCCAAGGCTAATCTTTACAGGCCCAGTCTCATCTTTGTCTCATGGAGTGCCTCGTGGATTGTGTAATAGCCCATCTTGTAACCCGTTGCACGGCCAAGGCTGCTTTGGGTGTCTCTATTTGATGTTACTAGGTGCCTTCTGGTCAGCCTGACTCATAGCAACCCAATTCCCAACAGAAGGAAACGCTGCCCTGTCTTGTGCCAGCCTCACAATCGTTCTCATGTTTTAGCCCATCGGCGAAGCCACTGTGGCAATCCATCGTGTTGAAGGTCTTCCTCTTTTTGCCGTCTCAGGACTTTATCAAGCATGACGTCCCTTTCGAGGGACTCGTCTCTCCGGACAACGTGTCCAAAGTACATGAAGCAAAGTTTTACGTCCTGGCCTTTAAGGAGCATTCCTCTTAGTCCAATTGTGAGGATTTTTGTCTTCTTTACGCTGAGCTCTACTCCATCCTGCAGGCTCCAATCCTTGTTCTTTACCGGCAAGCACTCCAAGTCCTCCTCACCTTCAGAAAGGCTGTGTCATTTACATATCTGTTTGCTAATAAGCCTTCCTCCAATCTTGATGCCCATTCTTCTTCATATAATCTAGCTTCTCTTATAATTTTCTCAGCATGCAGATTGATATTGTTCTGTAATTTGAGCATTGTGTTGGGCCGCCTCTTTTAAATGTGTACAAATTTAGATCTCTTCCAGTCAGTTTGCCAAGAAGCAGTCTTCCAGATTTCGACATAGATGAGTAAGTGATTCCAATGCTTCATAAGCTTGTTGAAACATCTCACTTGGTACTCCGTCAATTCTTAGAAGTTTTTTATTTTTTTGGCTAATACTTTCAGTGGAACTTGGACTTTTTCCTTCAACACCATCAGTGGGAGTCAGGGTTGTACCCTCTTACCATACATATTCACTCTGTATATGGAGCAAATAATCAAATAAGTGGGATTATATGAAAAAGAATTAAACATGAAAATTGGAGGAAGGCTTAATAACAGTCTTCAATGTGAAGATGACATGATTTCTATTGCTGAAAGTTTGGAAGACTTGAAGCATTTGCTGATTCATATCAAGGTCTACAGCCTTTGGTATGGCTTACAACTCAATTTAAATAAGACCAAAATCCTTATAACTGGGGCAATAGGCAATATCATGATAATGGTTAAAAAGATTAAAGTTTGTCCAAGATTTTGTTTTGCTTGGATCCACAATCAATGCTCATGGAAGCAGCAGTAAATATAGCAAGCAAAGAATTAAACTGGGCCAACTAGTTGCATAAACCTTAGTGTTGAAAAATAGGAAAGTTACTTTGAGGACAAATGTGCTCCTGACCCTAGTCCTGATATTTTGAATCACCCAATATGCATATGTAAGTTGACCATTGAATAAGGAAGACCAAAGAAGAATTATGCATTTTAATTATGGTACTGGTGAAGAATATTGAAAGTACTACGGACTGGCAAAGGAACCAACAGATGTATCTTGGAAGAAGTACAACCAGAATACTCCATAGAAGCAAGAATGGTGAAACTTAGTCTTGTCTTTTGGACATGTTGTCAGGAGAGACCAGTCTCTGGGAAAGGAAATCATTCTTGATAAAGCAGAGGGGCAATGAAAAAGAAGAAGGCTCTCAACACGACGTATTGACACAGTATCTGCAACAATGGGTCAAAACCTAGGAAACATTGTGAGGGTGGCACAGCACCTGGCAGTGTTTCATTCTTTTGGCATAGGGGAGTTATGGGTCAGAGCGGACTCAATGACATCCTGTAACAACAAAATATTCAGATTGAATAAGTATGGTGAGAAGATGTAACCCTGATGCGCACCTTTCCCAGTTTTAAACTGTGCAATATGCCCTTGTTGTATTCACACAACTGCCCCTTGGTCCACGTCAAGCTTCACATGAGCACATGTCGTGTTCTGGGATTCCCAATCCTTTCAAGGCTAACCATAGTTTGCTATAGTCCACCTTGGCATAGTCAATGAAAGAAAAGTAAACATCTTTCTGGTATTCTCTGCTTTTTGCTCCACCATTTCTTCTATGTGCCTTAGCTACTTAATGGTTAAGAACAAGTTTTAGTTTCCTCTGGCATTCAAGCTGATCTTTGGAACCTTTTTAGTGACCTTTCGCTTTCTCCATGTATGGTGTTTTTTATAGCACCCTATAGCTCATCAGGTCTTCTGGCATCAATGCTGTTCTTAAGGTGTTCACAAAATTCAGGGAGTGGTTAGACTCAAGGTTGTATTTTGGTTCACATGGAATTGTTTTAATTTTTCAGCTTCAACCTAAATTTCCATATGAGCAATTGTTCATCAGTTTCATAGTCAGAACCTGATGATATAGTGCCTCTTCTTCAAATCTTCCTATATATGTAGTCGATCTGATTTCTGTGCATTTTATCTGGTGAAGTCCATATGTATTGTTGAAATACCTTTTGTATTGTTAAAAAAAGGTATTTGTGAGAGGCAATTCATTGGTCTTGCCAAATCCTATCATGTGATTTCCAGTTTTATTTCTATCACCATGGCCATAGTTTCCAACTACTGGTCCTTCCTCTTTGTTTCCGATTTTTTGTATTCCCACACCAATAATTATCAATGCATCTTGATCACATGTTTGATAAATTTCAGACCAAAAACATTGGAATAATTTTCTAACTTCATCAGTAGCTTAAGTGATTCTGAGTAAATTTGAATAATAACTAAATTGATTGTATTTTATTGAATGGGGATCGATAGATATAATCCTATCATGGACAGCATTATACTTCAAGCTAGATTGATATATCTCTCTTTTTAAGAAATGTTTGTGTCTTTTATTTTATTTTGTTTTAATCATTTTATTGGGGGCTCATACAACTCATCACAATCCATACCTACATCCATTGCATAAAGCACTTTTGTACATTCATTGCCCTCATCATTCTCCAAACATTTGCTCTCCACTTAAGCCCTTGGCATCAGCTCCTCATTTTACTCCCTCTCTCCTTGCTACCCATTCCCTCATGAACCCTTGATCATGTATAAATTATTATTGTTTTGTCATGCCTTATACTGTCAGATGTCTCCCTCTCTTTTCCCATTTTCCCATTCCCAGGGAGGGGGTTATATGTAGATCCTTATAATCAATTCCCCCTTTTTACCCCACCCTCCCTCCCCTCTCCCGGTATCACCACTCTCACCACTGGTCCTGAAGGGATCATCTGTCCTGGATTCCCTGTGTTTCCAGTTCCTGTCTGTACCAGTGTATATCCTCTGGTCTAACTGGAACTCCTCCAGCCTCACGGTCAGGAAATATCTCTTTTGATGTTGAATGCACACCATTCACCTTGATTGTTTGATTTCCAGAGTAGTAAACTGTATGATTGTTTGATTCAAAATGTCCATTTCAGCTCATTCATGCCTTGAGTCTTGATTATCATGCATTCCATTTCATTTTTACCACTTCCAATTTTCCTAGATTTATTCTTTGTACATGGCAAGTTCCAATTTCTAAGAGCTATTTCTTCTCACTTTGAGGAGTGCACCACCAGCAGGTGATGGTCCTGAAGGGTGACCTCTCCCAGGCTTCCCTCTGCTGTGACAAGGCAGCGCTTCCTTTGGCAGCATTTGACGGCCTTCTGGCCAGAGGAGCTCATCTTCTGGCCCTCTCTCGGACAATGTCCTGCTTCTTTTCACGAGGTCTCCAGTACCTGACAAGGTTTTGATTCTGTCTACGAAGCTTTCAGTTGCTAATTCCCCAGAAGGGACAGCCCATTCTTTCTTTGTCATTTCCCAGGTTCCCTAAATTGAACTCACCTCAAGCTTACATCTAGATACAGTTCTGTTTGCTTAAAGTGCAACATTTTAGATTGGGGAGGATAATAGGGTCTCTCAAGGGATTTGAACAGAGGTGATCAATGTCTATTATAAAACATTTTTAAAAGAAAACTTTAATGAGTAGGATAAGTACCTGGTTAAATGGAGAAGATAACAGTTTTAATATTGGTCTTGTCGTGCAGTACTGTGGTATTTAAGACTTCTAAAATTCGATGACAGTTGACTATCTGTAAAATGAGATGGTAGTATCTACAAAAGGGAGATAAGAGGCTGGGTCTGTAAATTGCATATTTTCTGACATGTAGCTAAACACTTAAAAATATGCCAGAGATTAAATCTGCCTTATGGCACAAGAGTGGAAATTTCTTAATCCATGTTGCCACACCCACATATTGGGTTAAAGCACATATGTTTTGGGGAAATTCAGCTGAGTATATATATTATATCCCCATTGCTTCTTTTTCATAGGATTGCTGGACATTCAATGCAGTGCTTCCATGCTGCCCGTGCACAGGAATCCTGTCTGACCTACCAAAGGTGTTTCACTAGGAAGACCTCTACTCAAGATTTTTACATTTTGCCTCAGTCTCTTCATCTGAAAACCTTGTGCTAAACACTCTATGATACCAGACTTATATGCTGGATGAATGATGTCTTCACAAGATAAAACAAACACAAATAAACATAAGGGGAAATTAATCAACCCCTCAAAATTAAAAAAAAGGAAAATTATAAAGGTTTTGTAATCACAAAAATAATAGCAATGACCAAAATGACAAGAAAGTGCATGACTGAAATAAACTCGGCACAGGAATTATGTGCAACACAGGAAACAGAAATAACACAAAATGCACACAGTGAAATGAGAGCAATAAATTCATAATTATCAATAATTATACAAAATATGAATGGATTAAATGCACCAGCCAAGAGGTTGAATACAACAAGGTATAAGGAAACAGGAACCATCAATATGTTGTCTACAAGAGACAAATTTTAGACATAAAACTAAAATATACTAAAAATAAAATGGTGGGGAAAATCAAACCAATGGCAATCAAAAAAGAGCAGGAGTAGAAATATTATTTTCTGATAAAATAGGCTTTGAGACGATATCAAGTGCAAGAAACAAAGAAGGGCATTCATTACATAGTGAGTAAAGGGTTGGAACCATAGTAACTACATATGTACCCCACAGAATAGCCTCAAAATAGATTAATCAATTTAAACTTTTTACAGAATTAAAGAGAAAAAGACACTGCTTTCAAGGAAGGATAGAGCAACTAGGACGAAACTTAACAAAGATGTAGGTGAAGTAAACAACACAATTAGTCAAGCTGGCTTCAAAGACGTATCATGAGCGCTCTGCCCCAAAACAACACACCATGCTTTTTTGTCTTTTTTTTCTCCCAGTGCCTATGAAACATTCTAGAGAGTAGGATATAAGTTATGTCACAAATCCAGTCTCAATAAACTTTAACATGTCAAATTATTTTAAAGCATCTTCTTAGGTTATAATACTATAACATTAGAAATCAATTATAGGAAGATTAAGGAAAAATAAACTCCATGGATGTTTAATACCACGTTCCTTACTTAACAACGACTGAGTAAACAGAAGGGATTTTAAAGTGAGTTATTTATTATTTATATTTTAAAAGTTGGTAGGGAGCCCTTTGGCACTTATCTAGATAGTCTAGATAAGTACTAGACTACCAACTAAAATCTGGGGTGCTTGAAAGATTTACAGTCTCTGTACGTGTCTCCCCCCCCTCCCCCCCCCTAGATTTTTCTACTTGCTCTCTAGGTTCAATATCCACTGCAATTTCTACACAGAGCCCACAGACAAAATTCATGATCACGTGGTTTATAAAGGATGTTAACAAGTTGTAATGCCAGTGAGAAATACTCAGCTTGTTGTTTATGGGGACGTGTCACAAAGTCCTTCTGGTTTGCCCAAAGGGGCAAACCACTCTGCTGGAAGCCCCAACCCTGAGACATTCAACTCAACCTCTGTAGCTCAGAAAATGCAGCTCCAGTGAGCCTCAGTGTGAAGGCACTCCGCTCCTCTTCTGTGGGTCAGCAAGCCCAGTGACCACAGTCATTGCCCAGAGGCACCCGGCTCAGTAAGTCAGCCTGGCATACCGAAGCTTTCAGCTTTACTTGCTCTGTGTGTTGGGGAGTCCACCCAGTGTTCTGTGCTCTGGCTCCTCTTCTGCTGCCGCTCCTCTGAGGGGCTGCTATACAGATGACATCTGGATCCAGGAGATTCAGGAGCTCCACTTTTGTCTCTTGCTAGTAATGAGATTCCTAGTCCTCCTCAGAGGGCTCATACGTAAAGGGAGGATGCCATTCCAGGGACTCCTGATCGGAAACACTCACAGCTGAATCCTATCTCTGTTTCCCCAGCCCCATTCTTACCAAACCAAGTTAGGATGAGTATTTTGGTGGGAGTTAGAGACTTTAGCAAGAAGAGCCATGTTAAAAGATATAGCGTCTGGGGTCTTAAAAGCTTGAAGGTAAACAAGCGGCCATTTAGCTCAGAAGCAACAAAGCCCACATGGAACAACATATCAGCCTGTGTGATAACTAGGTGTTGAACGGATCACTGAAGACAAATTGGTACATAAGCGAATGTGGAGAAGAAAGCTGACGGTGCCCGGCTATCAAAAAGTATAGCATCTGGGGTCTTAAAGGCTTGAAGGTAATCAAGCGGCCATCAAGCTCAGAAGCAACAAAGCCCACATGGAAGAAGCACACCAGCCTATGCAACCACGAGGTGTCAAAGGGATCAGGTCTAAGGCATCATTAGAACAAAAAGTCTTACCATAGTGAATGATGGGGGGAGTGCGGAGTGGAGACCCAAAGCCCATTAGTAAGCCACTGGAGATCCCCTTGCAGAGGGGCCTGGGGGGGGGCGGGGGGAGATGAGCCAGTCAGGGTGCGATGTAACAACGATGAAAAATACAACTTTCCTCTAGTTCCTAAATGTTTCCTTCCTGCTCCCACTATCATGACACGAATTCTGCCTTGCAAGTCTGGCTAGACCAGAGGATGTACACTGGTACAGATAGGAACTGGAAACACAGGGAATCCAGGATGGATGATCCCTATAGGACCAGTGGTGTGAGTGGCAATACTGGGAGGGTAGAGGGAGAGTGGGTAGGAAAGAGGGAACCGATTACAAGGATCTATATGTGACCTCCTCCCTGGGGGACGGACAACAGAAAAGTGGGTGAAGGGATACGTCGGACAGGGCACGATATGACAAAAAAACAAGTTATAAACTATCAAGGGCTCATGATGGAGGGGGGAGCGAGGAGGGAGAGGAAAAATGAGGACCTAATGCCCAGGGCTTAAGTGGAGAGAAAATGTTTTGAGAAACGATGTACAAATGCGTTTTACACAATTGGTGTGTGTATGGATTGTGATAAGAGTTGTATGAGCCCCTAATAAAATGATTTAAAAAAAAGAAGAAGAGCCATGTTAACTAATTACTGCCCCAGGCATGGAGACTCCCTGTATAGTATTGATATGAGCTGGAATTGACTCAGTGGCTGTGGTTTACGATTTGTTTTCGGTTTAAAGTTTGCTGGAATTCATCTGGGAATCTAGTTGGACACATAGATTTTAGACTAGAAATTAAATTTCTTTATTCTATTTGAGTTATTCAAAGTATCTAGGTAGGTTTTTTGGGTGGGTTTTTTTTTTAACAAAACCATCTGATTAGGAGTTAATATATATAGCATGCCATTCCATAGTTCAATCACATCAAACAACATTGTACAATTGCTACCACCATCAGTTTCAAAACATTCTTTTCCTCTTTGAACTCTTTGACATCAGCTCCTTTTTACATGTACCCCAAGGGACCCTAATTATACTTGCTATCCCTATAGGTTTATCACTCTTGGGTTTCATATATGGGAAAAAAAAGAAAAATATATAACAAAAATTCAAGAGTGCAACTCCCAGTGACATAACACATCTGAGATACACCCCAATAGGAACAAGGAAAACAATACAGACAATATTGAAAGCCAGATCAGGCCCAACGTTCATCAGATGGGGGATCAGCTGAGAAGGTTTTAACCATTGAAGTCCGATTTATCATTTTGATCTTGCAGGGGTCCTCAAACTACGGCCCGGGGGCCATATGCGGCCTGCTGAGGACATTTATCCGACCCGCAGGGTGTTTTTGCCCCGTTTTTTTTTTGTTGTTGTTGTTGTTTTTTACTTCAAAATAAGATATGTGCAGTGTGCATAGGAATTTGTTCATAGATTTTTTTTTTTTTAACTATAGTCCGGCCCTCCAACGGGTCTGAGGGAGAGTGAACTGGCCCCCTGTCTAAAAAGTTTGAGGACCCCTGTTAGTCATCTCTCCATGCGCTCTATGTGGTAACCACTTTCCTCCCATACCCCTTTTACGGATGGAAGGAAATTACTGGGGGCTTATTGCCTATGTAGATCCCTCAAATGTATCTTGGGCTCCCACTGTCATCCATAGCCTTCTGCTAAACAGATTCTCACAATTTTGTCTCTGATACTATTCCTTCCAAAATGATTTACAATCCTTCAGTGACTGATGTTGGCGTGCAGCTTCCATGTAGACTTTGTTGATCTCTCACTGAGATGGCTGCTTGTTTGGAAACAAGCCTTTAAGACCCCTGGCACTATTAAATCTGAGCCACAGGCACCGCTGGTGGTCTTGTTGTTGTAGTGGCTGTAGTTTGGTACCATCGAGGCAGTTATGACCCACAGCAACCTCATGCACAACTGACCTTAACCCTGCCTGGCCCTGTGCCATCCTTACTGTTGGTCCCAGGCCTGAGCCCATGTTGCAGTCGCGGTGTCAGTCCATCTTCTTGAGGGGTTCCCCGTTTGCACTGACCCTCCGTTTCACCAGGCCCGGAGTCCTTCTCCAGAAACTGGTCACCCCCTATAATGATGTCCGCAGTATGTAAGACAAAGCCTGCCATCCCTGCCTCTAAGGAGCAATCTGGCCAAAGCTCTTCCCAATGTACCAACATAGAGTTATTCGTAATAGTTCCTAATATCATTTGTTATCTGAAGAATTGGTATGAAAGTCATCACTATTATTCTTGATATTGGTCATTTCTTTCTTCTTTGTTTTTCTTGTCTTTTTTTTCCATCCTGGAGAGTCTGGTTAAGAGGTCATTTACGGTCCTTTTTGTTTTCACACTTTGCGAGGTAGGAGGTTATTAATGTGGATTTTATGTACAGTACAAATATTTATTGCTATATATTTCGGTTTCATTCTTTTTAACATCCCATGCATTCTAACATGCTCTGTCTTTAGTTTCACTCAGTTCAACATATTTCCCAATTCTCTTCTTATTCTATGTGTTGACCTATGTATTCGCCTTTTCCATGACTCCTCCTTTCTATGTGTAGATGGCTTTTCTGATGGCATTTTCCTTCTGCCCGAGGGCTGTCCTTTGATATTTCCTGTAGCTTCTGTCTGCCAGGGAGGCGTTCTGTGAGCTTTCATATGACTGCGAATGCATTTTCTTTCATTTTGGAAAACGTTCGTGTTCAATATATGAATTCTGGCTTGACAACATTTATTTTCCAGGACTTCAGAAAGGTTGTCATACTACCTTCTTGTCTGTGTTGTGACAAGAAATCTGTTTCATCATTACCTTTGGTTTCCTGTATGTTACATTTCTTTCTCTTCTGGGTCCTTGTACGATTTTCTTCTTCACCATTGTGTGTGGGATACTTGTTTACGACTCGCTGTGTTTTTGTTTCTTTGTTTGGAGCATGTTTCACATCTTGGATTCATGGGTTTATAAATTTCATCAAGTTTAGAAAATTACCCCGTACTTTTTTCTTCAAAATTTCTTTTGCTGTTTCCCTTTCTTATCCTTATTCTTAGAGACTCGGATTACATACATACCTACTCATGGGGGTTTCTCACCATTGTTTATCACTCTCATGCCTGTTCGTCTCTCTCTGTTTCCCTTTATATCAGTTTTATTGTTTTTGCTTCAAGTTCAGAAAATATTTTTCTCCATTATTGAATCTGCCAATAATTCCACCAACTATGTTTTTCATCTCAGCCTCTGATTTTATTACAAGGGCGAGTTCAAAGTCCCCCTTTTAAAAATATATATCTAGAAACTCTGTGTGATTTACTGCATCGTGCATATTTCTCCTTAATTTTGAGCATATTAATTACAGTTATTATAACAGTTTAATGTTATCACATACTAATTGTACCACCTGTGTCAATTCTATATCTGCTTTAGTTTATTAATGCATTTCCTCTTTATCTCCTTGCTTGGGAAAATATGGTGATTTGAATTTATTTCATTATAGGTACAACTATAGAAGTGGGCAAGGGGGTGGTATATTGTGAGATAGTCTTCCGTGTTCCACTACGAAAAGCGATTTTTTGATTTGCTCAGTATAAGCATGGATGAGGCCACTGAGGAGATTAGATCGCATTTAGCAAATAATCATAGTGAGTGCAGCATTGAGAGACTGCAGAGGCACGGGGCGAGAGCAGAGATGAGGGAGCAGTGGAGATGTTGCAGATGAGGTCTCGACTGGGCAAGCTAAGGAGCGGGCATCGGAATGCTGGGGAGGACTGACAGGTGAGACATCCAGGTGCAGTGACAATGCTATGGTTAGGTTTCAGAGTGAAGGACGAAGATGATAAAAAAAAAAAATGACTGTAAGATTTCCACCTAAGAGGACAGTACAGGAATAGATGTCTTCAGAGGGTATAAACACACACACACACACACACACGCGCGCGCGCGCGGATGGGGTCTACTTAAAATTAGTTAACATTAATCAATTATCCAAGCACAGCCTCAGGCAGGAGAAAATGCGAATCTTAACAAAGATGGGCTGCTCTGGGTAGCCCATCCATTTGCGAGTCATTCTGCAGCCGCTGAGGCAGGGTTCAAGGTCTGAGGGCAGCAGAGAGATAGGGCCCCGATGGAAGAAAAGCCCCTATCAAAGGCGGGGGCGGTCTATGGAGAAAGGGGCCTTGCAGGGCACTCCAGACACCAGGCGAGACAGAAATGAAAAGTTGATGCAAATGAAAGACGTCATTAGGAGACCCTTCGTGAAGGGGGCCGAGTACAGGGCTGGACATTTCATTGAAGTGTGCTGAAAAGCCAATGGAAGATTCGCCTGTAGAAGCAGCCAATCTCGGCAGTTTTTTCAAGAGTTGGTTTTGGTCAAGGGAAAGGAGGGCAAACAAAGTTATCCTCCTGAGAACTGTGAAAGACCTGTGCATCCTCCTTGAACTTTTTCCTGCCATAAACAAGGGACAAGAAGGAGAGGGAATGTTCTAACAGGAAGTGGAAGGTGGGGAGACAGTGTGAAAGAACGCTGCACTCGGATTTGTGGTCTGTGAGCCCTGAGCTAAGGCCCTTCCACTTCCTGGCCATCATTTTATTAATTTGCAATAGGAATTAAGCTATAATCCCAAGTGTCCCCTTGTACTCTCCTGCAGTTTATACTCTGCAACATGGAGAGTTAACCCTGCCTTGTGCTGACTCCCATCTCAGCAACGCTTCTTGGGAATTTCTGAGATCGGGCCAAGTATTATTTATGCACACTGGGTCCTGATGCAGGGCGCACGGGAAGTGCTTTCTGAATCACCGGGAATGGTGACTTTAAATGAAGCATGTAGGGACTGGATATCTGTAAAAATTAAGAACCTCTTCATTACTTGCCAGAAGTATTGCTAAGTTACTGAGCAGAAAATCTAATTCCTCACCCTTTTTACCTTTGTTGATTTTAGAAAGCAATGTTCCTGAGATGAAGTGAAATAAAAAAAAAAAGGAAGATTTTATATTAAACTTTAAATCCTCTCAAAAATCCTCTTGGTACAGTGAATGTGATTCAGGATAGAGTCGTAAAAATGGTTGATAAATATTTATTATTTGCTAATAATTCTGCTAAATGCTTTACTCAATTTCCAATTCATTTTTGGACAATATTGTTGTTATTAGGCGCTGTCAAGAGGTTCTGACTCAAAGCAACCCCACATTCCACAGAAAGGACATGGCCCACTCTTGGGTTGGGGGCAACACTATTGCTATGTTTGAGCCCACTGTTGCCGTTACTGTGTGAATACCATCTAGGGACTTCCTCTCTTTCTTGATTTTCTATTTTATCAAGATGTCCTTTTCCAGGGACTGGTCTCTTCTGATAAAATGTCAAAAGTCAGTGAGATAAAGTCTTACCATCTTGGATTACAAGGAGAATTTTGACTATACGTCATCCAAAGAAAGACTTGCTTGTTCTTTTGGTACTTTCAATGGTTTTTGTCATCACCACAATTCAAATCCCTGCTCATGGAAGCAGCAGTCAAGAGATCAAAAGATGGGTGGTATTAGACCTTGTTAGAGTATTACAAAGCAAGGATGTTACTTTAAGGACTAAGATGCCCCTGATCCAAGCCATGGTATTTTCAATGGTCTTACACACATGGGAAGGTTGAGCATTGCATAAGGGAGACCAAGGGGGAATTGATACATTTGAATGGTGGTCCTAGAGAAGAATATTGTAGGTGCCATGGACTGCTAAAAGGACAAACTTCTGGAAGAAGTATGGCTGAGTGCTCCTTAGAGGCAAGGATGGTAAGACTTCTTACATACTTCGGAAATTGTGTCAGGCTGGTTTGACTAGAGAAACAAATCCAGCGACACTCATATATGTGTAAGAAAGAGCTTTATATCAAAGAATACTTGTATATTAAGAAAACACCCCAGCCCATTTCAGATCAAGTATTAGTCTGATATTAGCCCATAAGTCTGATATTAGTCCATAAATCTTTCATGCGGCATATGCGATGATGCAAAATGCAGGAAGATCACAGGACAGTGGGTGGGAAGTCTTGTGGATCCAGTGGTGGGTGAAGCTCCTCCAGGGCTCTCCCATGTCTCAGCATGACTCCATGTGGCTTGTCAACAGGAAGGTATAAGCAGAGAGAGGGACTCTTGCAGGACTCAGCAAGTCTCTGTATGGTTTGTCACTAGGAAGAGGAAGGGAGAGAAAGACAGAGAGAGAGAGAGAGAGAGAGAGAGAGAGAGAGAGAGAGGAAGTTCCCTTAATCCTCATGAGAAGCCTATGCCCACAAGGAGGCATCACCAGGCTGTGATCTGACAGGCTAGACTGCACCCCTACACTTATTTATCAAGATGACATGAACTTATGTAACTACCACAGACGTGTTATCAGGAGAGACAAGTCCCTAGCAGAGAACATTATGCTTGGTAAAGTGGAGGAAGGCCTTCAAAGTCAATAGACCCCACAGCTGCAGCAATGGGCTCAGGCTTAGGAACAAGTGTGAGGATGGAACAGGACCTGACAGTGTTCATTCTGTTGTGTGTAAGGTCACTATGGGTTGTAACTGACTGGATGGCACCTAGCAACAACAGCATAATTCAAATGCATTGATTCCTTTTTTCTTGTATCTCTTGTGGTAGCTACATAATCTCCTGTCAAACTTTCCAAGGAGTGGAGTCTAGCCTGTCAATCAGGTGACCTCATTTTGGAGGCATGAAGGAGACAAATAGCTCACTGGAGGCCAGAGACACACTCTTTGCTTCTTCTTCCTGTTGATAAGCCAAATGGAGCTATGCTCCAGGGCCCTAAAGCTGGAGGAGCCATGTGGAGACCCATGCCAGTGCTCAAGCTTCCACTGCCACTGGATCCATAAGATTTTCCACCCACTGGCCTGTGATCTTCCTGCATTTGACGTCATTGCTTGTGTTGCATAAGTTTGAAGTGGAATTTACAGTCTGGTATCGAGCATATGGGCTAATATTGGACATATGGACTTGATCTGAACTGAGCTGGGATGTTTTCTTAATATACAATTGCCCTTTGTATAAAGCTCTTTCTTATACACATATGAGTCTCCTTGGATTTGTTTCTTTAGTCTACCTGGAGTAACACACCTATTCAATTACAACATTCACATACACATGAAGTGATTGAAAAGACCATGACTTGAGTCAGGTTCACCTGTGTCCTCAAAGAGAAACCTTTGCTAGTCAATGCTTTAAAGAGGGTTTATGTAGTGGATTGATTTTGATTTTTTGACTGCTACTTCCATGAGCACTGAATGGGTACCAAGTAAAATGAAAGTCTGGTCAACTTTAATCTTTTCTCTTGTTCATGGTCCAGTCCTGAAGTGGCTTGGTTTTCTTTTATTTTCACATAGGTAAGGTATATTACCTTTTAATATACTGGTTGATAGAGAACATCAGTAAATGCTTCAATTCCTCTTCTTCTCTAGTAAGCAAAACTGTATTATCTACATATTTCATGTGGTTAATGAATCTTCTAATATGGTGCAGCTTTTTGCATTATTTGCTCAGCATGCAGATTAAATAACAATACAATGCTAAAGAAATCTTTCCTGATTTTAAAGCATGAAGGAAGCCGTTGTTCTATCTGAAAGACTCCCTCTTGGTCTGTGTACAAGTGCTGCGTGCGCGCAATCCCCATTCTTCTCTATGTTGCCCACAGTTTACTACGACTCTGCTGTCTTCTCTGTGGATTCTCTCTTTCTCTCTCTCTCTTTTTCCCTTTCTTTTTCTTTCATTAAGATTTTCTTTGTTTGTTGTTTTACATTCTGTTTAGTGAAGCCTCTAAATTCCCAGGCATAGTTTTACCTACATTTCCTTAGTTTGATGCCATTTTTATTACCACTGTGTTCTACAACACCTTTTCAAAGTGTTAAAGACAGAGCTTTGAAGATCAAGGTGCAGACATTAGGCTAGGTTCTCTAGGGAAGCAAAGCCCATCTACAACTGAATGATTTATATTTTTATAGAAGTGTGTGTGTGTGTGTGTGTGTGTGTGTGTGTGTGTGTGTGTGTGTGTGTGTGACAGGTTCTGCATCTCTGTGTGAGACAAGCTAGAGGCTTCTTTTGACTAGCAGAGCTCTGGGGCTGATGAACCCAACGTTGGCAGGAAGACTGCAGGCTTGTGGCCCAAACGATGATGAGTTCCAGGTCTGCAGGCCAGATGACAGGATGCGAATGACTTCCTGGATCCATTGGCAAGATGGCATGCCTTTGCTCAAGCCCAAATAATAGGCATTTGATGAGCCAAAGGCAGAATCCGGACCCACCAAAAAAATAAAGTTTCCCACGATGTCTATTTATATTGGAAGCGGGCCACCTCCCTGAGGTGATTATTTGCATCAGGACCGTGGCCTGAGTGATGGTGTTGCATTCTGCACTAATCTTATCCCACTATGGACTATTACAGATGATTGGTTGCGATTACATTGTGTTAGGTCAGATCATAGGCGGTTAGTAGTTGTTACCTGCCAAAGCCCTGCATGTTGGCCCCTCTAAACTGATGCAAAGCTCTCACTATCACAGTGTACTTGACCCAAGCCATCATATTTTAGTCACTTCATCTGCATGTGAAAGTTGGACAATTAAGAGAGAAGACAGAAGAATTGATACATTGGAATTTTGGTGTCTACAAAGAATGTTGAAAATACCTGTTTCGGTCAAAGGAACAAACAAATCTTTCCTAGCTGGCCAGACTTTATCTCATGTCCTTTGGACATGTTTTCCAGAGAGACCTGGGCCTGGAAAACAGCACGGGGCTTGGTAGGGTAGAGGCCCGTGAGTAAGAGGGTGAGCATCAAGGAGATGATTGAAACTGAGGCACCACAGTGGACTCAAACAAAGCAGTGGTGAGCAGGGTGCGAGAGCAGGTGCGCTTCCTTCTGTCGTGTGTTGGATCACTGTCAGTTGGAGCAGACTTAACAACAACAAAACACAGGGCTGCTGTGAGTGCGAGTTAACTTGATGGCAGTCGGTTTAGTTGCTGTGTATCAATCATGATTTCATCTGTTTGTACATGGCTGAAGAGTGTTTATGTGCCCCTAGATCCTGTGCTTCAGTGTCAACTGAAGACTTCTCAGGGAAAAGAAAGTAACCTAACAGGTTTCTCACAAGTTGTTCTTCACAACTAGGATAGATATTAAACATGTCCTCCTTTGGAATGGCTGATGAATAACACGTCCGATGCTTCCCACCTATTTATACATGTCTGGCATATCAAACTTACATAATGTAATTATCTAATCAATAAACAAATGCTTTTCAAAAATTGCACTTAATGCATTTTAATATTCTATGTGCATGACTTTTAGAGCTATTCAACACTTGGCAAATGGAATGCCTTTTAAATTTAGAAGCATCTTATAGAGGACAGTAGTATATTGGAACTTAAATTCTAAAGCACTTGCTTTGTGGAAGATTCAGTCTTCCAGTAGAAACTTTAGCTCCATTTTGAATTTTGACATCATTTCAGCCTTCATGTGAGTTCTTTCTGAATCATTAACCAGCACTACGGCAGCTGCTTGCCCCTCAAGCAGGGGGTGTTTGAAAGTAGAGTACAATTCCCCTGGCCAGGTGAGAGAGAGCTAGTCCTGTCCCAATGAGAATTGCTGGGCTTGCCTTTAATGATTTACAGATTTTATAGTCACTTAGAATTTGAGATGACAGTCACCACTCACTCATCCATTGCCACCTAATCATAGCAGCCCTATAAAATAGGGTAAAACTGCCCCTGTGGGTTTCCGAGAAGGTAAGGACTTATGGGCGCAGAAAGCCCTGTCTTTCTCCCAGTGATGACCGTACTCCAAGGTCACATCCGACCTGGACACTGAGTAGCCAGGTGGCCAAAGGGCCCCAGCACCAACTGAAAACCCTATTGAATTTAAAAATGTACATTTGTGTATGTCCCAACAACAGTACTTTTCCCATTTCTATTGTGTGGCCTGTAACACTGATAAATTAATCTGTCTTCAATCATGATTTTGTGATTTATCTCTATTTTCTACCACCTGTCAGGAATCATGTGGCATTGAGTCCTTTGGACACCAATATGGCTTCAAGGGGATGGTCCTCCTCATGTGGATGATTTTGTCTTTGTCACCTCTTTGTCCTGTTTAAGACTTCATAAAGTGGTCTCTATTAAATACGTTTGCATTTTAAGTCTTTTCTCCAAAAAAAGAGTGTAAAAGATGGCTTTTTCTCTGCACATCCCATGTAGACTTTATTAATCTATTGTGATTTCAGGTTATAAAATCATTCGGTTTTACAGAGGAGCTTTTCGTGGTTGAAATTCTACTTAATCCATAGGAGCTAACTCAAGGGCAATTTCAGGCATCTTTACTCTCTGCTACCCACTTTCTCAGACAAAATGAATTCAACTTCCATGACAATCCAGCAAATTTTGGTATATATTTCTAAGAAAGGAAACATCTCATCGTGTTGAACCTGAGTGTATGGGTCTTTTCAGTAGAGAAGGTGACATATGGTATTCCAAATGCCATTATACTTGTAAAATATGAAATATTGGCTAAATATTGTCACGTTTGAAAAGTGTATTTAAAGAATTTTCAGAAAATAAAAGGAGGCCAAGAACAAGTTTAAGAGAGACTGAAAGGACTATGGCCCCTGGTCATACACTAGGTTGGATTGTTGAGGGCTTCTTTCTACTATGTATTTTCTAGTAGGATGTTGGTGAGTCAAAGGAGAAAGAGGCAAAAGGTAAACTCAGAAAGTAACTGCACCTTGTCTTGTCCACGTTGCATGCAATACATTCAAGAACTCATATTAGATGGGGTATTAAGCAGCTTGATCTAGTTCTTTCAAAATGAACGCTTTTAAAAAGAATATTTCATAAGAATGAGCAATGCTATAGAGTCAAGTGTTTCCGGGGTAAGATAGGTGAGCATCGTTGCCTTACTCCTGGAGACTCTGGTGTGTAGAGTAGAACTTTCATCACTGACAGCCCAGTTAGCATGGTGGTAAAGCGTTGGGTTGATAACCACAAGGTCACCAGTTTGAAACTTCCAGCTGTTCTGTGGGAGAAAGATGAGGCTAACTACTCTTCTAAAAGTTTACAGTTTCCGGAATCCACAGGAGCAATTCTACACTGTCCTATAGGATCACTATCAGTCAGAACAGTGGCTTGATGGCAGTGACTTTTGAGTTTAATCTTTTGAAAGGTCTCCAGACCCATTTTCCAAAGGGCCTCTAGATGGGTTTGAAGCATGTCCCTTTAAGGTGGTAATAAAGGACCTACTGGTTGGTGTCACTGGGTGAGGATTCCTGTGGGTGAGGATTTGTTGTGGTGGTTAGGTGCTGTTCGGTGGGTTCACAGCAGAATGAAACACTGTCTACCCCTGCCCCTCTTCATAATCGTTATGTTTGACCTTGTTGCTGTAGCTACTGTGTCAATCCATCTCCTTGAGGGTCTTTCTCTTTTTTACTGCCCATCATCTTTACCAAACATGATGTCCTTTTCCAGGGACTAGTACACACGATCTCCTGGTCACATGTCCAAAGTACTTGAGACAAAATCATCTTTACTGATGATTGTTGCTTTGTAATAAGTTGTGAAATCACAAGCTTTGACTCTGCTCCTTTTCTTTTAAGCCACATTGTTTTGGCAGTTATGTGTGATGCATTGCAAGATGTAATAAGTACTCACAGCACAACGTGTAAACGCTTGATGGCTAAACAAAATGTTGGGGTGCAGTAGGAGGAAGACCTGGGGACCTGGTCCTGCTAAGGTGACAGCGTCGGACACTCTGCGGAGCAGTTGCACTGGGACAAACTGGGTGACTAGGCATCAACACCTACTCATAGGGCGCCAGCACGAGCAACACCATGGCCAGTTGTGTTCTTCAAGAGATTAAGAGGCCCGACTCTAACCATCCCTTTGGAAAATTCAGAATTTATTGTAAAACAGCACTGAATTCTGTTTTTCTCAATCCTGCTAGTAACCAGGAAAACAGCATTTGTTTCATGTTTAGAAAAGCTTTAATTCAGAAGATGTCTGTGACTTTGTCAGTGACACACATCTCTCACAGGGCCATTTCATTACTATTCAATTAAGCAAATATTGATTTACAGAGTAGGCGTGTTTCATGTGAACAATTGACATCTTCATTCATAAATCAAAGTCAAGCACATCAAGGTTTTTAGTAGAGAAGAAAATTGTTTAGAAACTGAAGTCGTTAGACCTGCAAATCATAGCTTATGTTGCTAAACAGTTTCCTTTTCTTTTGAGGCTCTATTGGTAACTAGTATCATAATCTCTGATCAGTCTGAGAAGTATGGGATCCTGCCCTGGCCCAAATATAAACATGTCATAATATTTAAAGGCCGTAAAACACAGATGAGGTAACATACTCCGTATAGTTACACTGAATTATGCGAAACCTGACAATTTAGTTTATAAAATGTGGCTTCCCTCTCACCATTGTAAGATTGTATTCCACATGCAATTCACTCCTTGGCTGGCGTGGGCCAGCAACAATCCCTAGAAAAGGCGGAGTGAAATCTAGGTCAAGACTTTAGAGACTCGAGAACACACACTGGCTTAGAGGAGCACGTTCCTCTGGGAACACACCTCTTCCCGTTGCTAGGCTTTCAGAGCATCCGCTCCACGGGAGAAAATGCATAGCCCGAATAACAAGCTGTGGAATAGGAGACACAAAGTAGAAATCACTATAATATAATATAATGAACCTATTACAGACTTTTCAAACATACCTAAAACAAGAGCCCTTTTCCTTGCAATGTCTTATACATTGAACTTGGGAGACTATGGATGTGAATGATGTAATTGAATAAAAATGGGGTAGTGCAAGACTGGAGAGTTTTAATAGTAATGAATGAGTTAAGATGATATATTATTTATCAGATATGCATATATGGGAATCCTGGGTATTCAATATTTAAGAACACAGCTTCTAACTGCTGACTATGAGGTCAGCAGTTCAAACCTACCTTCCACGATGCAGAGGGATGAATCAGTATTATTCTGTGAAGATTTAGTCTTGCATTGCCTAGGGAGCCATTCTACTGTGTTCTGTACAGGCTCTATGAAGTCAGAATTGGCTCCAGAATAATGGGATTTACAGATAGAGCAATATATAACAAGAAAATAGAAACAGAGTTGTTATTTACTTATTTAAAATATGTGTGCCTGAATAATTTATTTGGAACTTGGTAAAGAATGTTGAATATACCACAACAGCCAGAAGGATGAACTATTTCTTGATGTACAGTCATAATGCTTGAGATAGTTTATTGTGCCAGCCTGGCTGATAAACGCAGGTGGGATTGACTGAGGGGTGGAGAGATGGATGGCTTGGTGAGGCTTGCCTTTCTTGTGTCTAGCTCTGTGTTGCTGTAAGTTGAGGTCCCTTTAAGACTTCTCTGGAGCTGGGGACTGGCAATTGGTGACCTGCCTTGTGATTGGCTGCTGTGCTGACATAGCCTAGCTCTCTCTACAAATAGAGGAAGATCTGGCATCAGACAGAGACTTGAAGGACTGCTAGTCTCTCAACTTTCTCTCACGGACGTGAGTTGCACTAAGCCATTTATAGTGCTTTCAAATTTAACTGTTTATTTCTTGTATTGTATATGATTTAACAGTTCGTTTCTCATTATATATCTAATTATCTTTATAAATAAATATATTATATTATCAGGAATTTGGTTTTATCTCTCTAGAGAACCCTGCCTAACACAATGCTCCTTTCAAACTTTGTCTCAATCCTTCACATATGTCACCCGAAGTTGGTGGCTAAAGTAGAAGGAAGAGCAGTGAAAAATAGAAGCTCTCAATGGGCTCAAATGTCGCCACCATGGTGAAAATAGCACAGGGCAGAGTTCTGTTCTGTCGTACAGGTTTCGGGGCTTGTAACTAACTCACTGGCACCTAACAACAACAATGGCATGAAGAGCTTTGAAAATAGAAGTCCGTTCTAATTCTTACAAGGACGCTATAGAGAAGACTGGTCACTTACTATCAGATCACACATTTTCTAGATATGGTAAATGACATACAGACAAAGTCACTTATCAAAGGTCACTTATCTAGTTAGTGACAGAGCTAACACTAGACTCCTGATTTCCTAGCTCTTAAAGTACCCTTTGAATACAGCAGTCAACAGAGTTTTAGGGTCACTTGTCAGAGAAGGGGACTGAGACCTCAGAAATCATGTAACATGCCCGAGTTTACCTGACATTTGTATCGCTGTAGTATAAGGGCATGTTAGAAACCAAGATTTTCAATCATTAGGCTGTGTTATTAACTACAAAGCTTTACCGTATCCTAATTCTACATGTGTGCATATATGCCCTTGATATGTCAAAATCCAGCTTCCAGATTAAAATAAAACTTGTCATTGCTTTATTTAGTTAATTCAGTAGCATAAAGAAAATGAGAAGATACTAAATTGTCTCTTGACTGGATGAACCATATTTAAACAAATATTTTACATCTTAAATAACTCAAATTTGTATAGTTTTGATAGACTCCCACCTTATTTAGATACTTTTGGTGCCATTTTTTACTTTAAAAAGTTTTAATTGAATGAATCCCTCTAATAACAAGATACACCAAACATCATTGATTTGGTCAGAGAAAACATGGAATTTTAAAAAAATTGTAAGAGACATCAAAGGTCTTCCTTCCCCCTTTTTCCTTATTCTTATATGTTAATTTTCATAAGAATGAGTGTTTCCTGTAGATTTTATTCATGACAGATCAAGTCAACCCATCAAAATATCTCATAACCCTTCCTGTTCAAAAGCACCTTCACAAACTGAGAACATGTTGTACTCATTGGTACCTCTCCCACCTCTTGCTTCCATATAGAATGCAATTAATTTCTCCTCCACAAGAGAACAAATATGACATTTGAATCTCTTCTATTGTTCAAGTTCTTTCATAATTCTAATCCCTCTTGATTCATGTGTACATTTCTCATATTCATTGATATATTCAGTCAACAAAAGTTTATGGGTCACAAACTACAGTTGAAATAAATCAGCAGCATTTACCTAACAGTAAACAAGAGGCAGGCATTGATCAGAGTGCTTTACAAATATTAACTTGTTTAACCTTCACAACTCTATGAGGTAAGTCGTAGCATTTTTTCTGAGAGTAGATAGATAATTTCTTAGTGCAAGGTCTATTGTTTTTCAAAAAAACGATCGCGTGAGTGGATGGATAAATGCATAGATGGGTAAATTGATGACTGCACAATAAAAAACTCTTTAATTCTCTGAGCTTCACTAATTCTCCTTATTACTTGCTTGATTTTGTAGTCAATGACCGAGTACATCTGCGGTCATTGTTTAAATCAAAATCGACAAGGATATTCAAAATCAAGGATGCCTTTTCTTAACATCTGTTTCCTTTATGTATTTTTCTTTTTTATATCATTTTATTGAAGGTTTGTGCAATTCTTATCACAGTCCATGCATACTTCTATTGTGCCAAGCACATTTGTATATTGGTTGCCATCATCATTCTCAAAGCATTTTCTTTCTACTTGAGCCCTTGGTATCAGCTCCTCATTTCCCCCCCTCATTTGTCCCCCACTTCACAAACCCTTGATAATTTAGAAATTATTATTATTTTGTCATGTTTTACACTGTCCAAAGTCTCCTTTCACCCACTTTTCTGTTATTCACCCCCTAAGGAGGGTTATATGAAGATCCTTGTGATTGGTTCCCCCTTTCTACCTCACCTTACCCTTACTCTCTTGGTATCGCTACTCTCATTATTGGTCCTGAGGGGTTTATCTGTCCTGGATTTCCTGTGTTTCCGGTTATTATCTGTACCAGTCTATAACCTCTAGTCTAGCCGGATTTGTAAGGTAGAATTGGGATCATGATAGTGGGGGGGAGGCAGTGGGGGGAGCATTAAATAACTAGAGGAAAGTTGTATGTTTCATTGTTTCTATACTGCACCCTGACTGGGAGGATGCATTTAAGGACACTTTGAGCTCTTAAATATATATCATTCAGAGTTGTCTCAAAAGGTTATTATTGCACAAGATCCCCACAGGCTAAGAGAACCGCTCTTGAAATTATTCTAATGAGGGGATGACAGCAGAGTATGTAAAATCCTAACCACCTTGAAATGGCATGATGCCTCCCTGGAGGGGAATCTTCTGCAATCAAGGCAAAATCCTGTGCATTAAAGTGCTCCTAACGCTTTTAGATATATTCACTCTGACTCTAATTAGCTCAAATCCAAATTAAATCTAGGTCATCTTTTCAGGGCTCTCCAAACTCTGTGATGATTATTAGTTGCCGTGATGAGAATGACCTTCAGCATTTCCTTAACACATTCACACTTACTCGGATATGAAAAGTACAGTTTCCAGTGATCCTGATATAGTACAGCTCTGCCACATATCAGTGTCATTAGGCAATTCAGAAAAGAAAAGGTCTCAGTTACATATACCCATAGATGAACTTCTACCAGTTAGCTTCACTTGTAAGCACCTGCAACTTTTTTCTGTCTGTCTATGAGTCAACATGGGCCAGAACCAATTTGACGACAACTTACCAAAGGTTGTTTTCAAAATGTTAAAAGCACTTTTCACTAGTACAATATAAAAATTTGGAATAACTACAAATGGATTTTATTCCTATAGACTTCCCTGACAAATTACTAGAATTCTTAGAACGTATGGAATGCTTTCTTTTGACTTTGGCTTGCTGATCATTATTATCCCTCAAAGCCCAGTCTACATGGCACCATGGATAGCCCATTATCTTTAATTTCCCCAAAATAAGTTGCAGGGATGCCTCAGTTGTCAAACGGTCCCAAGCTTGAACTTTCCACTGCTCACATAGCAGAGTTTGAAAACAATCTGCTCCGTGTTCATAACTTTGCTCAGTCATTGAACTGAAAATCCAGCTTGGAAAAACCTGTCGGGGGCCCACAGTGAGTCATGCATCGCGTCTCGCCAAGGACCCAAAGGGGTGGCGCTGTAGTCTTCAGTGCTGCTCTCAGCTAGACAACGTAGCATGCTGTGTCGGTGTGTTGACACATTCATCATCGGGCTTTCTTTTGCACTTAACTTGCTTAAGACACTGTACTCAGGGCTCCAAAGAAAGTGGGTGATTCTAGCAGTAAAGTTCAAAGAAGACTGTGAGAACCATGATAAATCATTGCGAAATTGGAATCAGGATGCCACTTATCTGATTTGGCAGCTAAATACAACATAGCTGAGTCGACCAAAAAAAAAAAAGGAAAAGTGATTAAAGTGACTAATGTAGTGAAAGATGTGAAATCATTAACCACAAAACAAAGAAACCAGACCATCGAAGAGGTTAAAAGTTACTGTTAATTTCGGTAAGTTAGAAACAACTTGGGGGTGATACTTTATCCAAGACAGTGATATGGGAGGAAGCTAAAAGCCTAATGATTTCATGAAGCCTAGTGAAAGAATGATTTCATGAACACAAAACACAACAAAAAATTCTTGTGGGTGCAAGTGCTGAGCAGCCTGAAGTGTGCAGACCCAGCCATGGCTGGTTTGACGAATTCAAAGTGAACAGGCCACACAGTGTCATGTGTCATGGGGAAGATCGAGTGCAAACAAAGATGACGTCCATAACTCTGTGCCTAAAATTACCAAATACGTGTCGGCTAAGGGCTTCCTTCCCCAGCAAGTGTTCAACTATGACAAAATCAGACTTTTGGGGGGAAAAATGCCCAATGGGACCTTCATTATTAAAGATCAAGATGCATTGCTGGGCCACAAGCCTATGGAAGATAGGCTCATGCTGTCATTGTGTGGAAATGCTAATGGGGATTTTAAAGTGAAGCCCATGCTAGTATAGCATTCCAAAAATCCACAAGGCTTTAAACAAGCGAACATAATGAAAAATAAGTTAGGGGTGAGGTGCAGGGCAAATAATAGAATGTGGGTGACCAGGAGGTGTTTTCTTGAGTACCGTAGGTACATGAAGCATTTGGGCCTCTTGAAAAAAACAAAACCAAAAAAGCTTGCAGGAGAAAAGATTGCCTGACAAAGCACGCCTCTTAATGGGCCATGCTCCTGCTCATCCTCCAGGCTTGGAGGGTGAGCTGTTACTTAAATGCTCTTTATCACTGTTTAGTTTGTAGCCCTGAATATGACTCCTCTCATCCAGCCTGTGGGCCAGCAAGTCACTGCTGGTTTTAAAGAGCTATATAACAAAGCACTGTTCCAGAAGTGCTTTGAAAGAAACTCAGATACTCATTGGACTTTTCAAGAGTTTTGGAAAAATGATTTTCACCTCTTCCCACTGCATTATCTTATTGGCAAAGCTAGGTGGATGGGTGGGTGGGGGGGTTCTTTTACAAGACTATGAACTGTATGTGGTGAAAGTTGTGACCAGACGCTGTGGCAGGGTAGACTTTGAAGGCTTTCAGGACTTTGAAGAAGAGCCTATTGTGGAGAATATCGTGTGTCGTGGCTGGTCTGTGGGTCTAGAGAAGTGCTTCTCAACCTGTGGGTCATGACCCCTTTGGGGGGTCGAACAACTCTTTCACAGGGTTAGTCTAAGACCATCAGAAAGCACATATTTCCCATGGTTTTAGGAACCTAGACTCCTCTCTCTTTCTCCAGGCGGATCCACCCACATGCAGATATGCCCACATACGAGTACCTGGTGTGATGACATCATTGCGCCAACCCTATTACCTACACCCCATACAAATACAGGTGTATGTGGCAGGGTTGGCATCATAATGTACTTATGTGGACCAGTCACATATGTGTAGAGAGCAGCTACTGTGTAGAAAGCAGCTGCTGTGTTGAAAGCAGCTACTCTGTTAAAAACAGCGACTGCGTTGAAAGCAGTAGTATTGGAAGTAAAATGACACTTCATGAATTCTAATTACTGGGTAAATGTGAAATCATCAACTACTGCAAAAAAAAAATTCTGTACCATGGGATCTTAATCTGGAGTCTGATAGGTCTTTTTATATTCAGCTGTGGTTGATATGAATACTGCCCCCTTGTGATAGTAACAGGTATGTAAAACAACAACAGCAACACAGAGAATGGTAACACATAGGAAACTTTAATGAACTGTATTGACTGAACTATGCCATGTATCAACTTTTGTATTATTAAAGCTATTGTTATATATTAGTTTCATTAGCAAACCATCCCTTGACAATGCAATATGTAGAGAAGAATGTTAAGAAAATGAAATATAGTGAGGATTTTTTACAGTATGGTTTTACCTCAATAATAACAGCAGTAATTGAGAAACCAAAATGTGTTATTTGTTGTGACATTCTGTCAGCCAAAATCTATGAACCTGAACAAATTAAAACATCATCTTGATAGCAAGCATCTGAGCTTTGCTGGCAAGGATACCAACTATTTTAGAAGCAAAGCTGATGGACTCAAGAAAGCCAGACTTGATACTGGTGGCAAGTACCACAAACAAAATGTAGCACCTGTTGAAGCTTCCTATTTGGTCACACTCAGAATCACCAGAACTATGAAACCTCACACCATTGCTGAGGATTTACTGTTGCCAGTGGCCAAAGACATTATTCAAGTTATGATTGGAGATGAATTTGTTATGAAATAGAGTGCAATTTCCTTATCTAATGACACTGTCTGCAGAAGAATAGTTGATATGTCTACCATTATTCTCAATCAGGTAATCCAGGAAATTAAATCTGCTAGACTTCCAATATTTAGCATCCAGCTCGATGAATCTACAGACATTGCAAACTGTTCATAGTTACTGGTTTACGTGAGGTATATTAGTGATGGTGACTTTAAAGATGAGTTTCTTTTTTGCAAACTTCTTGAAACGACACAGTTGGTTCATTTCTCAAAGAGCACAAGATCTCTTGGGAAAAGTTTTGTGGTGTTTGCACAGATGGTGTTCCAGCTATACTAGGATGTTGATCTGGATTTCAACATTTGGTACTGAATGAGTCACCAAAAGTCACCGGAACTCCCTGTATGATTCACTGGGAAATACTAGTGACGAAGACACTTCCACATGAGTTACAAGAACTAATGAAAAGTGTCATAAGTTTTGTAAAGGTGAGCACTTTAAACAGTTGACTGTTTTGCAATTGTGCAACGAGTTGGATGTGCCGAATAATGCTCTGCTATTTCACACTGAAGTGAGATGGTTGTCAAGAGAAAACGTTTTAAAACGTGTTTTTGAGCTTTATGATGAACTCAAAATGTTTTTCAATCAAAAAGCAAGACCGCAGTTTGAAGCACTTTTCAGCGATAAAAGTGAACTGCAGAAAAGAGCATACTTGGTTGACATCTTTGCCATCTTGAATGAGTTAAGTTTATCACTGCAAGAACCAAATGCAACATGCTTAGCTTTGTCTGAAAAGATCAGATCATTCCAAATGAAACTTCAGCTTTGGCAAAAAAAAAAAAAATGGATGAAAATAAAATTCACATATTGCCTACCTTATCTGCTTTCTTTGAGGAACAGGACATTGAACCAGACAAAAGGATTACAATGATAATTTATGTGAAAGAACACTTTCACATGCTTGCAGACGAAATTTCATCGTACTTCCCAAATCTACCTGACACCTCATTTGCACTTACCAGAACCACGTGCACAATCAAAGTTGAAGATGTTCCTGAGACAGAACAAGAGGAGTTCATTGAACTTCTTAACAGCAATGCATTGAGAATTGATTTCTCTACAATGCCAGTTACAAAATTCTGGATCAAATGTTTGCAGTCCTATCCTGTTCTGTCTGAGACTGTGTTGTGACTTCTTCCATTTCCAACAACATATCTTTGTGAAGCAGGGTTTTCCAGCTTGTTGGTTATCAAGTCTAAAAACAGACATAGACTTGTTGTGGAAGAAGATCTTCGTTGTGCTCTTACAAAGACTGCCCTGAGAATTTCTGATCTGGTGAGAAAGAAGCTATCTCAACCTTTGCACTGACATTGGCTTTTTACACATACTGTCACAAAATGCAGCAGTGTAGTTTACTGTTGTTATATGAAGACTGTTACCCATGCTACACCATGCTTCAAGACAAAATTTCATTTATTTGCAATAAGAAATAAGTCTTTCACAATATATAATTACAGATTGTTTTTGTGATTAATCACTATACTTTATGTTCAATTTGTAACAATGAAAATTCATCCTGCACATCAGATATTTACATTACAATTCATAACAGTAGCAAAATACACCCCTTATTCCATGTTCTCTTCTGAACCTTGAAACATGTGGTAAATATGACAAAGTCAGTATTTTCATAGAATGTGCATCCTCATGCATAATTTAAAAAAATTATAGAAAAAAATTAAAGTCAGCCTTTATTCAGTATAGTATTTTCTTATAAAAAAGGAAATGCTAGTACCATATAATCCAGGAATCTCTCAAGTGACTGTTTACCTTAAAGATATAAATAATACAACACAGACATATGCACACCTATGTTTATTGCAGCAGTTTCCATAGTAGCAAAAACATGGACTAGATATCCAAACGTTGGTGTATTCATACAATGGAATATTGTGCATCAATATAAAACAAGGCCATGTCCTAGAAACTCTGTAAGACATGGAAAAACTAGACAACATTATGCTTAGCAAATTAATCAGTCTTATAGAGATTAATACTTTATAACACCATCGTTGTAAGAAAAAGATAGAAAAAAGAAATGTGGTTTATACACCAAAAGTGAACACTTTGATGACTGGGAGGAGGCCACAGACAGGGTGGGAACAGGAAGTAGGGAGGCCTAGGGTATTAAGGAAGGAAGAAACAAGGCAAAGTGGTGAGGGGGGAAGAGAATCACATCAATGGAGAAGCCCAACAGGATATTGTGGATTATATTTCTTGAAATGGCTTTATATATATGTATGTATGAATGTTTATTTTTGTATATATGTATGTATACATATGTATTTTAAGTAATATGTATACATCTATATTACCTTTAAAATACTTCTGGATGCCTTATTCCACAAAACTAAATGTTGGTCAGAGTGGAAACAGGAAAAAAAAGGAAACATAAAACTGAAATGGATTTGGAATCTTTCGTGAAAAACAAGTTTATTAAAAAAAAAAGTTTCCGGTTATATTCTAAAATTGTAATAAAACTAGAGAACTATGAATTGCAGTATAAAAGACACTAGTTGGCTCTTTAAGAAAAGGACCATCCATGCTGAGTATTGAAGAATAAGTAAGAGTAAGAGTCCGCTATCAAATATGAGCTGGAAACCATGGGATGCAAAACAGAGAGGACGTTTACAGAAACACCCAGACGTGAGATAAAGAAGATATGCCAGAGGAGACGGAAGGAGCTCATTGTGGCTAAGACGTTGTTTGTTTTAGGAAAATATTTGCTTGATGCAATATATAAATATGAATTCAAGTGCAATCCTTGACAATTTTTATCTTTTCTCGTTAGTCATGCTGGGGTTTTTTGGTCTAATTGTGAGGGTTTTATGTATTTATGTTTAGGTGCAATCCACAATGAAGGGTGTCATCACTGATCTTCACTAATAAGAGCTGCAAGCCCTCTTGGTGTTCAGCAAGCAGCATTGTGTCATCTACATATAATAGAGTTTTCTTTAAGTCTTCTTCAAGTCTTGATGCCTCATTCGTCTCCATAAAATGCAGTTCCTCTAATGTGTTTTCAGCATAGAGATTGAGTGTGGTGAAAGGCTACAACACTGACCCACACCTTGTCTGATTTTGTACCACCCACTATCTCCTTGTTCAACATCAATGGGCTTGTCTATTTACAAGTTCCCAATGAGTGAAATTAATTTCTTTATTTCTATTATTCACAATGTGATTACTAATTTGTCATAATTTTCACATCTGTATGCCTTTGCATAGCTACCACATATTCTCATGTATAAGCCGAGGATTTTAGCACATTTTTAATGCAGTTTTTGTGGTAAAATTAGATGCCTCGGCTGATATTCAGGTCCACTTATACTCAAGTATATATGGCAATAATAAACAGGTAAACATATTTCTGGTATTCTTTGCTTTGAGCCAAAATACATCTGATATATTAGCAATATCCTTTACTATAAATTATGTTCTGCATCTGGCTTACGTTTCCGGCAGTACCTTCCAGCAGTACTGCTGTAACTGCTATTAAATGATCATCTATGAAAAGTTTCTTACATGTGTTATTCATGATATCATTTGATAATTTCCACATCTCTTGTATAACCTATTTTGGAATGGGCTCATACATGGATTTCTTCCAGTTGCTTGGTCACTTCATTGTTTTCCAATTTCTTAGCATCGGTAAATGGGTATTTCCAACATTTTATCCATTTATTTACCCATATATGAAGCACAGATGTAAATCCAATTGCTATCTGACAACTCCTGAAGTCTTGTTTTTTGCCAGTGTTATTAGTGTAATGTGGACTTCTTCCTTGGATAACTGATGCACAATAATTTTGAAATGCAACAAGCTTAGATGCTTGTTTCTTGATGAGGGCTTAATCCAACTCCTGTGAAGACTTATTCTCATAATTCCTACTGCTGTCTCTGAGAGTTTGTCTTTCCTTTGAGTCATCCTTTCTTTTTCATAGAAAAGAAAGACTGATGTTTGCCACCTATGGTACTTCTCGGCCTTAAACCACATAAGGTTGTGGGGACACTGTCTGTCCCTTTCTACCCAGACCTCTACAATTCTTTTAATGCATTTGCAAGGCCCCCATGTATCAAATTATAATATACTCCAGTAGATTAAATTTACATAACAAATATATTTGACGTTTTCTCTTCTCGGAGTTTGACTCCCTATAAAGCTGGTCTGGGGCAGGACTCTCACAATTCATAGGAACCCTACTGGATCTCTGACCTCTGAAGTATACCAGGAATATCCTTCTCAGAAACCAAACTCACTGCCATCGAGTCAATGCTGACGCAGAGACCTCCTGTGGGTTTCTGAGACTACAATTGTTAATGGAAGTAGAAAGCCCACTCTTTCTTCTGTGGAGCGGCTGGTGGTTTCGAACTCTAACCATTCGGTTTGCAGCCCAATACATAACAACTACACCACTAGAGGTCCCTTAGATGATGTTTATGTGTTAAAAAGTATATATGAAGACCAAATGTAAATCATAGCAAAATGTTCTACAGTTCCATACTCACTTTTATCTTTACCCCCAGATATTTTTTTCTCCATCACCCTCATTCTGATCTTTATTCTGAGGCAATTTCTGAATTTGAGAATGTTACTGATAAAGATTAGGAGTAAAATATAGTTTTACATTATAACTCAGCAAATCCCAGATCCTTTATGTTTTCTCTAAATTTTGTTGATAAATGAATTTTTTTAGCTCAACCCTCTCTATTTTTATCTTATCTTAGGCACGACCTAAAGAAACCAATTGAACGTGTTTAAGATTTGCCTTGAGATTTTCTCAGACATATCCACCAGTTCATTAGTTTGTTTATTTAAGAATTTATCCCTTATGGAATCTCATTCCCTCACATTTAACACTCTCACATTCAGGCACCTTTCTCTTAAACCCTTTCAAATTCAAGAGGTGGAAACTTAAATGGATCCTCTTGATAGGAAGAATGTCATAGTATGTCCTGGCAATGTTTTAAACTGCTCATCTTTAAGCACACAATTTTCACAATTGTTTTCTAAGATCAAGAGCCAAAGGAGAGGGGGGAATTTGAGCAGATCATAAACTAGATCCAGTTTAAAACTTTTAAATTTGAGCTGGCTGTAACGTACTGTATTCACTTTGTCATGATGTATAGAGAGTTTTATTCACATTTGGAGCTCAGGATGAAGATCAGACTGAAGTTACAGTCTGGAGAATGCATGTGATATTTGAGAGACATGTATTTCCATGACAGAACCCTGAGGGATACTGACGCTAATGGGAGGAGCACGTAGACATACCCACTCTCGAAACATAAAGGAGATAGACAGTGTCATCGTGGTCAGGAGAGAGACCAGTGGAAGGATTTATTTCAAGAAAGAGCATTGTCATCATGGAAACACTGAAGGTAGATGATGCCCAGATGGTAAGGACTGAACACATTTGATTTCATAGCCAGAAGACTCTACTGATTAGTGAAAACTGGTCATTTAAAATAATAAAGGCAGAAGATAGATTAAATAAGTTGAACCTACACGAAAAAACCTAGATACCGGAAAACAAGCATTTCTGGGAAGGTTTGCCTTGTGGAAAGAAGAAAGAGAACAGCTTCCTATCATGCGTGATAAACTGAAGGAGAGCTGTTAGCAAAGTTAAATTTAAGTGCTACTTAGAAGTAGTTAGGAGTCCTGGTGGCATAATGGTTATGAGTTTGGCCACTAGCCACAAGGTCAGCCCTTCAAAACCACCAGAAGCTCTAGGGGAGAAAAGCAAGGCTTTCTAACTCCCATAAAAACGTACAGTATCAGAAACCCACTGGAGCGGTCCTACCCTGTCCTACAGGGTCACGATGAGTCAGAGTCCACAAGATAACAGTGAGTTTGGTTTTGGGTAGTTAAGGAGACCTGGCTTAGTGCCTTAGGTGCAGGGATGCTAACCTAACAGCAAGGTGGGCAAACTCACTAGCTAGTCCACAGTAGAAAGATGAGGCTCTTTGGAATCCCAAGAAACAGTTGCACTCTGTCCTAAAAATTGTTATGAGTCAAATAGATGCTGTGGCAGTGGACTTTTGCTTTAGAAGTAGGTAGTAGAAAATGCACAGTGTAAATTAGGACGAGAAACATCTCCACTTAAAGACTTGCTTTTTGTAAGTTGGACTGAAATGATAAACAAGTTGTCTGGTGACATGATTCATTTTAGAGAATGCAGAAATCAGAAAACTGCAGGTAGATTTTAGAAGCCATAGCGACAATTTAAAGACGTTAGTAGTTAATAGTATTATTTTCTCTCTTACATAAAACGCGAGGTTACTTTCTGAGCATGTGATTTAGCAAGATGAGTTAAAGGGAATCAGATAAGTGGGGAAGGTTTACGTTAATCTTTATGGAAAATGACAAGAACACTGTCAGGAGAATGATACGACTGTGGGCTGCAAGGCCAGTGGAGCCAGAGCAGGGACCACTTACTTAATTCCCTCTCCTGACCACCCTGCTCAGTGTCCCTAGAACTCCAGGAAATTCCAACTTGACCGCATGGCCCTTGGCCTTGCCTTCCCTGATTCCATCATATTCTTTGATCTCAAGAAAGAGGTGCTGAGCTTTGAGATCATCCGACCAAATTATCTACAAGAGGACAAATTCACAAGTCTCTCTCCTTGATCAGAGTCCTCAACTGGTTCCTATTATTTGTTCAAATACCCTATTTTAAAGAGCTCAGTTGCCCTCGATCAGTGTGCTTTGGGTCAGTGTTCCAGATACCGTTACAACATTTTTAGCATCTTCCCTTTTTCTATTTTATAGAAAAAGTAAAAGCAATCTATTTAGGGCTAAAAATAGTCACCTATATTCACCATGCCTGTACTTCAAAATCTTATCATATATTTAATACATTTGTTTCTTCACTGTCCAGCCCTTTTTTCATAATTCATCTCAACTCAGACACCTGACTCTTTGTCTCTACTTCCTTCTTAGTCGAAAGCCTTACCTAACACTTCATAAAAGAAAAATGAAAGCAGAGTTAAATGATTATACCATGTTTTGGATTGAATTGTGTGCATGAAACATGCATTAGAATCCTAGTCCCTATACATGTGCATATAATCCCATTTGAAATAGGATCTTCTTTGTTACATTAGTTTAATAGTATAAATATAATCATAATTGGGTTAGGAGAAGAACGGATTAGATAGAGAAATGCACATGGAGTGACGTGCACATGGAGCGACGACAAACATCATGTGAGAGTTGTTGATAAGCCAAAGAATCAGAGATGCCCAGAAATACCTGAAAGGAAGGAATTCACATAGCAGAGACATTTCTAGTTTTAAAGCCACACATTGTGGTTTTTGTGTTACAGTAGCAGCAAATGGCTATAACACATACATTATAACGATAAGGCACTTAGAATCTGAGTCAAAGAATTTCAATCATTATTAATCATTATTAATATTATCATCATTAACTAAATGTCTGAGGACTGCAATAGGGAAGACAATGTTTAAGAGGATGCAGGGGAAATCTTTAAAGGAAAGAAGCGAGACGCAGGATGCGGGGACCAACATGCACAGCCCTCCAGGGACAGAAGAACAGAAAAGAATCAGTGGCCACGAAGAACACTTGTCTTAGAAGGTGAGCAAGTGCAACATCAAGTTAGGAAGAATAATCAGTGCCTGTGATCGTCCGGTGATTGAACTTGGCCCTCTTGGGAAAGCCAATCACATCGGGATGGCCTTCATTCTTAGGCAGGCCTAGTGGAGCTGTGTGCTGAGCCAAAAAGACGAATGTCTACAAACCTCACTTTATGCGGGAAACATCAGCACACTGTTGGTAAAGGTGACGTGTCTCTGAACTTTCCAGATTGGTCTGAGTGTGCACCACAAGAAGTTTTACTTCCCCTTTCACGGAGAGAATATCTGAGTCTGTAATGTTGCCTTTGTTGCATTTTGTGTCATATTTTCTTTTTTTATCAAATGGACTAATCCCTTGAAAAGTAATAAAAAAAATCTTTAAGTGAAAGATGTTCTAACAACCCTAAGTAGAGCTAGCAACTAGATGTTGCTGCATTTTAATATAATGAATTGATTTACCGATTATGATAAACAGGGACTGTTTTATAGCTCTGCTTACCTCACTCTTCATTGGTTAGCACAATTCTTGATTCGCTGATGGTATTCAATGCATGTACCTTAAATATTTCACCTGAGTGAGTAAATATGCATTGATCTTCTCCCTTCAAATGCAAGCTTCATGACAAACTGGACTCTATCTTATTCTTTCATCCATCAACCTTCTAGACATTTTCTGTCACCTAGTGGGTGCCCATTAAAATCTGGAAGCGTTATACCACACATGGCTATATCTGTCTTCCCTCTCATTCAAAATCCTGACATATTCATAATTCAAAAAGCAGAAATATCTTTGATAGTGACTACAAAAGAAATGATATCAGTATAACCATTTCCCTCCCCAATATTAGAAATTCTCCTGAAAAAAAAAATTTATATATGTCTCAGAAGCTGAAACCCTGGAGTAAGGAAAATAACAACATTTCATTCCTATTCATGAACACCGTGACCATCTTGAGGGGCTTAGCTTGCACTTAACTGGACTGAGCCTGAATGTTTTGGAATCCTGAAGCTGTGGTTACTCACTATGCGGATGGCATTCACAGGAAGATGCAAGGGCAAGGATAGAATTTCCATATTCTCTACATCCTGTTGACATTCCTGCTTTAAGTCCCAGAGGGATTTGCAATGCCAGGAAGGTTTTTCCTGAGTGTGCTTTTATTTTCATGTAGATTAGAATATTCTTGATACTAGGCTCCCTTAACATTTTCAGTTATAAATCATAAATTGCCAGGAAATACTTTCTAACTGAAAGAACAATTTTATGCTTCAATGTTTTCTAAATCAGGCAGAACACAGAGAGGCTTGGTTCTGAGTCACGGGTGGTGCGGTGTGTGGCCCGATTGCATGTGGCAGCTGATGTCTGGCGGTAAGGTCGATTATCCATACATTCTCCCCAAAATAGATGCAACTAAACCTTAATGATACAGACTCCTTCAGAAATAAGTGGTATTAGATATCATTCTCATTGGAGACTAGAATCATGATCCAATTAACTGGTGCAACTCACTCAATATATGAATGTCCTAAAGGGCCTTCTTTAGAATAGTACCTCTTTAAGAAACCGAAGGGCAAAAAGTCAGAAGTCAATGTGTTTGGGAAATTCTAAATCCCCTAAATTCTCCATGAAAAGACTTTTAAAACAGCTCATGAAATTCTATTGTACACAATTTGAGAAATGTTGATACCAGGTAAGCTTCCTTTCACTGTGAAGGGTTGCTCTGAAAGTTGTTTTATATTATTTGAACTAAATCAATGGATCTGTTTAAAATTATTGGCCCTACTTTTTGAAATGAGCCCCAAATAGAGTGAAGTCTGCAATTGTAATATGAATAGCCAAATAGAAGTGTCCAGATCTCAACCTCCATACAAACATTGAGCCCTGCTAAAAAACACAAGTCAAAAAGGATTTCCTCAAAGAATAGATAGCTGTTTTCTCTATTATTACCAAAATATAATCCTATTGTTTCTTGACATATCCTCCACCTAAAGCAATGCACTTCAAAGAGGTGTTTCCTTCTCTCTTGAAGAAGTATGACCCTGTATGTGGACATTTTGTCATCCTCTTGAAACTCAGTCTGATCCTGTCAATTATTCTATGAGCTTGGGGCACAAGAAGTAGTCTGAATGGGTAAAGTTCATAACTGGAGACTTGATGAAGTATGGTTTCCAAACAAAATTCCCAAGTATCCCTTGACACCTCTGAAGAAGGAATAGGTGCATTATCATGATGGAAAAAAAAATCCTTGACATCTCTTTCCTTTGTCTCCACCCCTAGAGTACTCAATTTTCTTAAAATGTCTTATGCCCCTTTGATTGTCCTGTGTCTTTTGAGAAAATCTATCAAGATTGCTTGCCCTCTTGAGATGCCCATAAGTGTTGCCATGATCATCTGAGCCAATCTCTCTACCTTGAACTTAACTGACTCAGCAGATCCTCTCGAAAGCCATTGTTTGGATTAGATCTTTTGAAAGCACCCTGAAGAGACCAAGACAAATGTATGACTCAGAGAAAGCATCCACATCCACCCACTGATGTCTAAATACACTTTGTTTGGAATAAACTCTGAAACCTTAGTAGCAATACTTTTTTTACTTACCCTCATATAGCTTGGCTAATATTTTGTCTGATGTATTATATTCAGCATGTCCAGATGGACATCTCAATGACTTAAAAAAATTCAGATGCATCTTTTCTTCCCTGATGATGCCATAAAATGTCTCAGGTATGAATCTTGCTGATCTGAACCAATGCAGTTCAGAAAATAGATCCTCTAAAGGCTGGTATGGAATCCATGCTCTCACGTGAGTGGTCCCCAGCTTGGTTGGACGATGCAATGACGATCCATTCCATATGAGCAGAGTACAGTCTTTAGTCATGCACTTTTATTCATGCACGTGAAGCCTTATGTTTGGAGTTGATGCGGAAAATAGAAGGTGAATGCTCAAGTTGGGGCATTTATCCATGTGTGAAGTTCCTCATTATACAGAATCTAGTCTTTTGAGTGGCGTTTGCACATAGTGTTTCTTTTGTGCCTTATTTAGCTATGCATTGGAATGCTAACCACAAGGTTAGTGGTTCAAATCTATCAGCTTCTCTGATCCACAGGAGAAAAACAAGGCTATTAACTGCAGTAAAGATTAAAGTCTCAGACACCCAAAGGAGCAGTCCTCCTCTGTCCTACAGCATTACAGTATTACTATGTATGGGGATTGACTAGATGTCAGTGAGAGTGAGTTACTTAGGAGAGGTTCAAGTGGAAAGCTCAGAACATTCTCAGCATGAGCTGATAAAGAAAAGATTGTTCTGAGCACATTATGCAAAAAAGATTTATTGACCCTATGAAAAGGTATGGAAACAGTGGCCAAGAACAATATTTGTACGAGATCTTTCAAACCAGCTGGGTCCTGTTGGCCCTGGTGATAGAAATCAGAACAGCTCAGAATAGAATCCTTTGGCTGAGTGATGATATATTCTGACTTTAGCATAATAAATTAAATAGACTCCTTTATGGCTTGTTATTAATCTTAGGATCTAGACTATCTAGAAAGATCCTCAACCCCATTATTTCAATTGATGACTCTATAGATTCATCAGCCTGGTTTTCATACACCAAAAAATGAAAAAAAAATTACTGCACTTCAAGAAGGTGACCCCCAATGACATAACACTCCTGAGATGCACAAGCAAACACCCCTAATATGTACAGTCAAAAACCAAACCGAACAATACAACCCCCAAATAGATAAGATTTTGGATACCAGGACAGGTCCAGCATGCATCATAGAAAGAACCTGCTGACGTGTTTTAACTGTTCAAGTCAGGCTTATGCCTGTGACTTCTATACTCACCTCCCCAATGCCCTCCATTTAGAGACATGAGCTCATCCCTTCTGTCCCTCAGTTGTGGATAGAGAAGTACATCGGAGGTTGATTTCCTGTATCTTTCCACCAGTGAATCTTGAACTCCCACTGTCATCCATAACCTTCTGCAAACCAGATTCTGAAACCTTAGGCTCTGATCCTAACCCCTCCTATGACTAGATTATATGTCTCACAATTCTTCAGTGACTAATGATGGTGTGCTTCTTCCATGTTGCCCTCTCACTTAGACGGCTGCCTGTTTGGACACAAACCTCTAAGACTGTAGATGCTAGTTTACCTAATAGCCGAGCACCATCTACTTTCTTCAGTACCTTTTGCTATAGTCCCTATCTCCTCTCTGTTCCCTTCCTGGGAGCAAGTATCGAGCAGGGCCAATTGTTCTTATGTTGGAGCTGGGATTTAGTGTGAGCCCCAAATCCATTCTTGGATCTGTGTTTGTTTGTTTGACATTCAATTTATTCTTACTTGGGAATTACCGAAAATGTCATTTCATTGCATCGTTCCTTCTTGTCAAGCAGAATTGTTCCCTTTCTTCCACAATCAGTTCCCAAACATCCTATTTCTTCCTGGATACCTTGACATCACCTCCCATTTATCACTCCACCCCCTCCTCTGCACTCCCTCCCTGACATTCTTGTTCTACTTTTTATGCCTATAGATTCATCAATCCTTGGCTTCATTTACTCAAAAACAGGGAAACTTATTTCACTAATTCAAAAGGGTAATCCCCCATTCCATAGCATCTCTGATATCCTCTGATACGAACAATCATAAACCAAGTCCATCAGAATGATTATCCCAGGTTTGCCAGAATAATACATATCTTAATACAGGATATAGGGCATAGATGTAGTAAGACCTTATTTGTCTGCCTACCGACAGTTCTCTAAGATTGGTACAGCTGTCTTCTGCTTCCTCAGACACCTTGTACGTTCAGGCTGAAGCCCTCCAGTTCTAGGTGCATCTGAGGTAGATGCCAATTCACCCAGTGGAATTCTCACGTGGGGTCTCATGGGTGCAGCCTCTGGAGCATGCTGTGCACCTTGAAGATCCAGGATACAGTGTCCCAACATACCACGACACTCAGGCTGGGTCCCTAAAATGCATTCACATGCCTGAATCAATGTGATCCATCTGCTGAATGCTCCCAAAGACCCTTCATCCCCTAGGGTCCTCAAAAGCATTTTCAGTCATACACCCCAGACCTGGAAGACACCCCCCCCTCTTTTCCTACCAATAGAAGTGCCATTGTGTTCCCCCATGTGTGTTTACTCTGTTTCTGCACTCCCGCATTGTTCTTCCCATCTGTATCCTTCCTTCCTTTGTTAGGGCTGTCTACCTGTCCAGGGGACCCCTTCAAAGATAGACAAGTCAGCTCACGTTATACACTCCTCTTTCCTCTCCCTTTTCCATTTGATCCCAGCTGACACAAGGCGCCCTCCAACCTAGTGTGCTTCTAAATACTTATCTACCCAGAATATTCACCTGGAGCAGATGGAATATGGTTCCTTGGCATGAGTCAGGCTGTCTGCCAAGCTGCCTGGCCCCCCAGTCAATAGCCTGGGTACCCTACAAGTCTTGGCTTATGCCCATTTTGCCAGTTGCTTCTAGGGCAATGGACTCACAGCTTTTGCCCTTTTGTGCTTGATTAACTTTGCTCAGCACTATGATTTCCAGCTCCCTTCACGTCCTAAGGTGTTTTTTTTTAAAAATTTATCACTATTTTTAAAGAATGGGCAATATTCCATTGTTTGTATGTACCAGCTTTCCTATCCAATTATCTAAGGATGGAAATTCAGGTTGTTTCCAACTTATTGCTATTGTGAACTGTGCTGCAATGAACATGGGGGTACAAAAGTCTGTTGGTGATCTTCTTATTTCCTTTGGGTGTACTATTGGTACCCCAAAAAACAAACAAATAAAAAAAACGGAAAATAGCTCCGCTGGTTGGAGTTTTCTTAGTATGCATTGTTCCCACTAGGCAAGCACCGGGTTACTTGCTCTCAGTTGGTGCACCCACTGGCATCACCTGGGAAAGTGCTCTCTGGTCACAGTGAGTTTATTCATAAAAGCAGTTTTTCTTGAACCTCGTGTGGTGGCAAATTTAAGAGAACAGAGGGAGGCTGTGAAATTTTGTTTTCTGCATAGGAAAAATGATGCCAAAACTGTTGTGATGTTGAACACATCTTACAAGGACAGCACTATGGGAATAACTCAAGTGTATGAGTGATTTTCTTGTTTCAGAAAGGGTGGAATGTCAATTGATGACAGACCTCATCCTTGACTTCTGTCAACTTTCCAAACAAACAAAAATGTCAACAAAATTCATGCACTTGTACTTGAAGACCAATGATGGACCATTGACAAGGTGGAGAAGTTATCTACTCTATCTTGGAACACATTTCATAAGAAAAATCACTATGAAATTTGTGGCTAGGGTTCTGACTGACCAGGAAAAAAGAGTGCTATTGAATAGAAACATGCTGTATTTTGAAATAACAGCTCTGAAGCAACCTAGATTTTTCTCTAAGGTCATTACTGGTGAGGAGACATGGTGCTATTCATATGACCCTGAAAGCAAACATCAATCCAGCCAGTGGAAGGTACCATCATCACCACCACCCCGCCCCCGCCCCCACCCCCACCCCTGCTAAAAAAAAGCTCTTCAAGTAAAATCAAAGATTAAGATGATGCTTTCTTTTTTTATATATATGACGGGGATAGTACATTTGGGGTTTTTTCCCCACCAGGTCAGGCTGTTAATCAAGCTTTCTATTTAGAGGTTCTGAAAAGAGTGCATATCATCGCCATATTGCTTCCCACAGTGGCTGTACATATTTACAAGTCCACCAGCAGTGGAAAGAAGTTCTAATGTCACCACACCTTCTCCAGCATTTGTTCTTAGTTGTTTTTGTTGTTGTTGTTGTTGTTTGTTTGTTTGAATAAAGTTATGGTATCTCATGCTTGTTTTGACTTGCATTTTCCAGGTGGTGAGTGACCAGGAGCATTTCCTCATTTGTTTAAAAGCTATTTGAATGTCATCCTTTGTGAATTGCCTGTCCAGGTCCTTTGCCGACCTTCTCAGGGGATTATGAGTTTTTGCTTGTTGCAGAGTTGTAAAATACTGTAGATTTTAGTAATTTGTCCTTTGTCTCTTGTGTCATTACCAAATATCTTTTCTTAGGCTGTAGGCTTTCTTTTTACTCTCTCCCTCTCTTATTTTAATTTTGGCTCATATTTTAATTCATTTTAAATCATTTTATTGGCAGCTCATACAACACTTATCACCATCCATACATCCATCAATTGTGTCAAGCACTTTTGTACATTTATTTCCCTCATCATTCTCAAAGCATTTGCTTTCTACTTGAGCCCTTGGTATCAGCTCCTCATTTTTTCTTCTCCCTCCCCACTCCTCCTTCCCAGATGAACCCTTGATAATTTATCAATTATTATTTTGTCATGTCTTACACCGTTCAACATCTCCCTTCACCCACTTCTCCACTGTCTATTCCCCAGGGAGGAGGTTATATGTAGATCCTTGTATCTGTTCTCCCTTTCTCCCTCACCTTCCCTCCACCCTCCTGGTATCACCACTCTCTGAAGACCACAAAGCAGGTGCATAAGCAAATGTGGTGAAGAAAGCTGATGGTGCCTGGCTATCAAAAGATATAGCGTCTGGGGTCCTAAAGGCTTGAAGATAAACAGGCAGCCATCTAGCTGAGAAACAACAAAGCCCACATGGAAGAAGCACAGCCTGTGAGATCACAAGGTGTCAATAGGATCAGGTATAAGGCATCAAAGACCCCAAAAACCATAGCATTGTGAATGAGGGGGAGTGGGGAGTGGGGACCCAAAGCCCATCTGTGGGCAATTGGATATCCCCTTGCAGAAGGGCTGCAGGGAGGAGATGAGGCAGTCAGGATGCAGTGTAGGAATGATCAAACATACAATTTTCCTGTAGTTCTTGAATGCTTCCTCCCGCCCACTATCATGATACCAATTCTACCTTAAAAATCCGGCTGGACGGGAGGATGTACACTAGTAAAGATAGGAACTGGAAACACAGGGAATCCAGGAGAGATGAACCCTTCTTTTTACTCTCTTAATGAAGTCCTTGGATGTACACAAGTGTTTTATTTTAAATAGGCTCCACTCATCTATTTTTCTTCCATGGAGCGTGTTTTCTTTGTTATCTCTACTAGCCTGGGTAGTTCCTGCAGTAGGACACCTAGATTTAACCTGATTTTCTCATCAATGATCCCAATAGCTTTGAGTTTTACATTCAAGTCTTTGATCCACCTTGAGTTTTCTTTGTGTGCATGGGGTGAGATACGGGTCTTGTTTCATTCTTCTGCATGTGTGTATCCAATTTTTCCAGCTCCATTTATTGAAGAGGGCATCTTCTTCCAATTTAATGTTTTTTAGAGGCCTTTGTTGTACATCAATTGTCTGGTTGCAGATATTTTTGTTTCTGGGTTTTCTATCCTGATCTATTGGTTTGTGTCCTTGGCTTCTTATAATAGTGATCTCAAAAACAATTTAAATTATATTCAGAAAAATTCATTTGCCTTTGATAAAACTGGTATGATTCAATAATGCCCTTATCCCCTTGGAGTACCTTTCTTGGGAATGGGCACAAATCTGAGTGTTCTGCAGTGGGTGGGTCAGGTAGCTGTCTTCCACATTTTTTGTCATAGAGAAGTATCTCCAACACCACGTGTACGTGTTGAAATGTTTCCGTTGGTATTCTGTTACTTCCTAGAGCAATGCTTTCCGCAGACGTCATCAGTGAAGCTTGGACTCTTCAATGCTTTTGGTTCTCGATCACATGCTGTCTTCTGAAATAGTTGAATATTGACCTATTCTTTTTGGCAGAGTAACTCCATTTCCATCTACTTTTGAGGCATCTACATCATTCAACACTTTACCTATAACATCCTTCAATGTTTCAATGCAAGGTGTGACTTCCCCCTTTAATTATTTTCTTTGAAAGGAACACAATATAAGCCTCCCACAATGCCAAAGTTATTATTTTAATATGGTGTGAATCAAAGACCGCCCCCGGAAATTTTGGTCAAAAGGTTACAAGGATGGAAATACCACATTCATTTTTTGTAGAGATCTAGATGAAGGACATGTCAAGAAAAAATAGCTGCATGTTTTGATACGTGTGTTTGACAGAGATTACTTGGATTTCTGTAGTGATTTTTTTTACTTATCCTGAAAATATCAAGCACTTAGAAGCAAACCTATCACAAAATAATTACCTTGTAAGTATCATTTTTATGAAAATGAATTTAGAATGTGCAAATTATAGAATTTTATCAGTACATTCTTATTAATTTCCTGGCTATGCAGAATAGAAAAGAGCCCCTTTACTCAATGGTGAAGTGCTTGTATGGTTAGCTCAAAGGTTGGTAGTTTGAATCTACCAGTGGCACCATGGGAGAAAAGACCTCATGATTTGTTGGCATCAAGATAATATCCAACGAATCTCTGAAGGAACAGTGATATTCTTTCCATGATAACAGTCACAATGTGTCACAATCCACTCAGTAGTACATAATACAACATAACGAATAAGTGAAAGAAGTCAAACACAGCCACCACAACCTTCTCAGCTCAACTTTCTGAATCTACCTGCCTTGAATCTACCTGGTTCAACAGATTCCTTAGGATGTCATGGTTTTGATTGGACCTTGTTTCTGGATTGCACTGGCAAACCTGAGACATGCCTGGTTATGATTCATTCCATACCATCATCTGCATTAGCTTAAAATTTGCTTAAACGATAAAGGGAAAGCTTAGCTTTCTGAGATAGCCAAGCTGAGCACAATACTTTTGTATTATTCTGGGTTGTTCAGGGAATCAAGCTGGTGACAATCACATGTCTAAGAATGAATGCTGTATCAGGAAGTATTTTATATTAAGAAGGTATTCCAGCCCAGTCCAACCCAAGTCCATGGGTTGGATGCTAGCATGAGCCCTCTTCAGACTCCCATAGCTACAGATCAATGGGCAGAAAAGTGAAGCTGGAAGCAGGAAGGTCACAGGCCAGTAGGTACAGGGTCATGTGGATCCAAGGTCAGTGGAAATGTGGCAGTGAACTGACAGAACCCAAGTTGGCTCTCAGTGTCAGGGGACCACATGGCACCACCCCTGGGGGCAGACACAAAATCTCAGTAAGCAGGGAGGGTAAAGGTCAGAGAGAACTTATCACTGATTCTCTTTAAAACGGACATACTGCAAAGAGGCCTCACCAGGCTACCACCTGATTTATAGGTTGGATTCTATCCCTAACTCCACACAGGAGCAGTCAAGTTGGCATAAAATCTGAACACCACAACTTTTGACCCCATTGAGCCAGAAGCTTGCTGAAGCCAAGATATTCACTTAAAATTGAAAATGGTAACCATGTGAGATTCCAACTGCAGTACGTATCTCATCAGTGGTAATTCTACTATCTTCTGCCTCCAGTTTCTGGATTTCAGGCATATATCCTTCATATGTCAAGGTTGACTATGTTCCCTCTCTGGGATAATCTTTCAGATATCATTGGTCTCCCTTAAATGATCTTCCTTTAAAAATAAAATAAAATTATTGTTTTTTTGGTGTAGCATTCTTGTTACTTGTTGAAAAATTCAATTGTTCGAGGACAACAAAATTGCACTGGAATTTTGCTTTGAAAAATGTGTGTTTACCCTTTAAACTTGGTGTTTTCCCATGGCACAAAAATGATCCTTTTATTTTTTTTAAGTAACCTTGATAAGGTACAGGCAAGCATGTTACTGCAGCCATTCGCTGACCTCAGAGACATGTTGAAACATGCTTTGTTTGGAATAAATCTGTGCATGTGAGTTGGGACCGTTGAAGCAATATTTTTGACATATAATCACATTAACAGGTATTATATTTTGTGAAAGGAAAAGAAGAAAAACATTTGCCTTGATTTTGTCATTGAGAAAATCAATGGATGATATGAAGTACATAAATAAACACCAATTTTTCTTTTAAGTAGGTTTTATTAACTTATGAATCAACAAGCAGCAAAGGTGAGGGCATCGCACATCTTCCTGAAAGCAGAGCCCAAGCTCCTTTCCGGAGACCCTGTCTCCCATAGCTTCCAAGAATGTCTGGTGGCCACTGGCAATGACGTTTGGTTTACTAAGACGCAGTGATAAGGTTATGTTTTCCAAGAAAAATGTTTCTTAATCTTAGCAAATAAGACAGTTATATTTACTGCAAGCTCACAAATCCAGCCTACACTGAAATGTTCAAAGAAGAAGCATCAAAGCATACAAAGCTGAATAATAGCAATTCATATTTCTCCTGGGCCTACACCAGCATGGAACACTGGTTCTCTGCCAGACTTTTCAGAATGAACAGAGAACAGAGAAGGTTGAAAACAGATAAAGTTAATTCATTTATAGATCAAAACGAGTATCACATGACATGATTTCATTGTGAACAAATAATCCAGATGATTTCAAGCTCATGGCAAAAACAAAACAAAATGACTCCTCTGTTTAAAACTCCCTGAAGTTTGAATGAGAAATAATGACCTTTAACGAAGAATAGATATATTCAGTTTTAATAAGAAGCAATTTCTCTTCATTTTAATTGCCTTGAACAAAGATATGCAAGGCCTCCGAGTTTGTGTGACTGCAGCTATGGCTCATATAAAAGGTTCAATTAAAAAAATTAGGATTTTATATTTGAGCAAACCCTAAGATCTTCTGATGAAAGGTAGCAATTCTGCTCTCATATTGGAAAAAATAATACATGAGGGTTGCGAATAGTTAGGCTTGAGCCAATTCCAATAGATAGGGACATCAGGACAAGATAGAATTAGAAGCAAATGAGTGGAGAGTTTAGCATTTACTGTGAACTGAATGGAGGCTCATCGTGTTGAACTCTGATGCCTTCTGGGAAAAATGAGGACCAGTCCATGACTCATTGTGATTACTGCCATTATTGTTTTTCACATTTTAAAAGGTCATCTGAGCTTCATTATTTTGAGGTGAGGGTCACTTTGGAAATCTGATAAAACAATAATGATTATTTAACAACAATTCACCAGTGGATCATTTTTCATGGCTTTTATTTTCAGGTACCTATAATGTTAATGTTTTCCTCCATTCTGATTAGGACCCTCTATTTATAGGAGTAATTAAACCACTAACTACTCTTCTGGGACTTACTATACTATACCCTTTCACTGGTATCATCTAATCTAATTGTTATTACCCCAACGTAGAGTGGGTACTTACATCATTTTGTAGAAGAAGAAACAAAGTTCAAACAATCTAAGTAATTTAATAAAGCTTATGTGATCATTAAGCAGCTACTGGAACATTTACTGCTAACTGAGCACTCATGTTTTCCACTCTCTGTTTTTTCCAGTTCCATTTGTAGTTCAATGGGATTGGGTAGATGAGTCTCATTGTAGCCAATAGATTAAGAGATAAAGTTATATGTATCAATTCTGCTTCAAAGATTTTAATTGTCTGTGAATTATATGCCAGCTTTATTCTGTTGATTCTGGAGGCTGCATATTGAAAAGATACTGTAGGCCGTATTCCTATAATATACCACTCTTTTTTTTTTTTTTTTTTGGTTTAAATATTTTTTTATTTTTTTTTATAATTAATCAATTTATTGGGGCTCATACAATTCATCACAATACATAGATCAATTGTGTAAAGCACATCTATACATTTGTTGCCCTCATCATTCCCAAAATTCTCTTGCCTCTTGGGTTCCCGGAATCCGCTCATTTTCCTCCCCCCCCCTTCCCTTCCTCCTCCCCTTTCCCCCATGCACCCTTAATAATTTATAAATTATTTTTGTATCTTACATTACACTATCCAGCGCCTCCCCTCACCCACCCCGCTGCTGCCCGTCCCCCAGAGAGGAGGCCTTACGCGCTCCCTGTGATCCATTCCCCCTTACTACCTCCCCCTTCCCTCCTGGTATCGCCACCGTCGCCCCCGGTCCCGAGAGGCTCCTCCGTCCTAGATTCCCTGCGCTTCCAACTCCCATCCGCACCGCTGTGCATCATCTGGTCTAACCAGGTCTGCAAGGCGAAACTGGGGTCCTGGTAGTTGGGGGGAGGAAGCGTTCAAGAGCTAGAGGAAGGTTGTGAGTTTCATTATTGCTATACTGAGATGAGTCACTTAGGGTACAGTATAGCAATATACCACTCTTAAATGTCAGTAAGTTGTCCTTTCCAAAATGTTGAAAATTTACTTCCGTTTTTCTAAGCAATGACACACCAGGTGCTTGGAAGAACAATTTCACATCTGCCACCATTCTTTGCTTTAAAGATGCCACCAATTATAATATGTGCCAAACAATTGAGAATCTATTTTAAGGTCAAGAAAGGAATACATTCATGTATCTACAGCACACATTTTAGTAACTGATACTCACCATGCATTTAGCTATCTAATTATAATACTTTTTTTCTTTTATGGTGAAATTTTAGTGTAAACCTTCTTTCACATTTTCAATCTCAAGATTTTGTTTGAATCACTTTTGAAGACATGCATAGAGAGCACACCATGATAGGATATGCTTATCACATGTCAGCTTATCATGATTAGCTATTTCCAAGAACTGATGGAGACAGCTGATGACCAGCAGGTTCTGTGTACATGTCTTCTTCCATTCATCTTTAGAATTTTGGTACTTTATCAAATTTCTATGGACAAAATATTCTAGTCAATTTACTAAGGTATAATTTACATAAACCAAGCCGTATCCATTTGAGTATGTACATTTGGTGAAGTTCAGACAGATGCTTACAACGATGGTAACATTGTTATAGTCAAGACAGGAAATGATTCATCTCTCCCCCAATTTCCCTGCATACCCTATCAGTGCACCAGCTCCATGCCCAGGGATCTGCTCTGCAGCTAGGGCTGACCTAACAAATTACCACGCACTGGGTGGTAACAGAGTTGAAATGTATTTTCACAGTTCTTGCGGATAGAAGTGAGTGGCCTTGATTAAGTTTCTCTAGTTTACTTCTCTAAGTTCTAGTATCCGTTGCAATGGCTACACGGATCTCACAGACAAAGTCCATGATTCAAGGGTTCATGAAGGAAGTGAACAGGTCGTCATGCCAGTGAGAAATGCCTAGGGTTGAATCGTTTATCAGGACATGTTACAAAGTCCTGTCAAGTCTGCTAATAAATAGCCAAAGAACATACCACTCTGCTATAAACCTCAACTCAAAACCATTCCGCTTAAGCTCCACGGATCAGCACATTCAGCTCCCTGAATTAAGGGCCCAGAGGCATACCACTCCAGTGAGCCTCAGCCCAGGGACACTCAGCGCCACTATGTGGGTCAGCAAGTCTAACTTCCCCAGTTAAGTGCCCAGAGGTCCTCCGCTCTGTAAACCGGCGTTCTGCGCAAAGTCAGTCCGTCTTCCTTACTCTGTGCATTGGGAAGTCCATCATGGGGTGCCCTGCCCTGGCTCTGGGTTCTGCTGCAGCTCCCCTGGAGCCAGGAGGTTCTTCGATCAGGGGTCCAGATGATGAGCTCCACTTTTGCCCCTTGCTGGTAATGAGATCCCTCCTCCTGCTTCCCAGTGGGCTTATTTTACACATAGCAGGATGGTATATCAGGGAATAATTACCTCTACAAAGACCCCATTTCCAAATAAAATTCAAATCTGAAGTTCTGGATAAATATAGGTTTTAACTTACTCACTTCAGTTAGGGGTTTCTTCTTCTTCTTCTTCTGAAAAGAAACGCAGTACCCCAGAGTATACTCTTTTAGTAAACATAATTATTTTGATGTCCATGGTGGTATTTTTGTTTCATTTTAAAGATATACTTTTTGTTTATCTAATACCTGTTGGTGAACATTAGTTTTATTTTCAGTTTCAGTTTTTCACTATTTACATAAGCTATTATGAATATTTATGTACAAGTCTGTGAGTTTTCATTTCATTGTATAATTGGTACAATACCAAGGTGAAACTGCAAGGGCCTATGTTTGGTTTCTTCTGACTTATATAAAAGTGTCAAATAGTTGGAATGATTTTACCTTCTGACTATCAGATTATGAGATATTTTATTGTTGCATACACTCACCAGAATAGGTATGGTAAGGATTTTTACTACCACTAACGGGTGTGTAAACAAACTTCATTGTGTTTTTAATTTTCCTTTCCCTGATGAATAGTGAATTTTGAGTGTCATTTCCATGCTCTTCAATAGCATAATTTATATGAGCCATTTTTTACACTCACTGCTATTGTGTGAGTTCCCACTCCTAGTGACTGTGCGAGACTGTGCACATTTGCCTCTGTGGGTTTCCGATGCTGTAAATCTTTACTGGTGAAGAAAGCCACGTCTTTGTGGCTCAGAGTGACTACTGGTTTCAAATTGCTGTCCTTGTGGTTTACCAGCCCAATGAGGAACCACTACGCCTCCAGAAGTTCTCTAAGAGCCATTTACAGACCTACATTTGATCAAGTTTCTGTTCCAATCTTCTAGGCACAGCTTGTTGACTATCTGTCTCCTTAAAGGTTGGCTTGGTATATTTCAAATATGAGTACAGATCCTACTTTATGGGAACCTATTAAAAACATTTCTTTTACTTTGGGTTATTCCACATATCTAGTTTATAGGTTGTATTTGCGTTTCATGGTTGCCAGGCGCCATGCTCTGTGTGACTAGCATGTTTCTGGGGTTAGGGAGACTTGCTTTAAGGCCTACTACGTTGTCGGTTTTGGTGAATGCACCATGTGCTCTTGAAAAGGCTGTATGTTCTGCTTTTGTGGCTTGTAGTAGGGAATGATGAGGGTGGACATTGGAGATAGGGCATGGTGCCCCAACATGCTAGACTGGAAAAAACAAGCTTTTCTTGCTTGGTATATTTTAATTTGTACTTCGTCAGTGGATTGATATTGTTGCTGTTTTGTTGTACATTGTTGCTTGGTTTTGCTCTGTCTTGTTTTTATGCATGTTGTCTCCGCAGGCCTGGCTAGATAGGACAGGCTGGATGAACAATCTGGAGGAGAAAACAA